>NC_091269.1:13047803-13350833 GCF_042477335.2 Ovis canadensis
GGCTTTCCCACGAGGCTTTCCCACAGGACTGTCCCACGTGCACACGTGGTGGGAGTCGATCCTCGGCTTGAACGTCAAGGCAGTGCAGGGAAAACAGGTTCCTCTGGAATGGACTGACACATCTGGGGGACTCTTGGAATGGTGGCACGACCCTGGAGTTCCTCTCGCCTTTCCTGTGGAGAGCGCCTCCTCTTGAGATGCGACGGGAACGCCGGGAATTCTTTCCCTACGAAACAGGGAAAGGATCCCTCATCTCGAGCTAGGAGGCGGAAACGGGGCTCCCCTGGATGTGTGCGGGACACCACGTGCTTCCTCTCGAGTGGAGACGGGTATGTCGGGGAACTTCTTGAGTTGCAGCAAGGGTGTGAAGGACCCTTTGGAAGTTCCAGTGGTTAGATGTGATTGGCATCGAGAAGCCTCAGCGGAAATGGGCCTCATCTCGCCTGGAGGGCAAAACCTCCTGGATTTTCTCGAGTTGTGGCTGGTGCTCTCGACTTACGACGGGGACCTCAGGGACCCGCTCTGGTGGCCTCAGGAAAGGCCAGTCCCCATGCGAGTTCCTCGGGGGCCTCTCGGGATTCCTCTCCCGTCGATGCCGGGGCCTAAGACCTTGTGTGGAGTCGGGGCCGGAACCTGAGGATTCCTCTCCAGTGCTGACATGGATCTTGGGGTACTTCTGGAGTCTCCCCAGGGGAGTCAGTCCTCGTCTCGAATGCGGGCATGCACTTGCGCTTTCCTCCAGAGCGGTAGCATCAGTGTCACGCATTCCGCCGCGTGGAGCAAAGGGTCTATGGTTTTCCCTCGAGTCTTTCCCACGAGGCTTTCCCACGAGGCTTTCCCACAGGGCTGTCCCACGTGCACACGTGGTGGGAGTCGATCCTCGGCTTGAACGTCAAGGCAGTGCAGGGAAAACAGGTTCCTCTGGAATGGACTGACACATCTGCCGGACTCTTGGAATGGTGTCACGACCCTGGAGTTCTTCTCGCCTTTCCTGTGGAGAGCGCCTCCTCTTGAGATGCGACGGGAACGCCGGAATTCTTTCCCTACGAAACAGGGAAAGGATCCCTCATCTCGAGCTAGGAGGCGGAAACGGGGCTCCGCTGGATGTGTGCGGGACCCACGTGCTTCCTCTCGAGTGGAGACGGGTATGTCGGGGAACTTCTTGAGTTGCAGCAAGGGTGTGAAGGACCCTTTGGAAGTTCCAGTGGTTAGACGTGATTAGCCTCGAGAAGCCTCAGCGGAAATGGGCCTCATCTCGCCTGGAGGGCAAAACCTCCTGGATTTTCTCGAGTTGCGGCAGGTGCTCTCGACTTACGACGGGGACCTCAGGGACCCGCTCTGGTGGCCTCAGGAAAGGCCAGTCCCCATGCGACTTCCTCGGGGGCCTCTCGGGATTCCTCTCCCGTTGATGCCGGGGCCGAAGACCTTGTGTGGAGTCGGGGCCGGAACCTGAGGATTCCTCTCCAGTGCTGAAATGGATCTTGGGGTACTTCTGGAGTCTCCCCAGGGGAGTCAGTCCTCGTCTCGAATGCGGGCATGCACTTGCGCTTTCCTCCAGAGCGGTAGCAGCAGTGTCACGCAGTCCGCCGCGTGGATCAAAGGATCTATGGTTTTCCCTCGAGTCTTTCCCACGAGGCTTTCCCACGAGGCTTTCCCACAGGGCTGTCCCACGTGCACACGTGGTGGGAGTCGATCCTCGGCTTGAACGTCAAGGCAGTGCAGGGAAAACAGGTTCCTCTGGAATGGACCGACACATCTGGGGGACTCTTTGAATGGTGTCACGACCCTGGAGTTCCTCTCGCCTTTCCTGTGGAGAGCGCCTCCTCTTGAGATGCGACGGGAACGCCGGGAATTCTTTCCCTACGAAACAGGGAAAGGATCCCTCATCTCGAGCTAGGAGGCGGAAACGGGGCTCCCCTGGATGTGTGCGGGACCCACGTGATTCCTCTCGAGTGGAGACGGGTATGTTGGTGAACTTCTTGAGTTGCAGCAAGGGTGTGAAGGACCCTTTGGAAGTTCCAGTGGTTAGACGTGATTAGCCTCGAGAAGCCTCAGCGGAAATGGGCCTTATCTCGCCTGGCGGGTAAAACCTCCTGGATTTTCTCGAGTTTCGGCAGGTGCTCTCGACTTACGACGGGGACCTCTGGGACCCGCTCTGGTGGCCTCAGGAAAGGCCAGTCCCCATGCGAGTTCCTCGGGGGCCTCTCGGGATTCCTCTCCCGTCGATGCCGGGGCCTAAGACCTTGTGTGGAGTCGGGGCCGGAACCTGAGGATTCCTCTCCAGTGCTGACATGGATCTTGGGGTACTTCTGGAGTCTCCCCAGAAGAGTCAGTCCTCGTCTGGAATGCAGGCATGCACTTGCGCTTTCCTCCAGAGCGGTAGCAGCAGTGTCACGCAGTCCGCCGCGTGGATCAAAGGATCTATGGTTTTCCCTCGAGTCTTTCCCACGAGGCTTTCCCACGAGGCTTTCCCACAGGGCTGTCCCACGTGCACACGTGGTGGGCGTCGATCCTTGGCTTGAACGTCAAGGCAGTGCAGGGAAAACAGGTTCCTCTGGAATGGACTGACACATCTGGGAGACTCTTGGAATGGTGGCATGACCCTGGAGTTCCTCTCGCCTTTCCTGTGGAGAGAGCCTCCTCTTGAGATGCGACGGGAACGCCGGGAATTCTTTCCCTACGAAACAGGGAAAGGATCCCTCATCTCGAGCTAGGAGGCGGAAACGGGGCTCCCCTGGATGTGTGCGGGACACCACGTGCTTCCTCTCGAGTGCAGACGGGTATGTCGGGGAACTTCTTGAGTTGCAGCAAGGGTGTGAAGGACCCTTTGGAAGTTCCAGTGGTTAGATGTGATTGGCCTCGAGAAGCCTCTGCGGAAATGGGCCTCATCTCGCCTGGAGGGCAAAACCTCCTGGATTTTCTCGAGTTGCGGCAGGTGCTCTCAACTTACGACGGGGACCTCAGGGACCCGCTCTGGTGGCCTCAGGAAAGGCCAGTCCCCATGCGAGTTCCTCGGGGTCCTCTCGGGATTCCTCTCCCGTCGTTGCCGGGACCTAAGACCTTGTGTGGAGTCGGGGCCGGAACCTGAGGATTCCTCTCCAGTGCTGACATGGATCTTGGGGTACTTCTGGAGTCTCCCCAGGGGAGTCAGTCCTCGTCTCGAATGCGGGCATGCACTTTCGCTTTCCTCCAGAGCGGTAGCAGCAGTGTCACGCAGTCCAGCGCGTGGATCAAAGGATCGATAGTTTTCCCTCGATTCTTTCCCACGGGGCTTTCCCACGAGGCTTTCCCACAGGGCTGTCCCACGTGCACACATGGTGGGAGTCGATCCTCGGCTTGAACGTCAAGGCAGTGCAGGGAAAACAGGTTCCTCTGGAATGGACTGACACATCTGGGGGACTCTTGGAATGGTGTCACGACCCTGGAGTTCCTCTCGCCTTTCCTGTGGAGAGCGCCTCCTCTTGAGATGCGACGGGAACACCGGGAATTCTTTCCCTACGAAACAGGGAATGGATCCCTCATCTCGAGCTAGGAGGCGGAAACGGGGCTCCCCTGGATGTGTGCGGGACCCACGTGCTTCCTCTCGAGTGGAGACGGGTATGTCGGGGAACTTCTTGAGTTGCAGCAAGGGTGGGAAGGACACTTTGGAAGTTCCAGTGGTTAGACGTGATTAGCCTCGAGAAGCCTCAGCGGAAATGGGCCTTATCTCACCTGGAGGGTAAAACCTCCTGGATTTTCTCGAGTTGCGACAGGTGCTCTCGACTTACGACGGGGACCTCAGGGACCCGCTCTGGTGGCCTCAGGAAAGGCCAGTCCCCATGCGAGTTCCTCGGGGGCCTCTCGGGATTCCTCTCCCGTCGATGCCAGGGCCTAAGACCTTGTGTGGAGTCGGGGCCGGAACCTGAGGATTCCTCTCCAGTGCTGACATGGATCTTGGGGTACTTCTGGAGCCTCCCCAGGGGAGTCAGTCCACGTCTCGAATGCGGGCATGCACTTGCGCTTTCCTCCAGAGCGGTAGCAGCAGTGTCACGCAGTCCGCCGCGTGGATCAAAGGATCTATGGTTTTCCCTCGAGTCTTTCCCACGAGGCTTTCCCACGAGGCTTTCCCACAGGGCTGTCCCACGTGCACACGTGGTGGGAGTCGATCCTCGGCTTGAACGTCAAGGCAGTGCAGGGAAAACAGGTTCCTCTGGAATGGACTGACATATCTGGGGGACTGTTGGAATGGTGGCACGACTCTGGAGTTCCTCTCGCCTTTCCTGTGGAGAGCGCCTCCTCTTGAGATGCGACGGGAACGCCGGGAATTCTTTCCTTACGAATCAGGGAAAGGATCCCTCATCTCGAGCTAGGAGGCGGAAACGGGGCTCCCCTGGATGTGTGCGGGACACCACGTGCTTCCTCTCGAGTGGAGACGGGTATGTCGGGGAACTTCTTGAGTTGCAGCAAGGGTGTGAAGGACCCTTTGGAAGTTCCAGTGGTTAGATGTGATTGGCCTCGAGAAGCCTCAGCGGAAATGGGCCTCATCTCGCCTGGAGGGCAAAACCTCCTGGATTTTCTCGAGTTGCGGCAGGTGCTCTCGACTTACGACGGGGACCTCAGGGACCCGCTCTGGTGGCCTCAGGAAAGGCCAGTCCGCATGCGAGTTCCTCGGGGGCCTCTCGGGATTCCTCTCCCGTCGATACCGGGGCCTAAGACCTTGTGTGGAGTCGGGGCCGGAACCTGAGGATTCCTCTCCAGTGCTGACATGGATCTTGGGGTACTTCTGGAGTCTCCCCAGTGGAGTCAGTCCTCGTCTCGAATGCGGGCATGCACTTGCGCTTTCCTCCAAAGCGGTAGCAGCAGTGTCACGCAGTCCGCCGCGTGGATCAAAGGATCTATGGTTTTCCCTCGAGTCTTTCCCACGAGGCTTTCCCACGAGGCTTTCCCACAGGGCTGTCCCACGTGCACACGTGGTGGGAGTCGATCCTCGGCTTGAACGTCAAGGCAGTGCAGGGAAAAGGGGTTCCTCTGGAATGGACTGACACATCTGGTGGACTCTTGGAATGGTGGCACGACCCTGGAGTTCCTCTCGCCTTTCCTGTGGAGAGCGCCTCCTCTTGAGATGCGACGGGAACGCCGGGAATTCTTTCCCTACGAAACAGGGAAAGGATCCCTCATCTCGAGCTAGGAGGCGGAAACGGGGCTCCCCTGGATGTGTGCGGGACACCACGTGCTTCCTCTCGAGTGGAGACGGGTATGTCGGGGAACTTCTTGAGTTGCAGCAAGGGTGTGAAGGACCCTTTGGAAGTTCCAGTGGTTAGATGTGATTGGCCTCGAAAAGCCTCAGCGGAAATGGGCCTCATCTCGCCTGGAGGGCAAAACCTCCTGGATTTTCTCGATTTGCGGCAGGTGCTCTCGACTTACGACGAGGACCTCAGGGACCCGCTCTGGTGGCCTCAGGAAAGGCCAGTCCCCATGCGAGTTCCTCGGGGGCCTCTCGGGATTCCTCTCCCGTCGATGCCGGGGCCTAAGACCTTGTGTGGAGTCGGGGCCGGAACCTGAGGATTCCTCTCCAGTGCTGACATGGATCTTGGGGTACTTCTGGAGGCTCCCCAGGGGAGGCAGTGCTCGTCTCGAATGCGGGCATGCACTTGCGCTTTCCTCCAGAGCGGTAGCAGCAGTGTCACGCAGTCCGCCGCGTGGATCAAAGGATCTATGGTTTTCCCTCGAGTCTTTCCCACGAGGCTTTCCCACGAGGCTTTCCCACAGGGCTGTCCCACGTGCACACGTGGTGGGAGTCGATCCTCGGCTTGAACGTCAAGGCAGTGCAGGGAAAACAGGTTCCTCTGGAATGGACTGACACATCTGGGGGACTCTTGGAATGGTGGCACGACCCTGGAGTTCCTCTCGCCTTTCCTGTGGAGAGCGCCTCCTCTTGAGATGCGACGGGAACGCCGGGAATTCTTTCCCTACGAAACAGGGAAAGGATCCCTCATCTCGAGCTAGGAGGCGGAAACGGGGCTCCCCTGGATGTGTGCGGGACACCACGTGCTTCCTCTCGAGTGGAGACGGGTATGTCGGGGAACTTCTTGAGTTGCAGCAAGGGTGTGAAGGACCCTTTGGAAGTTCCAGTGGTTAGATGTGATTGGCCTCGAAAAGCCTCAGCGGAAATGGGCCTCATCTCGCCTGGAGGGCAAAACCTCCTGGATTTTCTCGAGTTGCGGCAGGTGCTCTCGACTTACGACGAGGACCTCAGGGACCCGCTCTGGTGGCCTCAGGAAAGGCCAGTCCCCATGCGAGTTCCTCGGGGGCCTCTCGGGATTCCTCTCCCGTCGATGCCGGGGCCTAAGACCTTGTGTGGAGTCGGGGCCGGAACCTGAGGATTCCTCTCCAGTGCTGACATGGATCTTGGGGTACTTCTGGAGTCTCCCCAGGGGAGTCAGTCCTCGTCTCGAATGCGGGCATGCACTTGCGCTTTCCTCCAGAGCGGTAGCAGCAGTGTCACGCAGTCCGCCGCGTGGATCAAAGGATCTATGGTTTTCCCTCGAGTCTTTCCCACGAGGCTTTCCCACGAGGCTTTCCCACAGGGCTGTCCCACGTGCACACGTGGTGGGAGTCGATCCTCGGCTTGAACGTCAAGGCAGTGCAGGGAAAACAGGTTCCTCTGGAATGGACTGACACATCTGGGGGACTCTTGGAATGGTGGCACGACCCTGGAGTTCCTCTCGCCTTTCCTGTGGAGAGCGCCTCCTCTTGAGATGCGACGGGAACGCCGGGAATTCTTTCCCTACGAAACAGGGAAAGGATCCCACATCTCGAGCTAGGAGGCGGAAACGGGGCTCCCCTGGATGTGTGCGGGACACCACGTGCTTCCTCTCGAGTGGAGACGGGTATGTCGGGGAACTTCTTGAGTTGCAGCAAGGGTGTGAAGGACCCTTTGGAAGTTCCAGTGGTTAGATGTGATTGGCCTCGAAAAGCCTCAGCGGAAATGGGCCTCATCTCGCCTGGAGGGCAAAACCTCCTGGATTTTCTCGAGTTGCGACAGGTGCTCTCGACTTACGACGGGGACCTCAGGGACCCGCTCTGGTGGCCTCAGGAAAGGCCAGTCCCCATGCGAGTTCCTCGGGGGCCTCTCGGGATTCCTCTCCCGTCGATGCCGGGGCCTAAGACCTTGTGTGGAGTCGGGGCCGGAACCTGAGGATTCCTCTCCAGTGCTGACATGGATCTTGGGGTACTTCTGGAGTCTCCCCAGGGGAGTCAGTCCTCGTCTCGAATGCGGGCATGCACTTGCGCTTTCCTCCAGAGCGGTAGCAGCAGTGTCACGCAGTCCGCCGCGTGGATCAAAGGATCTATGGTTTTCCCTCGAGTCTTTCCCACGAGGCTTTCCCACGAGGCTTTCCCACAGGGCTGTCCCACGTGCACACGTGGTGGGAGTCGATCCTCTGTTGAACGTCAAGGCAGTGCAGGGAAAACAGGTTCCTCTGGAATGGACTGACACATCTGGGGGACTCTTGGAATAGTGGCACGACCCTGGAGTTCCTCTCGCCTTTCCTGTGGAGAGCGCCTCCTCTTGAGATGCGACGGGAACGCCGGGAATTCTTTCCCTACGAAACAGGGAAAGGATCCCTCATCTCGAGCTAGGAGGCGGAAACGGGGCTCCCCTGGATGTGTGCGGGACACCACGTGCTTCCTCTCGAGTGGAGACGGGTATGTCGGGGAACTTCTTGAGTTGCAGCAAGGGTGTGAAGGACCCTTTGGAAGTTCCAGTGGTTAGATATGATTGGCCTCGAAAAGCCTCAGCGGAAATGGGCCTCATCTCGCCTGGAGGGCAAAACCTCCTGGATTTCCTCGAGTTGCGACAGGTGCTCTCGACTTACGACGGGGACCTCAGGGACCCGCTCTGGTGGCCTCAGGAAAGGCCAGTCCCCATGCGAGTTCCTCGGGGGCCTCTCGGGATTCCTCTCCCGTCGATGCCGGGGCCTAAGACCTTGTGTGGAGTCGGGGCCGGAACCTGAGGATTCCTCTCCAGTGCTGACATGGATCTTGGGGTACTTCTGGAGTCTCCCCAGGGGAGTCAGTCCTCGTCTCGAATGCGGGCATGCACTTGCGCTTTCCTCCAGAGCGGTAGCAGCAGTGTCACGCAGTCCGCCGCGTGGATCAAAGGATCTATGGTTTTCCCTCGAGTCTTTCCCACGAGGCTTTCCCACGAGGCTTTCCCACAGGGCTGTCCCACGTGCACACGTGGTGGGAGTCGATCCTCGGCTTGAACGTCAAGGCAGTGCAGGGAAAACAGGTTCCTCTGGAATGGACTGACACATCTGGGGGACTCTTGGAATGGTGGCACGACCCTGGAGTTCCTCTCGCCTTTCCTTTGGAGAGCGCCTCCTCTTGAGATGCGACGGGAACGCCGGGAATTCTTTCCCTACGAAACAGGGAAAGGATCCCTCATCTCGAGCTAGGAGGTGGAAACGGGGCTCCCCTGGATGTGTGCGGGACACCACGTGCTTCCTCTCGAGTGGAGACGGGTATGTCGGGGAACTTCTTGAGTTGCAGCAAGGGTGTGAAGGACCCTTTGGAAGTTCCAGTGGTTAGATGTGATTGGCCTCGAAAAGCCTCAGCGGAAATGGGCCTCATCTCGCCTGGAGGGCAAAACCTCCTGGATTTCCTCGAGTTGCGACAGGTGCTCTCGACTTACGACGGGGACCTCAGGGACCCGCTCTGGTGGCCTCAGGAAAGGCCAGTCCCCATGCGAGTTCCTCGGGGGCCTCTCGGGATTCCTCTCCCGTCGATGCCGGGGCCTAAGACCTTGTGTGGAGTCGGGGCCGGAACCTGAGGATTCCTCTCCAGTGCTGACATGGATCTTGGGGTACTTCTGGAGTCTCCCCAGGGGAGTCAGTACTCGTCTCAAATGCGGGCATGCACTTGCGCTTTCCTCCAGGGCGGTAGCAGCAGTGTCACGCAGTCCGCCGCGTGGATCAAAGGATCTATGGTTTTCCCTCGAGTCTTTCCCACGAGGCTTTCCCACGAGGCTTTCCCACAGGGCTGTCCCACGTGCACACGTGGTGGGAGTCGATCCTCGGCTTGAACGTCAAGGCAGTGCAGGGAAAACAGGTTCCTCTGGAATGGACTGACACATCTGGGGGACTCTTGGAATGGTGGCACGACCCTGGAGTTCCTCTCGCCTTTCCTTTGGAGAGCGCCTCCTCTTGAGATGCGACGGGAACGCCGGGAATTCTTTCCCTACGAAACAGGGAAAGGATCCCTCATCTCGAGCTAGGAGGTGGAAACGGGGCTCCCCTGGATGTGTGCGGGACACCACGTGCTTCCTCTCGAGTGGAGACGGGTATGTCGGGGAACTTCTTGAGTTGCAGCAAGGGTGTGAAGGACCCTTTGGAAGTTCCAGTGGTTAGATGTGATTGGCCTCGAAAAGCCTCAGCGGAAATGGGCCTCATCTCGCCTGGAGGGCAAAACCTCCTGGATTTTCTCGAGTTGTGGCTGGTGCTCTCGACTTAACACGGGGACCTCAGGGACCCGCTCTGGTGGCCTCAGGAAAGGCCACTCCCCATGCGAGTTCCTTGGGGGCCTCTCGGGATTCCTCTCCCGTCGATGCCGGGGCCTAAGACCTTGTGTGGAGTCGGGGCCGGAACCTGAGGATTCCTCTCCAGTGCTGACATGGATCTTGGGGTACTTCTGGAGTCTCCCCAGGGGAGTCAGTCCTCGTCTCGAATGCGGGCATGCACTTGCGCTTTCCTCCAGAGCGGTAGCATCAGTGTCACACATTCCGCCGCGTGGAGCAAAGGGTCTATGGTTTTCCCTCGAGTCTTTCCCACGAGGCTTTCCCACGAGGCTTTCCCACAGGGCTGTCCCACGTGCACACGTGGTGGGAGTCGATCCTCGGCTTGAACGTCAAGGCAGTGCAGGGAAAACAGGTTCCTCTGGAATGGACTGACACATCTGCCGGACTCTTGGAATGGTGTCACGACCCTGGAGTTCTTCTCGCCTTTCCTGTGGAGAGCGCCTCCTCTTGAGATGCGACGGGAACGCCGGAATTCTTTCCCTACGAAACAGGGAAAGGATCCCTCATCTTGAGCTAGGAGGCGGAAACGGGGCTCCGCTGGATGTGTGCGGGACCCACGTGCTTCCTCTCGAGTGGAGAAGGGTATGTCAGGGAACTTCTTGAGTTGCAGCAAGGGTGTGAAGGACCCTTTGGAAGTTCCAGTGGTTAGACGTGATTAGCCTCGAGAAGCCTCAGCGGAAATGGGCCTTATCTCGCCTGGAGGGTAAAACCTCCTGGATTTTCTCGAGTTTCGGCAGGTGCTCTCGACTTACGAAGGGGACCTCAGGGACCCGCTCTGGTGGCCTCAGGAAAGGCCAGTCCCCATGCGAGTTCCTCGGGGGCCTCTCGGGATTCCTCTCCCGTCGATGCCGGGGCCTAAGACCTTGTGTGGAGTCGGGGCCGGAACCTGAGGATTCCTCTCCAGTGCTGACATGGATCTTGGGGTACTTCTGGAGTCTCCCCAGGGGAGTCAGTCCTCGTCTCGAATGCGGGCATGCACTTTCGCTTTCCTCCAGAGCGGTAGCAGCAGTGTCACGCAGTCCAGCGCGTGGATCAAAGGATCTATGGTTTTCCCTCGATTCTTTCCCACGAGGCTTTCCCACGAGGCTTTCCCACAGGGCTGTCCCACGTGCACACGTGGTGGGAGTGGATCCTCGGCTTGAACTTCAAGGCAGTGAAGGGAAAACAGGTTCCTCTGGAATGGACTGACACATCTGGGGGACTCTTGGAATGGTGTCACGACCCTGGAGTTCCTCTCGCCTTTCCTGTGGAGAGCGCCTCCTCTTGAGATGCGACGGGAACACCGGGAATTCTTTCCCTACGAAACAGGGAATGGATCCCTCATCTCGAGCTAGGAGGCGGAAACGGGGCTCCCCTGGATGTGTGCGGGACCCACGTGCTTCCTCTCGAGTGGAGACGGGTATGTCGGGGAACTTCTTGAGTTGCAGCAAGGGTGGAAAGGACACTTTGGAAGTTCCAGTGGTTAGACGTGATTAGCCTCGAGAAGCCTCAGCGGAAATGGGCCTTATCTCGCCTGGAGGGTAAAACCTCCTGGATTTTCTCGAGTTGCGACAGGTGCTCTCGACTTACGACGGGGACCTCAGGGACCCGCTCTGGTGGCCTCAGGAAAGGCCAGTCCCCATGCGAGTTCCTCGGGGGCCTCTCGGGATTCCTCTCCCGTCGATGCCAGGGCCTAAGACCTTGTGTGGAGTCGGGGCCGGAACCTGAGGATTCCTCTCCAGTGCTGACATGGATCTTGGGGTACTTCTGGAGCCTCCCCAGGGGAGTCAGTCCACGTCTCGAATGCGGGCATGCACTTGCGCTTTCCTCCAGAGCGGTAGCAGCAGTGTCACGCAGTCCGCCGCGTGGATCAAAGGATCTATGGTTTTCCCTCGAGTCTTTCCCACGAGGCTTTCCCACGAGGCTTTCCCACAGGGCTGTCCCACGTGCACACGTGGTGGGAGTCGATCCTCGGCTTGAACGTCAAGGCAGTGCAGGGAAAACAGGTTCCTCTGGAATGGACTGACACATCTGGGGGACTGTTGGAATGGTGGCACGACTCTGGAGTTCCTCTCGCCTTTCCTGTGGAGAGCGCCTCCTCTTGAGATGCGACGGGAACGCCGGGAATTCTTTCCCTACGAAACAGGGAAAGGATCCCTCATCTCGAGCTAGGAGGCGGAAACGGGGCTCCCCTGGATGTGTGCGGGACACCACGTGCTTCCTCTCGAGTGGAGACGGGTATGTCGGGGAACTTCTTGAGTTGCAGCAAGGGTGTGAAGGACCCTTTGGAAGTTCCAGTGGTTAGATGTGATTGGCCTCGAGAAGCCTCAGCGGAAATGGGCCTCATCTCGCCTGGAGGGCCAAACCTCCTGGATTTTCTCGAGTTGCGGCAGGTGCTCTCGACTTACGACGAGGACCTCAGGGACCCGCTCTGGTGGCCTCAGGAAAGGCCAGTCCCCATGCGAGTTCCTCTGGGGATTCCTCTCCCGTCGATGCCGGGGCCTAAGACCTTGTGTGGAGTCGGGGCCGGAACCTGAGGATTCCTCTCCAGTGCTGACATGGATCTTGGGGTAGTTCTGGAGTCTCCCCAGGGGAGTCAGTCCTCGTCTCGAATGCGGGCATGCACTTGCGCTTTCCTCCAGAGCGGTAGCAGCAGTGTCACGCAGTCCGCCGCGTGGATCAAAGGATCTATGGTTTTCCCTCGAGTCTTTCCCACGAGGCTTTCCCACGAGGCTTTCCCACAGGGCTGTCCCACGTGCACACGTGGTGGGAGTCGATCCTCGGCTTGAACGTCAAGGCAGTGCAGGGAAAACAGGTTCCTCTGGAATGGACTGACACATCTGGGGGACTCTTGGAATGGTGGCACGACCCTGGAGTTCCTCTCGCCTTTCCTGTGGAGAGCGCCTCCTCTTGAGATGCGACGGGAACGCCGGGAATTCTTTCCCTACGAAACAGGGAAAGGATCCCTCATCTCGAGCTAGGAGGCGGAAAAGGGGCTCCCCTGGATGTGTGCGGGACACCACGTGCTTCCTCTCGAGTGGAGACGGGTATGTCGGGGAACTTCTTGAGTTGCAGCAAGGGTGTGAAGGACCCTTTGGAAGTTCCAGTGGTTAGATGTGATTGGCCTCGAAAAGCCTCAGCGGAAATGGGCCTCATCTCGCCTGGAGGGCAAAACCTCCTGGATTTCCTCGAGTTGCGACAGGTGCTCTCGACTTACGACGGGGACCTCAGGGACCCGCTCTGGTGGCCTCAGGAAAGGCCAGTCCCCATGCGAGTTCCTCGGGGGCCTCTCGGGATTCCTCTCCCGTCGATGCCGGGGCCTAAGACCTTGTGTGGAGTCGGGGCCGGAACCTGAGGATTCCTCTCCAGTGCTGACATGGATCTTGGGGTACTTCTGGAGTCTCCCCAGGGGAGTCAGTCCTCGTCTCGAATGCGGGCATGCACTTGCGCTTTCCTCCAGAGCGGTAGCAGCAGTGTCACGCAGTCCGCCGCGTGGATCAAAGGATCTATGGTTTTCCCTCGAGTCTTTCCCACGAGGCTTTCCCACGAGTCTTTCCCACATGGCTGTCCCACGTGCACACGTGGTGTGAGTCGATCCTCTGTTGAACGTCAAGGCAGTGCAGGGAAAACAGGTTCCTCTGGAATGGACTGACACATCTGGGGGACTCTTTGAATGGTGTCACGACCCTGGAGATCCTCTCGCCTTTCCTGTGGAGAGCGCCTCCTCTTGAGATGCGACGGGAACGCCGGCAATTCTTTCCCTACGAAACAGGGAAAGGATCCCTCATCTCGAGCTAGGAGGCGGAAACGGGGCTCCCCTGGATGTGTGCGGGACACCACGTGCTTCCTCTCGAGTGCAGACGGGTATGTCGGGGAACTTCTTGAGTTGCAGCAAGGGTGTGAAGGACCCTTTGGGAGTTCCAGTGGTTAGATGTGATTGGCCTCGAGAAGCCTCAGCGGAAATGGGCCTCATCTCGCCTGGAGGGCAAAACCTCCTGGATTTTCTCGAGTTGCGGCAGGTGCTCTCGACTTACGACGGGGACCTCAGGGACCCGCTCTGGTGGCCTCAGGAAAGGCCAGTCCCCATGCGAGTTCCTCGGGGGCCTCTCGGGATTCCTCTCCCGTCGTTGCCGGGGCCTAAGACCTTGTGTGGAGTCGGGGCCGGAACCTGAGGATTCCTCTCCAGTGCTGACATGGATCTTGGGGTACTTCTGGAGTCTCCCCAGGGGAGTCAGTCCTCGTCTCGAATGCGGGCATGCACTTTCGCTTTCCTCCAGAGCGGTAGCAGCAGTGTCACGCAGTCCAGCGCGTGGATCAAAGGATCTATGGTTTTCCCTCGATTCTTTCCCACGAGGCTTTCCCACGAGGCTTTCCCACAGGGCTGTCCCACGTGCACACGTGGTGGGAGTCGATCCTCGGCTTGAACGTCAAGGCAGTGCAGGGAAAACAGGTTCCTCTGGAATGGACTGACACATCTGGGGGACTCTTGGAATGGTGTCACGACCCTGGAGTTCCTCTCGCCTTTCCTGTGGAGAGCGCCTCCTCTTGAGATGCGACGGGAACACCGGGAATTCTTTCCCTACGAAACAGGGAATGGATCCCTCATCTCGAGCTAGGAGGCGGAAACGGGGCTCCCCTGGATGTGTGCGGGACCCACGTGCGTCCTCTCGAGTGGAGACGGGTATGTCGGGGAACTTCTTGAGTTGCAGCAAGGGTGGGAAGGACACTTTGGAAGTTCCAGTGGTTAGACGTGATTAGCCTCGAGAAGCCTCAGCGGAAATGGGCCTTATCTCGCCTGGAGGGTAAAACCTCCTGGATTTTCTCGAGTTGCGACAGGTGCTCTCGACTTACGACGGGGACCTCAGGGACCCGCTCTGGTGGCCTCAGGAAAGGCCAGTCCCCATGCGAGTTCCTCGGGGGCCTCTCGGGATTCCTCTCCCGTCGATGCCAGGGCCTAAGACCTTGTGTGGAGTCGGGGCCGGAACCTGAGGATTCCTCTCCAGTGCTGACATGGATCTTGGGGTACTTCTGGAGCCTCCCCTGGGGAGTCAGTCCACGTCTCGAATGCGGGCATGCACTTGCGCTTTCCTCCAGAGCGGTAGCAGCAGTGTCACGCAGTCCGCCGCGTGGATCAAAGGATCTATGGTTTTCCCTCGAGTCTTTCCCACGAGGCTTTCCCACGAGGCTTTCCCACAGGGCTGTCCCACGTGCACACGTGGTGGGAGTCGATCCTCGGCTTGAACGTCAAGGCAGTGCAGGGAAAATAGGTTCCTCTGGAATGGACTGACACATCTGGGGGACTCTTGGAATGGTGGCACGACCCTGGAGTTCCTCTCGCCTTTCCTGTGGAGAGCGCCTCCTCTTGAGATGCGACGGGAACGCCGGGAATTCTTTCCCTACGAAACAGTGAAAGGATCCCACATCTCGAGCTAGGAGGCGGAAACGGGGCTCCCCTGGATGTGTGCGGGACCCCACGTGCTTCCTCTCGAGGGGAGACGGGTATGTCGGGGAACTTCTTGAGTTGCAGCAAGGGTGTGAAGGACCCTTTGGAAGTTCCAGTGGTTAGATGTGATTGGCCTCGAGAAGCCTCAGCGGAAATGGGCCTCATCTCGCCTGGAGGGCAAAACCTCCTGGATTTTTCGAGTTGCGGCAGGTGCTCTCGACTTACGACGGGGACCTCAGGGAACCGCTCTGGTGGCCTCAGGAAAAGCCAGTCCCCATGCGAGTTCCTCGGGGGCGTCTTGGGATTCCTCTCCCGTCGATGCCGGGGCCTAAGACCTTGTGTGGAGTCGGGGCCGGAACCTGAGGATTCCTCTCCAGTGCTGACATGGATCTTGGGGTACTTCTGGAGTCTCCCCAGGGGAGTCAGTCCTCGTATCGAATGCGGGCATGCATTGTGCTTTCCTCCAGAGCGGTAGCAGCAGTGTCACGCAGTCCGCCGCGTGGATCAAAGGATCTATGGTTTTCCCTCGAGTCTTTCCCACGAGGCTTTCCCACCAGGCTTTCCCACAGGGCTGTCCCACGTGCACACGTGGTGGGAGTCGATCCTCGGCTTGAACGTCAAGGCAGTGCAGGGAAAACAGGTTCCTCTGGAATGGACTGACACATCTGGGGGACTGTTGGAATTTTGGCACGACTCTGGAGTTCCTCTCGCCTTTCCTGTGGAGAGCGCCTCCTCTTGAGATGCGACGGGAACGCCGGGAATTCTTTCCCTACGAAACAGGGAAAGGATCCCTCATCTCGAGCTAGGAGGCGGAAACGGGGCTCCCCTGGATGTGTGCGGGACACCACGTGCTTCCTCTCGAGTGGAGACGGGTATGTCGGGGAACTTCTTGAGTTGCAGCAAGGGTGTGAAGGACCCTTTGGAAGTTCCAGTGGTTAGATGTGATTGGCCTCGAGAAGCCTCAGCGGAAATGGGCCTCATCTCGCCTGGAGGGCAAAACCTCCTGGATTTTCTCGAGTTGCGGCAGGTGCTCTCGACTTACGACGGGGACCTCAGGGACCCGCTCTGGTGGCCTCAGGAAAGGCCAGTCCGCATGCGAGTTCCTCGGGGGCCTCTCGGGATTCCTCTCCCGTCGATACCGGGGCCTAAGACCTTGTGTGGAGTCGGGGCCGGAACCTGAGGATTCCTCTCCAGTGCTGACATGGATCATGGGGTACTTCTGGAGTCTCCCCAGGGGAGTCAGTCCTCGTCTCGAATGCGGGCATGCACTTGCGCTTTCCTCCAAAGCGGTAGCAGCAGTGTCACGCAGTCCGCCGCGTGGATCAAAGGATCTATGGTTTTCCCTCGAGTCTTTCCCACGAGGCTTTCCCACGAGGCTTTCCCACAGGGCTGTCCCACGTGCACACGTGGTGGGAGTCGATCCTCGGCTTGAACGTTAAGGCAGTGCAGGGAAAACGGGTTCCTCTGGAATGGACTGACACATCTGGTGGACTCTTGGAATGGTGGCACGACCCTGGAGTTCCTCTCGCCTTTCCTGTGGAGAGCGCCTCCTCTTGAGATGCGACGGGAACGCCGGGAATTCTTTCCCTACGAAACAGGGAAAGGATCCCTCATCTCGAGCTAGGAGGCGGAAACGGGGCTCCCCTGGATGTGTGCGGGACACCACGTGCTTCCTCTCGAGTGGAGACGGGTATGTCGGGGAACTTCTTGAGTTGCAGCAAGGGTGTGAAGGACCCTTTGGAAGTTCCAGTGGTTAGATGTGATTGGCCTCGAAAAGCCTCAGCGGAAATGGGCCTCATCTCGCCTGGAGGGCAAAACCTCATGGATTTTCTCGAGTTGCGGCAGGTGCTCTCGACTTACGACGAGGACCTCAGGGACCCGCTCTGGTGGCCTCAGGAAAGGCCAGTCCCCATGCGAGTTCCTCTGGGGATTCCTCTCCCGTCGATGCCGGGGCCTAAGACCTTGTGTGGAGTCGGGGCCGGAACCTGAGGATTCCTCTCCAGTGCTGACATGGATCTTGGGGTACTTCTCGAGTCTCCCCAGGGTAGTCAGTCCTCGTCTCGAATGCGGGCATGCATTGCGCTTTCCTCCAGAGCGGTAGCAGCAGTGTCACACAGTCCGCCGCGTGGATCAAAGGATCTATGGTTTTCCCTCGAGTCTTTCCCACGAGGTTTCCCACGAGGCTTTCCCACAGGGCTGTCGCACGTGCACACGTGGTAGGAGTCGATCCTCGGCTTGAACGTCAAGGCAGTGCAGGGAAAACAGGTTCCTCTGGAATGGACTGACACATCCGGGGGACTCTTGGAATGGTGGCACGACCCTGGAGTTCCTCTCGCCTTTCCTGTGGAGAGCGCCTCCTCTTGAGATGCGACGGGAACGCCGGGAATTCTTTCCCTACGAAACAGGGAAAGGATCCCTCATCTCGAGCTAGGAGGCGGAAACGGGGCTCCCCTGGATGTGTGCGGGACACCACGTGCTTCCTCTCGAGTGGAGACGGGTATGTCGGGGAACTTCTTGAGTTGCAGCAAGGGTGTGAAGGACCCTTTGGAAGTTCCAGTGGTTAGACGTGATTAGCCTCGAGAAGCCTCAGCGGAAATGGGCCTCATCTCGCCTGGAGGGCAAAACTTCCTGGATTTTCTCGAGTTGCGGCAGGTGCTCTCGACTTACGACGGGGACCTCAGGGACCCGCTCTGGTGGCCTCAGGAAAGGCCAGTCCCCATGCGAGTTCCTCGGGGGCGTCTCGGGATTCCTCTCCCGTCGATGCCGGGGCCTAAGACCTTGTGTGGAGTCGGGGCCGGAACCTGAGGATTCCTCTCCAGTGCTGACATGGATCTTGGGGTACTTCTGGAGTCTCCCCAGGGGAGTCAGTCCTCGTCTCGAATGCGGGCATGCACTTGCGCTTTCCTGCAGAGCGGTAGCAGCAGTGTCACGCAGTCCGCCGCGTGGATCAAAGGATCTATGGTTTTCCCTCGAGTCTTTCCCACGAGGCTTTCCCACGAGTCTTTCCCACAGGGCTGTCCCACGTGCACACGTGGTGGGAGTCGATCCTCGGCTTGAACGTAAAGGAAGTGCAGGGAAAACAGGTTCCTCTGGAATGGACTGACACATCTGGGGGACTCTTGGAATGGTGGCATGACCCTGGAGTTCCTCTCGCCTTTCCTGTGGAGAGCGCCTCCTCTTGAGATGCGACGGGAACGCCGGGAATTCTTTCCCTACGAAACAGGGAAAGGATCCCTCATCTCGAGCTAGGAGGCGGAAACAGGGCTCCGCTGGATGTGTGCGGGACCCACGTGCTTCCTCTCGAGTGGAGACGGGTATGTCGGGGAACTTCTTGAGTTGCAGCAAGGGTGTGAAGGACACTTTGGAAGTTCCAGTGGTTAGACGAGATTAGCCTCCAGAAGCATCAGCAGAAATGGGCCTCATCTCGCCTGGAGGGCAAAACCTCCTGGATTTTCTCGAGATGCGGCAGGTGCTCTCGACTTACGACGGGGACCTCAGGGACCCGCTCTGGTGGCCTCAGGAAAGGCCAGTCCCTATGCGAGTTCATCGGGGGCCTCTCGGGATTCCTCTCCCATCGATGCCGGGGCCTAAGACCTTGTGTGGAGTCGGGGCCGGAACCTGAGGATTCCTCTCCAGTGCTGACATGAATCTTGGGGTACTTCTGGAGTCTCCCCAGGGGAGTCAGTCCTCGTCTCGAATGCGGGCATGCACTTGCGCTTTCCTCCAGAGCGGTAGCAGCAGTGTCACGCAGTCCGCCGCGTGGATCAAAGGATGTTTGGTTTTCCCTCGAGTCTTTCCCACGAGGCTTTCCCACGAGGCTTTCCCACAGGGCTGTCCCACGTGCACACGTGGTGGGAGTCGATCCTCGGCTTGAACGTCAAGGCAGTGCAGGGAAAACAGGTTCCTCTGGAATGGACTGACACATCTGTGGGACTCTTGGAATGGTGGCACGACCCTGGAGTTCCTCTCGCCTTTTCTGTGGAGAGCGCCTCCTCTTGAGATGCGACGGGAACGCAGGGAATTCTTTCCCTACGAAACAGGGAAAGGATCCCTCATCTCGAGCTAGGAGGCGGAAACGGGTCTCCCCTGGATGTGTGCGGGACACCACGTGCTTCCTCTCGAGTGCAGACGGGTATGTCGGGGAACTTCTTGAGTTGCAGCAAGGGTGTGAAGGACCCTTTGGAAGTTCCAGTGGTTAGTTGTGATTGGCCTCGAGAAGCCTCAGCGGAAATGGGCCTCATCTCGCCTGGAGGGCAAAACCTCCTGGATTTTCTCGAGTTGCGGCAGGTGCTCTTGACTTACGATGGGGACCTCAGGGACCCTCTCTGGTGGCCTCAGGAAAGGCCAGTCCCCATGCGAGTTCCTCCGGGGCCTCTCGGGATTCCTCTCCCGTCGATGCCGGGCCTAAGTCCTTGTGTGTAGACGGGGCCGGAACCTGAGGATTCCTCTCCAGTGCTGACATGGATCTTGGGGTACTTCTGGAGTCTCCCCAGGGGAGTCAGTCCTCGTCTCGAATGCGGGCATGCACTTGCGCTTTCCTCCAGAGCTGTAGCAGCAGTGTCACCCTTCTGCCGCGTGGATCAAAGGATCTATGGTTTTCCCTCGAGTCTTTCCCACGAGGCTTTCCCACGAGGCTTTCCCACAGGGCTGTCCCAACTGCACACGTGGTGGGAGTCGATCCTCGACTCGAACGTCATGGCAGTGCAGGGAAAACAGATTCCTCTGGAATGGACTGACACATCTGGTGGACTCTTGGAATGGTGGCACGACCCTGGAGTTGCTCTCGCCTTTCCTGTGGAGAGCGCCTCCTCTTGAGATGCGACGGGAACGCCGGGAATTCTTTCCCTACGAAACAGGGAAAGGATCCCTGTTCTCGAGCTAGGAGGCGGAAACGGGGCTCCCCTGGATGTGTGCGGGACCGCACGTGCTTCCTCTCGAGTGGAGACGGGTATGTCGGGGAACTTCTTGAGTTGCAGCAATGGTGTAAAGGACCCTTTGGAAGTTCCAGTGGTTAGATGTGATTGGCCTCGAGAAGCCTCAGCGGAAATGGGCCTCATCTCGCCTGGAGGGCAAAACCTCCTGGATTTTCTCGAGTTGCGGCAGGTGCTCTCGACTTACGACGGGGACCTCAGGGAGCCGCTCTGGTGGCCTCAGGAAAGGCCAGTCGCCGTGCGAGTTCCTCGGGGGCGTCTCGGGATTACACTCCCGTCGATGCCGGGGCCTAAGACCTTGTGTGGAGTCGGGGCCGGAACCTGAGGATTCCTCTCCAGTGCTGACATGGATCTTGGGGTACTTCTGGAATCTCCCCAGGGGAGTCAGTCCTCGTCTCGAATGCGGGCATGCACTTGCGCTTTCCTCCAGACCGGTAGCAGCAGTGTCACGCAGTCCGCCGCGTGGATCAAAGGATCTATGGTTTTCCCTCGAGTCTTTCCCACGAGGCTTTCCCACGAGGCTTTCCCACAGGGCTGTCCCACGTGCACACGTGGTGGGAGTCGATCCTCGGCTTGAACGTCAAGGCAGTGCAGGGAAAACGGGTTCCTCTGGAATGGACTGACACATCTGGTGGACTCTTGGAATGGTGGCACGACCCTGGAGTTCCTCTCGCCTTTCCTGTGGAGAGCGCCTCCCCTTGAGATGCGACGGGAACGCCGGGAATTCTTTCCCTACGAAACAGGGAAAGGATCCCTCATCTCGAGCTAGGAGGCGGAAACGGGGCTCCCCTGGATGTGTGCGGGACACCACTTGCTTCCTCTCGAGTGGAGACGGGTATGTCGGGGAACTTCTTGAGTTGCAGCAATGGTGTGAAGGACCCTTTGGAAGTTCCAGTGGTTAGATGTGATTGGCCTCGAAAAGCCTCAGCGGAAATGGGCCTCATCTCGCCTGGAGGGCAAAACCTCATGGATTTTCTCGAGTTGCGGCAGGTGCTCTCGACTTACGACGAGGACCTCAGGGACCCGCTCTGGTGGCCTCAGGAAAGGCCAGTCCCCATGCGAGTTCCTCTGGGGATTCCTCTCCCGTCGATGCCGGGGCCTAAGACCTTGTGTGGAGTCGGGGCCGGAACCTGAGGATTCCTCTCCAGTGCTTACATGGATCTTGGGGTACTTCTGGAGTCTCCCCAGGGGAGTCAGTCCTCGTCTCGAATGCGGGCATGCACTTGCGCTTTCCTCCATAGCGGTAGCAGCAGTGTCACGCAGTCCGCCGCGTGGATCAAAGGATCTATGGTTTTCCCTCGAGTCTTTCCCACGAGGCTTTCCCACGAGGCTTTCCCACAGGGCTGTCCCACGTGCACACGTGGTGGGAGTCGATCCTCGGCTTGAACGTCAAGGCAGTGCAGGGAAAACAGGCTCCTCTGGAATGGACTGACACATCTGGGGGACTCTTGGAATGGTGGCACGACCCTGGAGTTCCTCTCGCCTTTCCTGTGGAGAGCGCCACCTCTTGAGATGCGACGGGAACGCCGGGAATTCTTTCCCTACGAAACAGGGAAAGGATCCCTCATCTCGAGCTAGGAGGCGGAAACGGGGCTCCCCTGGAGGTGTGCGGGACACCACGTGCTTCCTCTCGAGTGCAGACGGGTATGTCGGGGAACTTCTTGAGTTGCAGCAAGGGTGTGAAGGACCCTTTGGAAGTTCCAGTGTTTAGATGTGATTGGCCTCGAGAAGCCTCAGCGGAAATGGGCCTCATCTCGCCTGGAGGGCAAAACCTCCTGGATTTTCTCGAGTTGCGGCAGGTGCTCTCGACTTACCACGGGGACCTCAGGGACCCGCTCTGGTGGCCTCAGGAAAGGCCAGTCCGCATGCGAGTTCCTCGGGGGCCTCTCGGGATTCCTCTCCCGTCGATACCGGGGCCTAAGACCTTGTGTGGAGTCGGGGCCGGAACCTGAGGATTCCTCTCCAGTGCTGACATGGATCTTGGGGTACTTCTGGAGTCTCCCCAGGGGAGTCAGTCCTCGTCTCGAATGCGGGCATGCACTTGCGCTTTCCTCCAGAGCGGTAGCAGTAGTGTCACGCAGTCCACCGCGTGGATCAAAGGATCTATGGTTTTCCCTCAAGTCTTTCCCACGAGGCTTTCCCACGAGGCTTTCCCACAAGGCTGTCCCACGTGCACACGTGGTGGGAGTGGATCCTCGGCTTGAACGTCAAGGCAGTGCAGGGAAAACAGGTTCCTCTGGAATGAACTGACACATCTGGGGGACTCTTGGAATGGTGGCACGACCCTGGAGTTCCTCTCGCCTTTCCTGTGGAGAGCGCCTCCTCTTGAGATGCGACGGGAACGCCGGGAATTCTTTCCCTACGAAACAGTGAAAGGATCCCACATCTCGAGCTAGGAGGCGGAAACGGGGCTCCCCTGGATGTGTGCGGGACTCCACGTGCTTCCTCTCGAGTGGAGACGGGTATGTCGGGGACCTTCTTGAGTTGCAGCAAGGGTGTGAAGGACCCTTTGGAAGTTCCAGTGGTTAGATGTGATTGGCCTCGAGAAGCCTCAGCGGAAATGGGCCTCATCTCGCCTGGAGGGCAAAACCTCCTGGATTTTCTCGAGTTGCGGCAGGTGCTCTCGACTTACGACGGGGACCTCAGGGACCCGCTCTGGTGGCCTCAGGAAAGGCCAGTCCGCATGCGAGTTCCTCGGGGGCCTCTCGGGATTCCTCTCCCGTCGATACCGGGGCCTAAGACCTTCTGTGGAGTCGGGGCCGGAACCTGAGGATTCCTCTCCAGTGCTGACATGGATCTTGGGGTACTTCTGGAGTCTCCCCAGGGGAGTCAGTCCTCATCTCGAATGCGGGCATGCACTTGCGCTTTCCTCCAAAGCGGTAGCAGCAGTGTCACGCAGTCCGCCGCGTGGATCAAAGGATCTATGGTTTTCCCTCGAGTCTTTCCCACGAGGCTTTCCCACGAGGCTTTCCCACAGGGCTGTCCCACGTGCACACGTGGTGGGAGTCGATCCTCGGCTTGAACGTCAAGGCAGTGCAGGGAAAACAGGTTCCTCTGGAATGGACTGACACATCTGGGGGACTCTTGGAATGGTGGCACGACCCTGGAGTTCCTCTCGCCTTTCCTGTGGAGAGCGCCTCCTCTTGAGATGCGACGGGAACGCCGGGAATTCTTTCCCTACGAAACAGGGAAAGGATCCCTCATGTCGAGCTAGGAGGCGGAAACGGGGCTCCCCTGGATGTGTGCGGGACACCACGTGCTTCCTCTCGAGTGGAGACGGGTATGTCGGGGAACTTCTTGAGTTGCAGCAAGGGTGTGAAGGACCCTTTGGAAGTTCCAGTGGTTAGATGTGATTGGCCTCGAAAAGCCTCAGCGGAAATGGGCCTCATCTCGCCTGGAGGGCAAAACCTCCTGGATTTTCTCGAGTTGCGGCAGGTGCTCTCGACTTACGACGAGGACCTCAGGGACCCGCTCTGGTGGCCTCAGGAAAGGCCAGTCCCCATGCGAGTTCCTCGGGGGCCTCTGGGGATTCCTCTCCCGTCGATGCCGGGGCCTAAGACCTTGTGTGGAGTCGGGGCCGGAACCTGAGGATTCCTCTCCAGTGCTGACATGGATCTTGGGGTACTTCTGCAGTCTCCCCAGGGGAGTCAGTGCTCGAATCGAATGCGGGCATGCACTTGCGCTTTCCTCCAGAGCGGTAGCAGCAGTGTCACGCAGTCCGCCGCGTGGATCAAAGGATCTATGATTTTCCCTCGAGTCTTTCCCACGAGGCTTTCCCACGAGGCTTACCCACAGGTCTGTCTCACGTGCACACGTGTTGAGAGTCGATCCTCGGCTTGAACGTCAAGGCAGTGCAGGGAAAACAGGTTCCTCTGGAATGGACTGACACATCTGGGGGACTCTTGGAATGGTGGCACGACCCTGGAGTTCCTCTCGCCTTTCCTGTGGAGAGCGCCTCCTCTTGAGATGCGACGGGAACGCCGGGAATTCTTTCCCTACGAAACAGGGAAAGGATCCCTCATCTCGAGCTTGGAGGCGGAAACGGGGCTCCCCTGGATGTGTGCGGGACCCCACGTGCTTCCTCTCGATTGGAGACGGGTATGTCGGGGAACTTCTTGAGTTGCAGCAATGGTGTGAAGGACCCTTTGGAAGTTCCAGTGGTTAGATATGATTGGCCTCGAGAAGCCTCAACGGAAATGGGCCTCATCTCGCCTGGAGGGCAAAACCTCCTGGATTTTCTCGAGTTGCGGCAGGTGCTCTCGACTTACGACGGGGACCTCAGGAACCGCTCTGGTGGCCTCAGGAAAAGCCAGTCCCCATGCGAGTTCATCGGGGGCGTCTCGGGATTCCTCTCCCGTCGATGCCGGGGCCTAAGACCTTGTGTGGAGTCGGGGCCGGAACCTGAGGATTCCTCTCCAGTGCTGACATGGATCTTGGGGTATTTCTGGAGTCTCCCCAGGGGAGTCAGTCCTCGTCTCGAATGCGGGCATGCATTGCGCTTTCCTCCAGAGCGGTAGCAGCAGTGTCACACAGTCCGCCGCGTGGATCAAAGGATGTATGGTTTTCCCTCGAGTCTTTCCCACGAGGTTTCCCACGAGGCTTTCCCACAGGGCTGTCCCACGTGCACACGTGGTAGGAGTCGATCCTCGGCTAGAACGTCAAGGCAGTGCAGGGAAAACAGGTTCCTCTGGAATGGACTGACACATCTGGGGGACTCTTGGAATGGTGGCACGACCCTGGAGTTCCTCTCGCCATTCCTGTGGAGAGCGCCTCCTCTTGAGATGCGACGGGAACGCCGGGAATTCTTTCCCTACGAAACAGGGAAAGGATCCCTCATCTCGAGCTAGGAGGCGGAAACGGGGCTCCCCTGGATGTGTGCGGGACACCACGTGCTTCCTCTCGAGTGGAGACGGGTATGTCGGGGAACTTCTTGAGTTGCAGCAAGGGTGTGAAGGACCCTTTGGAAGTTCCAGTGGTTAGACGTGATTAGCCTCGAGAAGCCTCAGAGGAAATGGGCCTCATCTCCCCTGGAGCGCAAAAATTCCTGGATTTTCTCGAGTTGCGGCAGGTGCTCTCGACTTACGACGGGGACTTCAGGGACCCGTTCTGGTGGCCTCAGGAAAGGCCAGTCCCCATGCGAGTTCCTCGGGGGCCTCTCGGGATTCCTCTCCCGTCGATGCCGGGGCCTAAGACCTTGTGTGGAGTCGGGGCCGGAACCTGAGGATTCCTCTCCAGTGCTGACATGGATCTTGGGGTACTTCTGGAGTCTCCCCAGGGGAGTCAGTCCTCGTCTCGAATGCGGGCATGCACTTGTGCTTTCCTCCAGAGCGGTAGCAGCAGTGTCACGCAGTCCGCCGCGTGGATCAAAGGATCTATGGTTTTCCCTCGAGTCTTTCCCACGAGGCTTTCCCACGAGTCTTTCCCACAGGGCTGTCCCACGTGCACACGTGGTGGGAGTCGATCCTCGGCTTGAACGTCAAGGAAGTGCAGGGAAAACAGGTTCCTCTGGAATGGACTGACACATCTGGGGGACTCTTGGAATGGTGTCTCGACCTTGGAGTTCCTCTCGCCTTTCCTGTGGAGAGCGCCTCCTCTTGAGATGCGACGGGAACGCCGGGAATTCTTTCCCTACGAAACAGGGAAAGGATCCCTCATCTCGAGCTAGGAGGCGGAAACGGGGCTCCGCTGGATGTGTGCGGGACCCACGTGCTTCCTCTCGAGTGGAGACGGGTATGTCGGGGAACTTCTTGAGTTGCAGCATGGGTGTGAAGGACACTTTGGAAGTTCCAGTGGTTAGACGTGATTAGCCTCCAGAAGCATCAGCAGAAATGGGCCTCATCTCGCCTGGAGGGCAAAACCTCCTGGATTTTCTCGAGCTGCGGCAGGTGCTCTCGACTTACGACGGGGACCTCAGGGACCCGCTCTGGTGGCCTTAGGAAAGGCCAGTCCCCATGCGACTTCCTCGGGGGCCTCTCGGGATTCCTCTCCCGTCGATGCCGGGGCCGAAGACCTTGTGTGGAGTCGGGGCCGGAACCTGAGGATTCCTCTCCAGTGCTGACATGGATCTTGGGATGCTTCTGGAGTCTTCCCAGGGGAGTCAGTCCTCGTCTCGAATGCGGGCATGCACTTGTGCTTTCCTCCAGAGCGGTAGCAGCAGTGTCACGCAGTCCGCCGCGTGGATCAAAGGATCTATGGTTTTCCCTCGAGTCTTTCCCACGAGGCTTTCCCACGAGGCTTTCCCACAGGGCTGTCCCACGTGCATACGTGGTGGGAGTCGATCCTCGGCTTGAACGTCAAGGCAGTGCAGGGAAAACAGGTTCCTCTGGAATGGACTGACACATCTGCCGGACTCTTGGAATGGTGTGACGACCCTGGAGTTCTTCTCGCCTTTCCTGTGGAGAGCGCCTTCTCTTGAGATGCGACGGGAACGCCGGAATTCTTTCCCTACGAAACAGGGAAAGGATCCCTCATCTCGAGCTAGGAGGCGGAAACGGGGCTCCGCTGGATGTGTGCGGGACCCACGTGCTTCCTCTCGAGTGGAGACGGGTATGTCGGGGAACTTCTTGAGTTGCAGCAAGGGTGTGTAGGACCCTTTGGAAGTTCCAGTGGTTAGACGTGATTAGCCTCGAGAAGCCTCAGCGGAAATGGGCCTCATCTCGCCTGGAGGGCAAAACCTCCTGGATTTTCTCGAGTTTCGTCAGGTGCTCTCGACTTACGACGGGGACCTCAGGGACCCCCTCTGGTGGCCTCAGGAAAGGCCAGTCCCCATGCGAGTTCCTCGGGGGCCTCTCGGGATTCCTCTCCCGTCGATGCCGGGGCCGAAGACCTTGTGTGGAGTCGGGGCCGGAACCTGAGGATTCCTCTCCAGTGCTGACATGGATCTTGGGGTACTTCTGGAGTCTCCCCAGGGGAGTCAGTCCTCGTCTCGAATGCGGGCATGCACTTGCGCTTTCCTCCAGAGCGGTAGCAGCAGTGTCACGCAGTCCGCCGCGTGGATCAAAGGATCTATGGTTTTCCCTCGAGTCTTTCCCACGAGGCTTTCCCACGAGGCTTTCCCACAGGGCTGTCCCACGTGCACACGTGGTGGGAGTCGATCCTTGGCTTGAACGTCAAGGCAGTGCAGGGAAAACAGGTTCCTCTGGAATGGACTGACACATCTGGGGGACTCTTGGAATGGTGGCATGACCCTGGAGTTCCTCTCGCCTTTCCTGTGGAGAGCGCCTCCTCTTGAGATGCGACGGGAACGCCGGGAATTCTTTCCCTACGAAACAGGGAAAGGATCCCTCATCTCGAGCTAGGAGGCGGAAACGGGGCTCCCCTGGATGTGTGCGGGACACCACGTGCTTCCTCTCGAGTGGAGACGGGTATGTCGGGGAACTTCTTGAGTTGCAGCAAGGGTGTGAAGGACCCTTTCGAAGTTCCAGTGGTTAGATGTGATTGGCCTCGAGAAGCCTCAGCGGAAATGGGCCTCATCTCGCCTGGAGGGCAAAACCTCCTGGATTTTCTCGAGGTGCGGCAGGTGCTCTCGACTTACGACGGGGACCTCAGGGACCCGCTCTGGTGGCCTCAGGAAAGGCCAGTCCCCATGCGAGTTCCTCGGGGGCCTCTCGGGATTCCTCTCCCGTCGATACCGGGGCCTAAGACCTTGTGTGGAGTCGGGGCCGGAACCTGAGGATTCCTCTCCAGTGCTGACATGGATCTTGGGGTACTTCTGGAGTCTCCCCAGTGGAGTCAGTCCTCGTCTCGAATGCGGGCATGCACTTGCGCTTTCCTCCAAAGCGGTAGCAGCAGTGTCACGCAGTCCGCCGCGTGGATCAAAGGATCTATGGTTTTCCCTCGAGTCTTTCCCACGAGGCTTTCCCACGAGGCTTTCCCACAGGGCTGTCCCACGTGCGCACGTGGTGGGAGTCGATCCTCGGCTTGAACGTCAAGGCAGTGCAGGGAAAACGGGTTCCTCTGGAATGGACTGACACATCTGGTGGACTCTTGGAATGGTGGCACGACCCTGGAGTTCCTCTCGCCTTTCCTGTGGAGAGCGCCTCCTCTTGAGATGCGACGGGAACGCCGGGAATTCTTTCCCTACGAAACAGGGAAAGGATCCCTCATCTCGAGCTAGGAGGCGGAAACGGGGCTCCCCTGGATGTGTGCGGGACACCACGTGCTTCCTCTCGAGTGGAGACGGGTATGTCGGGGAACTTCTTGAGTTGCAGCAAGGGTGTGAAGGACCCTTTGGAAGTTCCAGTGGTTAGATGTGATTGGCCTCGAAAAGCCTCAGCGGAAATGGGCCTCATCTCGCCTGGAGGGCAAAACCTCCTCGATTTTCTTGAGTTGCGACAGGTGCTCTCGACTTACGACGGGGACCTCAGGGACCCGCTCTGGTGGCCTCAGGAAAGGCCAGTCCCCATGCGAGTTCCTCGGGGGCCTCTCGGGATTCCTCTCCCGTCGATGCCGGGGCCTAAGACCTTGTGTGGAGTCGGGGCCGGAACCTGAGGATTCCTCTCCAGTGCTGACATGGATCTTGGGGTACTTCTGGAGTCTCCCCAGGGGAGTCAGTCCTCGTCTCGAATGCGGGCATGCACTTGCGCTTTCCTCCAGAGCGGTAGCAGCAGTGTCACGCAGTCCGCCGCGTGGATCAAAGGATCTATGGTTTTCCCTCGAGTCTTTCCCACGAGGCTTTCCCACGAGGCTTTCCCACAGGGCTGTCCCACGTGCACACGTGGTGGGAGTCGATCCTCGGCTTGAACGTCTAGGCAGTGCAGGGAAAACAGGTTCCTCTGGAATGGACTGACATATCTGGGGGACTCTTGGAATGGTGGCACGACCCTGGAGTTCCTCTCGCCTTTCCTGTGGAGAGCGCCTCCTCTTGAGATGCGACGGGAACGCCGGGAATTCTTTCCCTACGAAACAGGGAAAGGATCCCTCATCTCGAGCTAGGAGGCGGAAACGGGGCTCCCCTGGATGTGTGCGGGACACCACGTGCTTCCTCTCGAGTGGAGACGGGTATGTCGGGGAACTTCTTGAGTTGCAGCAAGGGTGTGAAGGACCCTTTGGAAGTTCCAGTGGTTAGATGTGATTGGCATCGAGAAGCCTCAGCGGAAATGGGCCTCATCTCGCCTGGAGGGCAAAACCTCCTGGATTTTCTCGAGTTGTGGCTGGTGCTCTCGACTTACGACGGGGACCTCAGGGACCCGCTCTGGTGGCCTCAGGAAAGGCCAGTCCCCATGCGAGTTCCTCGGGGGCCTCTCGGGATTCCTCTCCCGTCGATGCCGGGGCCTAAGACCTTGTGTGGAGTCGGGGCCGGAACCTGAGGATTTCTCTCCAGTGCTGACATGGATCTTGGGGTACTTCTGGAGTCTCCCCAGGGGAGTCAGTCCTCGTCTCGAATGCGGGCATGCACTTGCGCTTTCCTCCAGAGCGGTAGCATCAGTGTCACGCATTCCGCCGCGTGGAGCAAAGGGTCTATGGTATTCCCTCGAGTCTTCCCACGAGGCTTTCCCACGAGGCTTTCCCACAGGGCTGTCCCACGTGCACACGTGGTGGGAGTCGATCCTCGGCTTGAACGTCAAGGCAGTGCAGGGAAAACAGGTTCCTCTGGAATGGACTGACACATCTGTCGGACTCTTGGAATGGTGTCACGACCCTGGAGTTCTTCTCGCCTTTCCTGTGGAGAGCGCCTCCTCTTGAGATGCGCCGGGAACGCCGGGAATTCTTTCCCTACGAAACAGGGAAAGGATCCCTCATCTCGAGCTAGGAGGCGGAAAAGGGGCTCCGCTGGATGTGTGCGGGACCCACGTGCTTCCTCTCGATTGGAGACGGGTATGTCGGGGAACTTCTTGAGTTGCAGCAAGGGTGTGAAGGACCCTTTGGAAGTTCCAGTGGTTAGACGTGATTAGCCTCGAGAAGCCTCAGCGGAAATGGGCCTCATCTCGCCTGGAGGGCAAAACCTCCTGGATTTTCTCGAGTTGCGGCAGGTGCTCTCGACTTACGACGGGGACCTCAGGGACCCGCTCTGGTGGCCTCAGGAAAGGCCAGTCCCCATGCGACTTCCTCGGGGGCCTCTCGGGATTCCTCTCCCGTTGATGCCGGGGCCGAAGACCTTGTGTGGAGTCGGGGCCGGAACCTGAGGATTCCTCTCCAGTGCTGAAATGGATCTTGGGGTACTTCTGGAGTCTCCCCAGGGGAGTCAGTCCTCGTCTCGAATGCGGGCATGCACTTGCGCTTTCCTCCAGAGCGGTAGCAGCAGTGTCACGCAGTCCGCCGCGTGGATCAAAGGATCTATGGTTTTCCCTCGAGTCTTTCCCACGAGGCTTTCCCACGAGGCTTTCCCACAGGGCTGTCCCACGTGCACACGTGGTGGGAGTCGATCCTCGGCTTGAACGTCAAGGCAGTGCAGGGAAAACAGGTTCCTCTGGAATGGACTGACACATCTGGGGGACTCTTTGAATGGTGTCACGACCCTGGAGTTCCTCTCGCCTTTCCTGTGGAGAGCGCCTCCTCTTGAGATGCGACGGGAACGCCGGGAATTCTTTCCCTACGAAACAGGGAAAGGATCCCTCATCTCGAGCTAGGAGGCGGAAACGGGGCTCCCCTGGATGTGTGCGGGACCCACGTGATTCCTCTCGAGTGGAGACGGGTATGTCGGGGAACTTCTTGAGTTGCAGCAAGGGTGTGAAGGACCTTTTGGAAGTTCCAGTGGTTAGACGTGATTAGCCTCGAGAAGCCTCAGCGGAAATGGGCCTCATCTCGCCTGGAGGGCAAAACCTCCTGGATTTTCTCGAGTTGCGGCAGGTGCTCTTGACTTACGACGGGGACCTCAGGGACCCGCTCTGGTGGCCTCAGGAAAGGCCAGTCCCCATGCGAGTTCCTCGGGGGCCTCTCGGGATTCCTCTCCCGTCGATGCCGGGGCCTAAGACCTTGTGTGGAGTCGGGGCCGGAACCTGAGGATTCCTCTCCAGTGCTGACATGGATCTTGGGGTACTTCTCGAGTCTCCCCAGGGGAGTCAGTCCTCGTCTCGAATGCGGGCATGGACTTGCGCTTTCCTCCAGAGCGGTAGCAGCAGTATCACGCAGTCCGCCGCGTGGATCAAAGGATCTATGGTTTTCCCTCGAGTCTTTCCCACGAGACTTTCCCACGAGGCTTTCCCACAGGGCTGTCCCACGTGCACACGTGGTGGGAGTCGATCCTCGGCTTGAACTTCAAGGCAGTGCAGGGAAAACAGGTTCCTCTGGAATGGACTGACACATCTGGGGGACTCTTGGAATGGTGGCATGACCCTGGAGTTCCTCTCGCCTTTCCTGTGGAGAGCGCCTCCTCTTGAGATGCGACGGGAACGCCGGGAATTCTTTCCCTACGAAACAGGGAAAGGATCCCTCATCTCGAGCTAGGAGGCGGAAACGGGGCTCCCCTGGATGTGTGCGGGACACCACGTGCTTCCTCTCGAGTGGAGACGGGTATTTCGGGGAACTTCTTGAGTTGCAGCAATGGTGTGAAGGACCCTTTGGAAGTTCCAGTGGTTAGATGTGATTGGCCTCGAGAAGCCTCAGCGGAAATGGGCCTCATCTGGCCTGGAGGGCAAAACCTCCTGGATTTTCTCGAGTCGCGGCAGGTGCTCTCGACTTACGACGGGGACCTCAGGGAACCGCTCTGGTGGCCTCAGGAAAGGCCAGTCCCCATGCGAGTTCCTCGGGGGCCTCTCGGGATTCCTCTCCCGTCGATGCCGGGGCCTAAGACCTTGTGTGGAGTCGGGGCCAAACCTGAGGATTCATCTCCAGTGCTGACATGGATCTTGGGGTACTTCTGGAGTCTCCCCAGGGGAGTCAGTCCTCGTCTCGAATGCGGGCATGCACTTGCGCTTTCCTCCAGAGCGGTAGCAGCAGTGTCACGCAGTCCGCCGCGTGGATCAAAGGATCTATGGTTTTCCCTCGAGTCTTTCCCACGAGGCTTTCCCACGAGGCTTTCCCACAGGGCTGTCCCACGTGCACACGTGGTGGGAGTCGATCCTCGGCTTGAACGTCAAGGCAGTGCAGGGAAAACAGGTTCCTCTGGAATGGACTGACACATCTGGGGGACTCTTGGAATGGTGGCACGACCCTGGAGTTCCTCTCGCCTTTCCTGTGGAGAGTGCCTCCTCTTGAGATGCGACGGGAACGCCGGGAATTCTTTCCCTACGAAACAGGGAAAGGATCCCTCATCTCGAGCTAGGAGGCGGAAACGGGGCTCCCCTGGATGTGTGCGGGACACCACGTGCTTCCTCTCGAGTGCATACGGGTATGTCAGGGAACTTCTTGAGTTGCAGCAAGGGTGTGAAGGACCCTTTGGAAGTTCCAGTGGTTAGATGTGATTGGCCTCGTGAAGCCTCAGCGGAAATGGGCCTCACCTCGCCTGGAGGGCAAAACCTCCTGGATTTTCTCGAGTTGCGGCAGGTGCTCTCGACTTACGACGGGGACCTCAGGGACCCGCTCTGGTGGCCTCAGGAAAGGCCCGTCCCCATGCGAGTTCCTCGGGGGCCTCTCGGGATTCCTCTCCCGTCCATGCCAGGGCCTAAGACCTTGTGTGGAGTCGGGGCCGGAACCTGAGAATTCCTCTCCAGTGCTGACATGGTTCTTGGGGTACTTCTGGAGTCTCCCCAGGGGAGTCAGTCCTCGTCTCCAATGCTGGCATGCACTTGCGCTTTCCTCCAGAGCGGTAGCAGCAGTGTCACGCAGTCCGCCGCGTGGATCAAAGGATCTATGGTTTTCCCTCGAGTCTTTCCCACGAGGCTTTCCCACGAGGCTTTCCCACAGGGCTGTCCCACGTGCACACGTGGTGGGAGTCGATCCTTGGCTTGAACGTCAAGGCAGTGCAGGGAAAACAGGTTCCTCTGGAATGGACTGACACATCTGGGGGACTCTTGGAATGGTGTCACGACCCTGGAGTTCCTCTCGCCTTTCCTGTGGAGAGCGCCTCCTCTTGAGATGCGACGGGAACGCCGGGAATTCTTTCCCTACGAAACAGGGAAAGGATCCCTCATCTCGAGCTAGGAGGCGGAAATGGGGCTCCCCTGGATGTGTGCGGGACCCCACGTGCTTCCTCTCGAGTGGAGACGGGTATGTCGGGGAACTTCTTGAGTTGCAGCAATGGTGTGAAGGACCCTTTGGAAGTTCCAGTGGTTAGATGTGATTGGCCTCGAGAAGCCTCAGCGGAAATGGGCCTCATCTCGCCTGGAGGGCAAAACCTCCTGGATTTTCTCGAGTTGCGGCAGGTGCTCTCGACTTACGACGGGGACCTCAGGGACTCGCTCTGGTGGCCTCAGGAAAGGCCAGTCCCCATGCGAGTTCCTCGGGGGCCTCTCGGGATTCCTCTCCCGTCGATGCCGGGGCCTAAGACCTTGTGTGGAGTCGGGGCCGGAACCTGAGGATTCCTCTCCAGTGCTGACATGGATCTTGGGGTACTTCTCGAGTCTCCCCAGGGGAGTCAGTCCTCGTCTCGAATGCGGGCATGCACTTGCGCTTTCCTCCAGAGCGGTAGCAGCAGTGTCACGCAGTCCGCCGCGTGGATCATAGGATCTATGGTTTTCCCTCGAGTCTTTCCCACGAGGCTTTCCCACGAGGCTTTCCCACAGGGCTGTCCCACGTGCACACGTGGTGGGAGTCGATCCTCGGCTTGAACGTCAAGGCAGTGCAGGAAAAACAGGTTCCTCTGGAATGGACTGCCACATCTGGGAGACTCTTGGAATGGTGTATCGACCCTGGAGTTCCTCTCGCCTTTCCTGTGGAGAGCGCCTCCTCTTGAGATGCGACGGGAACGCCGGGAATTCTTTCCCTACGAAACAGGGAAAGGATCCCTCATCTCGATCTAGGAGGCGGAAACAGGGCTCCCTTGGATGTTTGCGGGACACCACGTGCTTCCTCTCGAGTGCAGACGGGTATGTCGGGGAACTTCTTGAGTTGCAGCAAGGGTGTGAAGGACCCTTTGGAAGTTCCAGTGGTTAGATGTGATTGGCCTCGAGAAGCCTCAGCGGAAATGGGCCTCATCTCGCCTGGAGGGCAAAACCTCCTGGATTTTCTCGAGTTGCGGCAGGTGCTCTCGACTTACGATGGGGACCTCAGGGACCCGCTCTGGTGGCCTCAGGAAAGGCCAGTCCCCATGCGAGTTCCTCGGGGGCGTCTCGGGATTCCTCTCCCGTCGATGCCGGGGCCTAAGACCTTGTGTGGAGTCGGGGCCGGAACCTGAGGATTCCTCTCCAGTGCTGACATGGATCTTGGGGTACTTCTGGAGTCTCCCCAGGGGAGTCAGTCCTCGTCTCGAATGCGGGCATGCACTTGCGCTTTCCTCCAGAGCGGTAGCAGCAGTGTCACGCAGTCCGCCACGTGGATCAAAGGATCTATGGTTTTCCCTCGAGTCTTTCCCACGAGGCTTTCCCACGAGGCTTTCCCACAGGGCTGTCCCACGTGCACACGTGGTGGGAGTCGATCCTCGGCTTGAACGTCAAGGCAGTGCAGGGGAAACAGGTTCCTCTGGAATGGACTGACACATCTGGGGGACTCTTGGAATGGTGGCACGACCCTGGAGTTCCTCTCGCCTTTCCTGTGGAGAGCGCCTCCTCTTGAGATGCGACGGGAACGCCGGGAATTCTTTCCCTACGAAACAGGGAAAAGATCCCTCATCTCGAGCTAGGAGGCGGAAACGGGGCTCCCCTGGATGCGTGCGGGACCCCACGTGCTTCCTCTCGAGTGGAGACGGGTATGTCGGGGAACTTCTTGAGTTGCAGCAATGATGTGAAGGACCCTTTGGAAGTTCCAGTGGTTAGATGTGATTGGCCTCGAGAAGCCTCAGCGGAAATGGGCCTCATCTCGCCTGGAGGGCAAAACCTCCTGGATTTTCTCGAGTTGCGGCAGGTGCTCTCGACTTACGACGGGGACCTCAGGGACCCGCTCTGGTGGCCTCAGGAAAGGCCAGTCCCCATGCGAGTTCCTCGGGGGCGTCTCGGGATTCCTCTCCCGTCGATGCCGGGGCCTTAGACCTTGTGTGGAGTCGGGGCCGGAACCTGAGGATTCCTCTCCAGTGCTGACATGTATCTTGGGGTACTTCTCGAGTCTCCCCAGGGGAGTCAGTCCTCGTCTCGAATGCGGGCATGCACTTGCACTTTCCTCCAGAGCGGTAGCAGCAGTGTTACGCAGTCCGCCGCGTGGATCAAAGGATCTATGGTTTTCCCTCGAGGCTTTCCCACGAGGCTTTCCCACGAGGCTTTCCCACAGGGCTGTCCCACGTGCACACGTGGTGGGAGTCGATCCTTGGCTTGAACGTCAAGGCAGTGCAGGGAAAACAGGTTCCTCTGGAATGGACTGACACATCTGGGGGACTCCTGGAGTGGTGGCACGACCCTGGAGTTCCTCTCGCCTTTCCTGTGGAGAGCGCCTCCTCTTGAGATGCGACGGGAACGCCGGGAATTCTTTCCCTACGAAACAGGGAAAGGATCCCTCATCTCGAGCTAGGAGGCGGAAACGGGGCTCCCCTGGATGTGTGCGGGACACCACGTGCTTCCTCTCGAGTGCAGACGGGTATGTCGGGGAACTTCTTGAGTTGCAGCAATGGTGTGAAGGACCCTTTGGAAGTTCCAGTGGTTAGATGTGATTGGCCTCGAGAAGCCTCAGCGGAAATGGGCCTCATCTCGCCTGGAGGGCAAAACCTCCTGGATTTTCTCGAGTTGCGGCAGGTGCTCTCGACTTACGACGGGGACCTCAGGGACCCGCTCTGGTGGCCTCAGGAAAGGCCAGTCCCCATGCGAGTTCCTCGGGGGCCTCTCGGGATACCTCTCCCGTCGATCTGGGGCCTTAGACCTTGTGTGGAGTCGTGGCCGGAACCTGAGGATTCCTCTCCAGTGCTGACATGGATCTTGGGGTACTTCTGGAGTCTCCCCAGGGGAGTCAGTCCTCGTCTCGAATGCGGGCATGCACTTGCGCTTTCCTCCAGAGCGGTAGCAGCAGTGTCACGCAGTCCGCCGCGTGGATCAAAGGATCTATGGTTTTCCCTCGAGTCTTTCCCACGAGGCTTTCCCACGAGGCTTTCCCACAGGGCTGTCCCACGTGCACACGTGGTGGGAGTCGATCCTCGGCTTGAACGTCAAGGCAGTGCAGGGAAAACAGGTTCCTCTGGAATGGACTGACACATCTGGGGGACTCTTGGAATGGTGGCACGACCCTGGAGTTCCTCTCGCCTTTCCTGTGGAGAGCGCCTCCTCTTGAGATGCGACGGGAACGCCCGGAATTCTTTCCTTACGAAACAGGGAAAGGATCCCTCATCTCGAGCTTGGAGGCGGAAACGGGGCTCCCCTGGATGTGTGCGGGACCCCACGGGCTTCCTCTCGAGTGGAGACGGGTATGTCGGGGAACTTCTTGTGTTGCAGCAAGGGTGTGAAGGACCCTTTGGAAGTTCCAGTGGTTAGATGTGATTGGCCTCGAGAAGCCTCAGCGGAATTGTGCCTCATCTCGCCTGGAGGGCAAAACCTCCTGGATTTTCTCGAGTTGCGGAAGGTGCTCTCGACTTACGACGGGGACATCAGGGACCCGCTCTGGTGGCCTCAGGAAAGGCCAGTCCCCATGCGAGTTCCTCGGGGGCCTCTCGGGATTCCTCTCCCGTCGATGCCAGGGCCTAAGACCTTGTGTGGAGTCGGGGCCGGAACCTGAGGATTCCTCTCCAGTGCTGACATGTATCTTGGGGTACTTCTGGAGTCTCCCCAGGGGAGTCAGTCCTCGTCTCGAATGCGGGCATGCACTTGCGCTTTCCTCCAGAGCGGTAGCAGCAGTGTCACGCAGTCCGCCGCGTGGATCAAAGGATCGATGGTTTTCCCTCGAGTCTTTCCCACGAGGCTTTCCCACGAGGCTTTCCCACAGGGCTGTCCCACGTGCACACGTGGTGGGAGTCGATCCTCGGCTTGAACGTCAAGGCAGTGCAGGGAAAACAGGTTCCTCTGGAATGGACTGACACATCTGGGGGACTCTTGGAATGGTGGCACGACCCTGGAGTTCCTCTCGCCTTTCCTGTGGAGAGCGCCTCCTCTTGAGATGCGACGGGAACGCCGGGAATTCTTTCCCTACGAAACAGGGAAAGGATCCCTCATCTCGAGCTAGGAGGCGGAAACGGGGCTCCCCTGGATGTGTGCGGGACACCACGTGCTTCCTCTCGAGTGCAGACGGGTATGTCGGGGAACTTCTTGAGTTGCAGCAAGGGTGTGAAGGACCCTTTGGAAGTTCCAGTGGTTAGATGTGATTGGCCTCGAGAAGCCTCAGCGGAAATGGGCCTCATCTCGCCTGGAGGGCAAAACCTCCTGGATTTTCTCGAGTTGCGGCAGGTGCTCTCGACTTACGACGGGGACCTCAGGGACGCGCTCTGGTGGCCTCAGGAAAGGCCAGTCCCCATGCGAGTTCCTCGGGGGCCTCTCGGGATTCCTCTCCCGTCGATGCCGGGGCCTAAGACCTTGTGTAGAGTCGTGGCAGGAACCTGAGGATTCCTCTCCAGTGCTGACATGGATCTTGGGGTACTTCTGGAGTCTCCCCAGGGGAGTCAGTCCTCGTCTCGAATGCGGGCATGCACTTGCGCTTTCCTCCAGAGCGGTAGCAGCAGTGTCACGCAGTCCGCCGCGTGGATCAAAGGATCTATGGTTTTCCCTCGAGTCTTTCCCACGAGGCTTTCCCACGAGGCTTTCCCACAGGGCTGTCCCACGTGCACACGTGGTGGGAGTCGATCCTCGGCTTGAACGTCAAGGCAGTGCAGGGAAAACAGGTTCCTCTGGAATGGACTGACACATCTGGGGGACTCTTGGAATGGTGGCACGACCCTGGAGTTCCTCTCGCCTTTCCTGTGGAGAGCGCCTCCTCTTGAGATGCGACGGGAACGCCCGGAATTCTTTCCTTACGAAACAGGGAAAGGATCCCTCATCTCGAGCTTGGAGGCGGAAACGGGGCTCCCCTGGATGTGTGCGTGACCCCACGGGCTTCCTCTCGAGTGCAGACGGGTATGTCGGGGAACTTCTTGAGTTGCAGCAAGGGTGTGAAGGACCCTTTGGAAGTTCCAGTGGTTAGATGTGATTGACCTCGAGAAGCCTCAGCGGAAATGTGCCTCATCTCGCCTGGAGGGCAAAACCTCCTGGATTTTCTCGAGTTGCGGAAGGTGCTCTCGACTTACGACGGGGACATCAGGGACCCGCTCTGGTGGCCTCAGGAAAGGCCAGTCCCCATGCGAGTTCCTCGGGGGCCTCTCGGGATTCCTCTCCCGTCGATGCCAGGGCCTAAGACCTTGTGTGGAGTCGGGGCCGGAACCTGAGGATTCCTCTCCAGTGCTGACATGTATCTTGGGGTACTTCTGGAGTCTCCCCAGGGGAGTCAGTCCTCGTCTCGAATGCGGGCATGCACTTGCGCTTTCCTCCAGAGCGGTAGCAGCAGTGTCACGCAGTCCACCTCGTGGATCAAAGGATCTATGGTTTTCCCTCGAGTCTTTCCCACGAGGCTTTCCCACGAGGCTTTCCCACAGGGCTGTCCCACGTGCACACGTGGTGGGAGTCGATCCTCGGCTTGAACGTCAAGGCAGTGCAGGGAAAACAGGTTCCTCTGGAATGGACTGACACATCTGGGAGACTCTTTGAATGGTGTATCGACCCTGGAGTTCCTCTCGCCTTTCCTGTGGAGAGCGCCTCCTCTTGAGATGCGACGGGAACGCCGGGAATTCTTTCCCTACGAAACAGGGAAAGGATCCCTCATCTCGAGCTAGGAGGCGGAAACGGGGCTCCCCTGGATGTGTGCGGGACACCTCATGCCTCCTCTCGAGTGGAGACGGGTATGTCTGGGAACTTCTTGAGTTGCAGCAAGGGTGTGAAGGACCCTTTGGAAGTTCCAGTGGTTAGACGTGATTGGCCTCGAGAAGCCTCAGCGGAAATGGGCCTCATCTCGCCTGGAGGGCAAAACCTCCTGGATTTTCTCGAGTTGCGGCAGGTGCTCTCGACTTACGACGGGGACCTCAGGGACCCGCTCTGGTGGCCTCAGGAAAGGCCAGTCCCCATGCGATTTCCTCGGGGGCGTCTCGGGATTCCTCTCCCGTCGATGCCGGGGCCTAAGACCTTGTGTGGAGTCGGGGCCGGAACCTGAGGATTCCTCTCCAGTGCGGACATGTATCTTGGGGTACTTCTGGAGTCTCCCCAGGGGAGTCAGTCCTCGTCTCGAATGCGGGCATGCACTTGCGCTTTCCTCCAGAGCGGTAGCAGCAGTGTCACGCAGTCCGCCGCGTGGATCAAAGGATCTATGGTTTTCCCTCGAGTCTTTCCCACGAGGCTTTCCCACGAGGCTTTCCCACAGGGCTGTCCCACGTGCACACGTGGTGGGAGTCGATCCTCGGCTTGAACGTCAAGGCAGTGCAGGGAAAACAGGTTCCTTTGGAATGGACTGACACATCTGGGGGACTCTTGGAATGGTGGCACGACCCTGGAGTTCCTCTGGCCTTTCCTGTGGAGAGCGCCTCCTCTTGAGATGCGACGGGAACGCCGGGAATTCTTTCCCTACGAAACAGGGAAAGGATCCCTCATCTCGAGCTAGGAGGCAGAAACGGGGCTCCCCTGGATGTGTGCGGGACACCACGTGCTTCCTCTCGAGTGCAGACGGGTATGTCGGGGAACTTCTTGAGTTGCAGCAAGGGTGTGAAGGACCCTTTGGAAGTTCCAGTGGTTAGATGTGATTGGCCTCGAGAAGCCTCAGCTGAAATGGGCCTCATCTCGCCTGGAGGGCAAAACCTCCTGGATTTTCTCGAGTTGCGGCAGGTGCTCTCGACTTTCGACGGGGACATCAGGGACCCGCTCTGGTGGCCTCAGGAAAGGCCAGTCCCCATGCGAGTTCCTCGGGGGCGTCTCGGGATTCCTCTCCCGTCGATGCCGGGGCCTAAGACCTTGTGTGGAGTCGGGGCCGGAACCTGAGGATTCCTCTATAGTGCTGACATGGATCTTGGGGTACTTCTGGAGTCTCCCCAGGGGAGTCAGTCCTCGTCTCGAATGCGGGCATGCACTTGCGCTTTCCTCCAGAGCGGTAGCAGCAGTGTCACGCAGTCCGCCGCGTGGATCAAAGGATCTATGGTTTTCCCTCGAGTCTTTCCCACGAGGCTTTCCCACGAGGCTTTCCCACAGGGCTGTCCCACGTGCACACGTGGTGGGAGTCGATCCTCGGCTTGAACGTCAAGGCAGTGCAGGGAAAACAGGTTCCTCTGGAATGGACTGACACATCTGGGGGACTCTTGGAATGGTGGCACGACCCTGGAGTTCCTCTCGCCTTTCCTGTGGAGAGCGCCTCCTCTTGAGATGCGACGGGAACGCCGGGAATTCTTTCCCTACGAAACAGGGAAATGATCCCTCATCTCGAGCTAGGAGGCGGAAACGGGGCTCCCCTGGATGTGTGCGGGACACCACATGCTTCCTCTCGAGTGGAGACGGGTATGTCGGGGAACTTCTTGAGTTGCAGCAAGGGTGTGAAGGACCCTTTGGAAGTTCCAGTGGTTAGACGTGATTGGCCTCGAGAAGCCTCAGCGGAAATGGGCCTCATCGCGCCTGGAGGGCAAAACCTCCTGGATTTTCTCGAGTTGCGGCAGGTGTTCTCGACTTACGACGGGGACCTCAGGGAACCGCTCTGGTGGCCTCAGGAAAGGCCTGTCCCCATGCGAGTTCCTCGGGGACCTCTCGGCATTCCTCTCCCGTCGATGCCGTGGCCTAAGACCTTGTGTGGAGTCGGGGCCGGAAACTGAGGATTCCTCTCCAGTGCTGACATGGATCTTGGGGTAATTCTGAAGTCTCCCCAGGGGAGTCAGTCCTCGTCTCGAATGCGGGCATGCACTTGCGCTTTCCTCCAGAGCGGTAGCAGCAGTGTCACGCAGTCCGCCGCGTGGATCAAAGGATCTATGGTTTTCCCTCGAGTCTTTCCCACGAGGCTTTCCCACGAGGCTTTCCCACAGGGCTGTCCCACGTGCACACGTGGTGGGAGTCGATCCTCGGCTTGAACGTCAAGGCAGTGCAGGGAAAACAGGTTCCTCTGGAATGGACTGACACATCTGGGGGACTCTTGGAATGGTGGCACGACCCTGGAGTTCCTCTCGCCTTTCCTGTGGAGAGCGCCTCCTCTTGAGATGCGACGGGAACACCGGGAATTCTTTCCCTACGAAACAGGGAAAGGATCCCTCATCTCGAGCTAGGAGGCGGAAACGGGGCTCCCCTGGATGTGTGCGGGACACCACGTGCTTCCTCTCGAGTGGAGACGGGTATGTCGGGGAACTTCTTGAGTTGCAGCAAGGGTGTGAAGGACCCTTTGGAAGTTCCAGTGGTTAGATGTGATTAGCCTCGAGAAGCCTCAGCGGAAATGGGCCTCATTTCTCCTGGAGGGCAAAACCTCCTGGATTTTCTCGAGTTGTGGCAGGTGCTCTCGACTTACGACGGGGACCTCAGGGACCCGCTCTGGTGGCCTCAGGAAAGGCCAATCCCCATGCGAGTTCCTCGGGGGCTTCTCGGGATTCCTCTCCCGTCGATGCCGAGGCCTAAGACCTTGTGTAGTCGGGGCCGGAACCTGAGGATTCCTCTCCAGTGCTGACATGGACCTTGGGGTACTTCTGGAGTCTCCCCAAGGGAGTCAATCCTCGTCTCGAATGCGGGTATGCACTTGCGCTTTCATCCAGAGCGGTAGTAGCAGTGTCACGCAGTTCGCCGCGTGGATCAAATGATCTATGGTTTTCCCTCGAGTCTTTCCCACGAGGCTTTCCCAGGAGGCTTTCCCACAGGGCTGTCCCACGTGCACACGTGGTGGGAGTCGATCCTCGGCTTGAACGTCAAGGAAGTGCAGGGAAAACAGGTTCCTCTGGAATGGACTGAAACATCTGGGGGACTCTTGGAATGGTGGCACTATCCTGGAGTTCCTCTCGCCTTTCCTGTGGAGAGCGCCTCCTCTTGAGATGCGACGGGAACGCCGGGAATTCTTTCCCTACGAAACAGGGAAAGGATCCCTGATTCGAGCTAGGAGGCGGAAACGGGGCTCCCCTGGATGTGTGCGGGATGCTCGTGCTTCCTCTCGAGTGGAGACGGGTATGTCGGAGAACTTCTTGAGTTGCAGCAAGGGTGTGAAGGACCCTTTGGAAGTTCCAGTGGTTAGATGTGATTAGCCTCGAGAAGCCTCAGCGGAAATGGGCCTCATCTCGCCTGGAGGGCAAAACCTCCTGGATTTTCTCGAGTTGCGGCAGGTGCTCTCGACTTACAACGGGGACCTCAGGGACCCGCTCTGGTGGCCTCAGGAAAGGCCAGTCCCCATGCGAGTTCCTCGGGGGCTTCTCGGGATTCCTCTCCCGTCGATGCCGGGGCCTAAGACCTTGTGTAGTCGGGGCCGGAACCTGAGGATTCCTCTCCAGTGCTGACATGGATCTTGGGGTACTTCTGGAGTCTCCCCACGGAGTCAGTCCTCGTCTCGAATGCGGGCATGCATTTGCGCTTTCCTCCAGAGCTGTAGCAGCAGTGTCACGCATTCCGCCGCGTGGATCAAAGGATATATGGTTTTCCCTCGAGTCTTTCCCACGAGGCTTTCCCACGAGGCTTTCCCACAGGGCTGTCCCACGTGCACACGTGGTGGGAGTCGATCCTCGGCTTGAACGTCAAGGCAGTGCAGGGAAAACAGGTTCCTCTGGAATGGACTGACACATCTGGGGGTCTCTTGGAATGGTGGCACGACCCTGGAGTTCCTCTCGCCTTTCCTGTGGAGAGCGCCTCCTCTTGAGATGCGACGGGAACGCCGGGAATTCTTTCCCTACGAAACAGGGAAAGGATCCCTCATCTCGAGCTAGGAGGCGGAAACGGGGCTCCCCTGGATGTGTGCGGGACACTCGTGCTTCCTCTCGAGTGGAGACGGGTATGTCGGGGAACTTCTTGAGTTGCAGCAAGGGTGTGAAGGACCCTTTGGAAGTTCCAGTGTATAGATGTGATTAGCCTCGAGAAGCCTCAGCGGAAATGGGCCTCATCTCGCCTGGAGGGCAAAACCTCCTGGATTTTCTCGAGTTGCGGCAGGTGCTCTCGACTTCCGACGGGGACCTCAGGGACCCGCTCTGGTGGCCTCAGGAAAGGCCAGTCCCCATGCGAGTTCCACGGGGGCCTGTCGGGATTCCTCTCCCGTCGATGCCGGGGCCTAAGACCTTGTGTGGAGTCGGGGCCAGAACCTGAGGATTCCTCTCCAGTGCTGACATGGATCTTGGGGTACTTCTGGAGTCTCCCCAGGGGAGTCAGTGCTCGTCTCGAATGCGGGCATGCACTTGCGCTTTCCTCCAGAGCGGTAGCAGCAGTGTCACGCAGTCCACCGCGTGGATCAAAGGATCTATGGTTTTACCTCGAGTCTTTCCCACGAGGCTTTCCCACGAGGCTTTCCCACAGGGCTGTCCCACGTGCACACGTGGTGGGAGTCGATCCTCGGCTTGAACGTCAAGGCAGTGCAGGGAAAACAGGTTCCTCTGGAATGGACTGACACATCTGGGGGTCTCTTGGAATGGCGGCACGACCCTGGAGTTCCTCCCGCCTTTCCTGTGGTGAGCGCCTCCTCTTGAGATGCGACGGGAACGCCGGGAATTCTTTCCCTACGAAACAGGGAAAGGATCCCTCATCTCGAGCTAGGAGGCGGAAACGGGGCTCCCCTGGATGTGTGCGGGACCCTCGTGCTTCCTCTCGAGTGGAGACGGGTATGTCGGGGAACTTCTTGAGTTGCAGCAAGGGTGTGAAGGACCCTTTGGAAGTTCCAGTGTTTAGATGTGATTAGCCTCGAGAAGCCTCAGCGGAAATGGGCCTCATCTCGCCTGGAGGGCAAAACCTCCTGGATTTTCTCGAGTTGCGGCAGGTGCTATCGACTTACGACGGGGACCTCAGGGACCCGCTCTGGTGGCCTCAGGAAAGGCCAGTCCCCATGCGAGTTCCACGGGGGCCTGTCGGGATTCCTCTCCCGTCGATGCTGGGGCCTAAGACCTTGTGTGGAGTCGGGGCCAGAACCTGAGGATTCCTCTCCAGTGATGACATGGATCTTGGGGTACTTCTGGAGTCTCCCCAGGGGAGTCAGTGCTCGTCTCGAATGCGGGCATGCACTTGCGATTTCCTCCAGAGCGGTAGCAGCAGTGTCACGCAGTCCACCGCGTGGATTAAAGGATCTATGGTTTTACCTCGAGTCTTTCCCACGAGGCTTCCCACGAGGCTTTCCCACAGGGCTGTCCCACGTGCACACGTGGTGGGAGTCGATCCTCGGCTTGAAAGTCAAGACAGTGCATGGAAAACATTTCCTCTGGAATGGACTGACACATCTGGGGGACTCTTGGAATGGTGGCATACCCTGGAGTTCCTCTCGCCTTTTCTGTGGAGAGCGCCTCCTCTTGAGATGCGACGGGAACGCCGGGAATTCTTTCCCTACGAAACAGGGAAAGGATCCCTCATTCGAGCTAGGAGGCGGAAACGGGGCTCCCTGGATGTGTGCGGGACCCTCGAGCTTCCTCTCGAGTGGAGACGGGTATGTCGGGGAACTTCTTGAGTTGCAGCAAGGGTGTGAAGGACCCTTTGGAAGTTCCAGTGGTTAGATGTGATTAGCCTCGAGAAGCCTCAGCGGAAATGGGCCTCATCTCTCCTGGAGGGCAAAACCTCCTGGATTTTCTCGAGTTGTGGCAGGTGCTCTCGACTTACGACGGGGACCTCGGGGACCCGCTCTGGTGGCCTCAGGAAAGGCCAATCCCCATGCGAGTTCCTCGGGGGCTTCTCGGGATTCCTCTCCCGTCGATGCCGAGGCCTAAGACCTTGTGTAGTCGGGGCCGGAACCTGAGGATTCCTCTCCAGTGCTGACATGGACCTTGGGGTACTTCTGGAGTCTCCCCAAGGGAGTCAATCCTCGTCTCGAATGCGGGTATGCACTTGCGCTTTCATCCAGAGCGGTAGTAGCAGTGTCACGCAGTTCGCCGCGTGGATCAAATGATCTATGGTTTTCCCTCGAGTCTTTCCCACGAGGCTTTCCCAGGAGGCTTTCCCACAGGGCTGTCCCACGTGCACACGTGGTGGGAGTCGATCCTCGGCTTGAACGTCAAGGAAGTGCAGGGAAAACAGGTTCCTCTGGAATGGACTGACACATCTGGGGGACTCTTGGAATGGTGGCACTATCCTGGAGTTCCTCTCGCCTTTCCTGTGGAGAGCGCCTCCTCTTGAGATGCGACGGGAACGCCGGGAATTCTTTCCCTACGAAACAGGGAAAGGATCCCTCATTCGAGCTAGGAGGCGGAAACGGGGCTCCCCTGGATGTGTACGGGATCCTCGTGCTTCCTCTCGAGTGGAGACGGGTATGTCGGAGAACTTCTTGAGTTGCAGCAAGGGTGTGAAGGACCCTTTGGAAGTTCCAGTGGTTAGATGTGATTAGCCTCGAGAAGCCTCAGCGGAAATGGGCCTCATCTCGCCTGGAGGGCAAAACCTCCTGGATTTTCTCGAATTGCGGCAGGTGCTCTCGACTTACAACGGGGACCTCAGGGACCCGCTCTGGTGGCCTCAGGAAAGGCCAGTCCCCATGCGAGTTCCTCGGGGGCTTCTCGGGATTCCTCTCCCGTCGATGCCGGGTCCTAAGACCTTGTGTAGTCGGGGCCGGAACCTGAGGATTCCTCTCCAGTGCTGACATGGATCTTGGGGTACTTCTGGAGTCTCCCCACGGAGTCAGTCCTCGTCTCGAATGCGGGCATGCATTTGCGCTTTCCTCCAGAGCTGTAGCAGCAGTGTCACGCATTCCGCCGCGTGGATCAAAGGATATATGGTTTTCCCTCGAGTCTTTCCCACGAGGCTTTCCCACGAGGCTTTCCCACAGGGCTGTCCCACGTGCACACGTGGTGGGAGTCGATCCTCGGCTTGAACGTCAAGGCAGTGCAGGGAAAACAGGTTCCTCTGGAATGGACTGACACATCTGGGGGTCTCTTGGAATGGTGGCACGACCCTGGAGTTCCTCTCGCCTTTCCTGTGGAGAGCGCCTCCTCTTGAGATGCGACGGGAACGCCGGGAATTCTTTCCCTACGAAACAGGGAAAGGATCCCTCATCTCGAGCTAGGAGGCGGAAACGGGGCTCCCCTGGATGTGTGCGGGACCCTCGTGCTTCCTCTCGAGTGGAGACGGGTATGTCGGGGAACTTCTTGAGTTACAGCAAGGGTGTGAAGGACCCTTTGGAAGTTCCAGTGTATAGATGTGATTAGCCTCGAGAAGCCTCAGCGGAAATGGGCCTCATCTCGCCTGGAGGGCAAAACCTCCTGGATTTTCTCGAGTTGCGGCAGGTGCTCTCGACTTCCGACGGGGACCTCAGGGACCCGCTCTGGTGGCCTCAGGAAAGGCCAGTCCCCATGCGAGTTCCACGGGGGCCTGTCGGGATTCCTCTCCCGTCGATGCCGGGGCCTAAGACCTTGTGTGGAGTCGGGGCCAGAACATGAGGATTCCTCTCCAGTGCTGACATGGATCTTGGGGTACTTCTGGAGTCTCCCCAGGGGAGTCAGTGCTCGTCTCGAATGCGGGCATGCACTTGCGCTTTCCTCCAGAGCGGTAGCAGCAGTGTCACGCAGTCCACCGCGTGGATCAAAGGATCTATGGTTTTACCTCGAGTCTTTCCCACGAGGCTTTCCCACGAGGCTTTCCCACAGGGCTGTCCCACGTGCACACGTGGTGGGAGTGGATCCTCGGCTTGAACGTCAAGGAAGTGCAGGGAAAATAGGTTTCTCTGGAATGGACTGACACATCTGGGGGACTCTTGGAATGGTGGCACGACTCTGGAGTTCCTCTCGCCTTTCCTGTGGAGAGCGCCTCCTCTTGAGATGCGACGGGAACGCCGGGAATTCTTTCCCTACGAAACAGGGAAAGGATCCCTCATCTCGAGCTAGGAGGCGGAAACGGGGCTCCCCTGGATGTGTGCGGGACCCTCGTGCTTCCTCTCGAGTGGAGACGGGTATGTCGGGGAACTTCTTGAGTTGCAGCAAGGGTGTGAAGGACCCTTTGGAAGTTCCAGTGTTTAGATGTGATTGGCCTCGAGAAGCCTCAGCGGAAATGGGCCTCATCTCGCCTGGAGGGCAAAACCTCCTGGATTTTCTCGAGTTGCGGCAGGTGCTCTCGACTTACGACGGGGACCTCAGGGACCCGCTCTGGTGGCCTCAGGAAAGGCCAGTCCCCATGCGAGTTCCACGGGGGCCGCTCGGGATTCCTCTGCCGTCGATGCCGGGGCCTAAGACCTTGTGTGGAGTCAGGGCCGGAACCTGAGGATTCCTCTCCAGTGCTGACATGGATCTTGGGGTACTTCTGGAGTCTCCCCAGGGGAGTCAGTGCTCGTCTCGAATGCGGGCATGCACTTGCGTTTTCCTCCAGAGCAGTAGCAGCAGTGTCACGCAGTCCGCCGCGTGGATCAAAGGATCTATGGTTTTCCCTCGAGTCTTTCCCACGAGGCTTTCCCACGAGGCTTTCCCACAGGGCTGTCCCACGTGCACACGTGGTGGGAGTCGATCCTCGGCTTGAACGTCAAGGCAGTGCAGGGAAAACAGGTTCCTCTGGAATGGACTGACACATCTGGGGGTCTCTTGGAATGGTGGCACGACCCTGGAGTTCCTCTCGCCTTTCCTGTGGTGAGCGCCTCCTCTTGAGATGCGACGGGAACGCCGGGAATTCTTTCCCTACGAAACAGGGAAAGGATCCCTCATCTCGAGCTAGGAGGCGGAAACGGGGCTCCCCTGGATGTGTGCGGGACCCTCGTGCTTCCTCTCGAGTGGAGACGGGTATGTCGGGGAACTTCTTGAGTTGCAGCAAGGGTGTGAAGGACCCTTTGGAAGTTCCAGTGTTTAGATGTGATTAGCCTCGAGAAGCCTCAGCGGAAATGGGCCTCATCTCGCCTGGAGGGCAAAACCTCCTGGATTTTCTCGAGTTGCGGCAGGTGCTCTCGACTTACGACGGGGACCTCAGGGACCCGCTCTGGTGGCCTCAGGAAAGGCCAGTCCCCATGCGAGTTCCACGGGGGCCTGTCGGGATTCCTCTCCCGTCGATGCCGGGGCCTAAGACCTTGTGTGGAGTCGGGGCCAGAACCTGAGGATTCCTCTCCAGTGATGACATGGATCTTGGGGTACTTCTGGAGTCTCCCCAGGGGAGTCAGTGCTCGTCTCGAATGCGGGCATGCACTTGCGTTTTCCTCCAGAGCGGTAGCAGCAGTGTCACGCAGTCCACCGCGTGGATTAAAGGATCTATGGTTTTACCTCGAGTCTTTCCCACGAGGCTTCCCACGAGGCTTTCCCACAGGGCTGTCCCACGTGCACACGTGGTGGGAGTCGATCCTCGGCTTGAAAGTCAAGACAGTGCATGGAAAATATTTCCTCTGGAATGGACTGACACATCTGGGGGACTCTTGGAATGGTGGCACGACCCTGGAGTTCCTCTCGCCTTTCCTGTGGAGAGCGCCTCCTCTTGAGATGCGACGGGAACGCCAGGAATTCTTTCCCTACGAAACAGGGAAAGGATCCCTCATCTCGAGCTAGGAGGCGGACACGGGGCTCCCCTGGATGTGTGCGGGACCCTCGTGCTTCCTCTCCAGTGGAGACGGGTATGTCGGGGAACTTCTTGAGTTGCAGCAAGGGTGTGAAGGACCCTGTGGAAGTTCAAGTGGTTAGATGTGATTAGCCTCGAGAAGCCTCAGCGGAAATGGGCCTCATCTCACCTGGAGGGCAAAACCTCCTGGATTTTCTCGAGTTGCGGCAGGTGCTCTCGACTTACGACGGGGACCTCAGGGACCCGCTCTGGTGGCCTTAGGGTAGGCCAGTCCCCATGCGAGTTCCTCGGGGGCCTCTCGGGATTCCTCTCCCGTCGATGCCGGGGCCTAAGACCATGTGTGGAGTCGGGGCCGGAACCTGAGGATTCCTCTCCAGTGCTGACATGGATCTTGGGGTACTTCTGGAGTCTCCCCAGGGGAGTCAGTCCTCGTCTCGAATGCGGGCATGGACTTTCGCTTTCCTCCTGAGCGGTAGCAGCAGTGTCACACATTCCGCCGCGTGGATCAAAGGATATATGGTTTTCCCTCGAGGCTTTCCCACGAGGCTTTCCCACGAGGCTTTCCCACAGGGCTGTCCCACGTGCACACGTGGTGGGAGTCGATCCTCGGCTTGAACGTCAAGGCAGTGCAGGGAAAACAGGTTCCTCTGGAATGGACTGTCACATCTGGGGTACTCTTGGAATGGTGCACGACCCTGGAGTTCCTCTCGCCTTTCCTGTGGAGAGCGCCTCCTCTTGAGATGCGACGGGAACGCCGGGAATTCTTTCCCTACGAAACAGGGAAAGGATCCCTCATCTCGAGCTACGAGGCGGAAACTGGGCTCCCCTGGATGTGTGCGGGACCCTCGTGCTTCCTCTCGAGTGGAGACGGGTATGTCGGGGAACTTCTTGAGTTGCAGCAAGGGTGTGAAGGATCCTTTGGAAGTTCCAGTGGTTAGATGTGATTAACCTCGAGAAGCCTCCGCGGAAATGGGCCTCATCTCGCCTGGAGGGCAAAACCTCCTGGATTTTCTCGAGTTGCGGCAGGTACTCTCGACTTACGACGGGGAACTCAGGGACCCGCTCTGGTGGCCTCAGGAAAGGCCAGTCCCCATGCGAGTTCCACGGGGGTCTCTCGGGATTCCTCTGCCGTCGATGCCGGGGCCTAAGACCTTGTGTGGAGTCGGGGCCGGAACCTGAGGATTCCTATCCAGTGCTGACATGGATCTTGGGGTACTTCTGGATTCTCCCCAGGGGATTCAGTGCTCGTCTCGAATGCGGGCATGCACTTGCGCTTTCCTCCAGAGCGGTAGCAGCAGTGTCACACAGTCCGCCGCGTGGATCAAAGGATCTATGGTTTTCCCTCGAGTCTTTCCTACGAGGCTTTCCCACGAGGCTTTCCCACAGGGCTGTTCCACGTGCACACGTGGTGGGAGTCGATCCTCGGCTTGAACGTCAAGGCAGTGCAGGGAAAACAGGTTCCTCTGGAATGGACTGACACATCTGGGGGACTCTTGGAATGGTGGCACGACCCTGGAGTTCCTCTCGCCTTTCCTGTGGAGAGCGCCTCCTCTTGAGATGCGACGGGAACGCCGGGAACTCTTTCCCCACGAAACAGGGAAAGGATCCCTCATCTCGAGCTAGGAGGCTTAAACGGGGCTCCCCTGGATGTGTGCGGGACCCTCTTGCTTCCTCTCGAGTGGGACGGGTATGTCGGGGAACTTCTTGAGTTGCAGCAAGGGTGTGAAGGACCCTTTGGAAGTTCCAGTGGTTAGATGTGATTAGCCTCGAGAAGCCTCAGCGGAAATGGGCCTCATCTCGCCTGGAGGGCAAAACCTCCTGGATTTTCTCGAGTTGGGGCAGGTGCTCTCGACTTACGACTGGGACCTCAGGAACCGCTCTGCTGACCTCAGGAAAGGCCAGTCCCCATGCGAGTTCCTCGGGGGCCTCTCGGGATTCCTCTCCCGTTGATGCCGGGTCCTAAGACCTTGTGTGGAGTCGGGGCCGGAACCTGAGGATTCCTCTCCAGTGCTGACATGGATCTTGGGGTACTTCTGGAGTCTCCCCAGGGGAGTCAGTCCTCGTCTCGAATGCGGGCATGCACTTGCGCTTTCCTCCAGAGCGGTAGCAGCAGTGTCACGCAGTCTGCTGCGTGGATCAAAGGATCTATGGTTTTCCCTCGAGTCTTTCCCACGAGGCTTTCCCACGAGGCTTTCCCACGAGGCTTTCCCACAGGGCTGTCCCACGTGCACACGTGGTGGGAGTCGATCCTCGGCTTGAACGTCAAGGCAGTGCAGGGAAAACAGGTTCCTCTGGAATGGACTGACACATCTGGGGGACTCTTGGAATGGTGGCACGACCCTGGAGTTCCTCTCGCCTTTCCGGTGGAGAGCGACTCCTCTTGAGATGCGACGGGAAAGCCGGGAATTCTTTCCCTAAGAAACAGGGAAAGGATCCCTCATCTCGAGCTAGGAGGCGGAAACGGGGCTCCCCTGGATGTGTGCGGGACCCTCGTGCTTCCTCTCGAGTGGAGACGGGTATGTCGGGGAACTTCTTGAGTTGCAGCAAGGGTGTGAAGGACCCTTTGGAAGTTCCAGTGGTTAGATGTGATTAGCCTCGAGAAGCCTCAGCGGAAATGGGCCTCATCTTGCCTGGAGGGCAAAACCTCCTGGATTTTCTCGAGTTGCGGCAGGTGCTCTCGACTTACGACGGGGACCTCAGGGACCCGCTCTGGTGGCCTCAGGAAAGGCCAGTCCCCATGCGAGTTCCTCGGGGGCCTGTCGGGATTCCTCTCCCGTCGATGCCAGGGCCTAAGACCTTGTGTGGAGTCGGGGCCGGAACCTGAGGATTCCTCTCCAGTGCTGACATGGATCTTGGGGTACTTCTGGAGTCTCCCCAAGGGAGTCAGTGCTCGTTTCGAATGCGGGTATGCACTTGCGCTTTCCTCCGGAGCGGTAGCAGCAGTGTCACGCAGTCCGCCGCGTGGATCAAAGGATCTATGGTTTTCCCTCGAGTCGTTCCGAGGAGGCTTTCCCACGAGGCTTTCCCACAGGGCTGTCCCACGTGCACACGTGGTGGGAGTCGATCCTCGGCTTGAACGTCAAGGCAGTGCAGGGAAAACAGGTTCCTCTGGAATGGACTGACACATCTGGGGGACTCTTGGAATGGTGGCACGACCCTGGAGTTCCTCTCGCCTTTCGTGGGGAGAGCGCCTCCTCTTGAGATGCGACGGGAACCCCGGGAATTCTTTCCCTATGAAACAGGGAAAGGATCCCTCATCTCGAGCTAGGAAGTGGAAACGGGGCTCCCCTGGATGTGTGCGGGACCCTCGTGCTTCCTCTCGAGTGGAGACGGGTATGTCGGGGAACTTCTTGAGTTGCAGCAAGGGTGTGAAGGACCCTTTGGAAGTTCCAGTGGTTAGATGTGATTAGCCTCGAGAAGCCTCAGCGGAAATGGGCCTCATCTCGCCTGGAGGGCAAAACCTCCTGGATTTCCTCGAGTTGCGGCAGGTGCTCTCGACTTACGACGGGGACCTCAGGGACCCGCTCTGGTGGCCTCAGGAAAAGACAGTCCCCATGCGAGTTCCTCGGGGGCCTCTCGTGATTCCTCTCCCGTCGATGCCGGGGCCTAAGACCTTGTGTGGAGTGGGGGCCGGAACCTGAGGATTCCTCTCCAGTGCTGACATGGATCTTGGGGTACTTCTGGAGTCTCCCCAGGGGAGTCAGTCCACGTCTCGAATGCGAGCATGCACTTGCGCTTTCCTCCAGAGCGGTAGCAGCAGTGTCACGCAGTCCGCCGCGTGGATCAAAGGATCTATGGTTTTCCCTCGAGTATTTCCCACGAGGCTTTCCCACGAGGCTTTCCCACAGGGCTGTCCCACGTGCACACGGGGTGGGAGTCGACCCTCGGCTTGAACGTCAAGGCAGTGCAGGGAAAACAGGTTCCTCTGGAATGGACTGACACATCTGGGGGACTCTTGGAAAGGTGGTACGACCCTGGAGTTCCTCTCGCCTTTCCTGTGGAGAGCGCCTCCTCTTGAGATGTGACGGGAACGCCGGGAATTCTTTCCCTATGAAACAGGGAAAGGATCCCTCATCTCGAGCTAGGAGGCGGAAACGGGGCTCCCCTGGATGTGTGGGGGACCCTCGTGCTTCCTCTCCAGTGGAGACAGGTATGTCGGGGAACTTCTTGAGTTGCAGCAAGGGTGTGAAGGACCCTTTGGAAGTTCCAGTGGTTAGATGTGATTAGCCTCGAGAAGCTTCAGCGGAAATGGGCCTCATCTCGCCCGGAGGGCAAAACCTCCTGGATTTTCTCGAGTTGCGGCAGGGGCTCTCGACTTACGACTGGGAACTCAGGGACCCGCTCTGGTGGCCTCAGGAAAGGCCAGTCCCCATGCGAGTTCCTCGGGGGCCTCTCGGGATTCCTCTCCCGTCGATGCCGGGGCCTAAGACCTTGTGTGGAGTCGGGGCCAGAACCTGACGATTCCTCTCCAGTGCTGCCATGGATCTGGGGGTACTTCTGGAGTCTCCCCAGGGGAGTCAGTGCTCGTCTCGAATGCGGGCATGCACTTGCGCTTTCCTCCAGAGCGGTAGCAGCAGTGTCACACAGTCCGCCGCGTGGATCAAAGGATCTATGGTTTTCCCTCGAGTCTTTCCTACGAGGCTTTCCCACGAGGCTTTCCCACAGGGCTGTTCCACGTGCACACGTGGTGGGAGTCGATCCTCGGCTTGAACGTCAAGGCAGTGCAGGGAAAACAGGTTCCTCTGGAATGGACTGACACATCTGGGGGACTCTTGGAATGGTGGCACGACCCTGGAGTTCCTCTCGCCTTTCCTGTGGAGAGCCCCTCCTCTTGAGATGCGACGGGAACGCCGGGAACTCTTTCCCCACGAAACAGGGAAAGGATCCCTCATCTCGAGCTAGGAGGCTTAAACGGGGCTCCCCTGGATGTGTGCGGGACCCTCTTGCTTCCCTCGAGTGGGACGGGTATGTCGGGGAACTTCTTGAGTTGCAGCAAGGGTGTGAAGGACCCTTTGGAAGTTCCAGTGGTTAGATGTGATTAGCCTCGAGAAGCCTCAGCGGAAATGGGCCTCATCTCGCCTGGAGGGCAAAACCTCCTGGATTTTCTCGAGTTGGGGCAGGTGCTCTCGACTTACGACTGGGACCTCAGGAACCGCTCTGCTGGCCTCAGGAAAGGTCAGTCCCCATGCGAGTTCCTCGGGGGCCTCTCGGGATTCCTCTCCCGTTGATGCCGGGTCCTAAGACCTTGTGTGGAGTCGGGGCCGGAACCTGAGGATTCCTCTCCAGTGCTGACATGGATCTTGGGGTACTTCTGGAGTCTCCCCAGGGGAGTCAGTCCTCGTCTCGAATGCGGGCATGCACTTGCGCTTTCCTCCAGAGCGGTAGCAGCAGTGTCACGCAGTCTGCTGCGTGGATCAAAGGATCTATGGTTTTCCCTCGAGTCTTTCCCACGAGGCTTTCCCACGAGGCTTTCCCACGAGGCTTTCCCACAGGGCTGTCCCACGTGCACACGTGGTGTGAGTCGATCCTCGGCTTGAACGTCAAGGCAGTGCAGGGAAAACAGGTTCCTCTGGAATGGACTGACACATCTGGGGGACTCTTGGAATGGTGGCACGACCCTGGAGTTCCTCTCGCCTTTCCTGTGGAGAGCGACTCCTCTTGAGATGCGACGGGAAAGCCGGGAATTCTTTCCCTAAGAAACAGGGAAAGGATCCCTCATCTCGAGCTAGGAGGCGGAAACGCGGCTCCCCTGGATGTGTGCGGGACCCTCGTGCTTCCTCTCGAGTGGAGACGGGTATGTCGGGGAACTTCTTGAGTTGCAGCAAGGGTGTGAAGGACCCTTTGGAAGTTCCAGTGGTTAGATGTGATTAGCCTCGAGAAGCCTCAGCGGAAATGGGCCTCATCTTGCCTGGAGGGCAAAACCTCCTGGATTTTCTCGAGTTGCGGCAGGTGCTCTCGACTTACGACGGGGACCTCAGGGACCCGCTCTGGTGGCCTCAGGAAAGGCCAGTCCCCATGCGAGTTCCTCGGGGGCCTGTCGGGATTCCTCTCCCGTCGATGCCAGGGCCTAAGACCTTGTGTGGAGTCGGGGCCGGAACCTGAGGATTCCTCTCCAGTGCTGACATGGATCTTGGGGTACTTCTGGAGTCTCCCCAAGGGAGTCAGTGCTCGTTTCGAATGCGGGCATGCACTTGCGCTTTCCTCCGGAGCGGTAGCAGCAGTGTCACGCAGTCCGCCGCGTGGATCAAAGGATCTATGGTTTTCCCTCGAGTCGTTCCGAGGAGGCTTTCCCACGAGGCTTTCCCACAGGGCTGTCCCACGTGCACACGTGGTGGGAGTCGATCCTCGGCTTGAACGTCAAGGCAGTGCAGGGAAAACAGGTTCCTCTGGAATGGACTGACACATCTGGGGGACTCTTGGAATGGTGGCACGACCCTGGAGTTCCTCTCGCCTTTCGTGGGGAGAGCGCCTCCTCTTGAGATGCGACGGGAACCCCGGGAATTCTTTCCCTATGAAACAGGGAAAGGATCCCTCATCTCGAGCTAGGAAGTGGAAACGGGGCTCCCCTGGATGTGTGCGGGACCCTCGTGCTTCCTCTCGAGTGGAGACGGGTATGTCGGGGAACTTCTTGAGTTGCAGCAAGGGTGTGAAGGACCCTTTGGAAGTTCCAGTGGTTAGATGTGATTAGCCTCGAGAAGCCTCAGCGGAAATGGGCCTCATCTCGCCTGGAGGGCAAAACCTCATGGATTTCCTCGAGTTGCGGCAGGTGCTCTCGACTTACGACGGGGACCTCAGGGACCCGCTCTGGTGGCCTCAGGAAAAGACAGTCCCCATGCGAGTTCCTCGGGGGCCTCTCGTGATTCCTCTCCCGTCGATGCCGGGGCCTAAGACCTTGTGTGGAGTGGGGGCCGGAACCTGAGGATTCCTCTCCAGTGCTGACATGGATCTTGGGGTACTTCTGGAGTCTCCCCAGGGGAGTCAGTCCACGTCTCGAATGCGAGCATGCACTTGCGCTTTCCTCCAGAGCGGTAGCAGCAGTGTCACGCAGTCCGCCGCGTGGATCAAAGGATCTATGGTTTTCCCTCGAGTATTTCCCACGAGGCTTTCCCACGAGGCTTTCCCACAGGGCTGTCCCACGTGCACACGGGGTGGGAGTCGACCCTCGGCTTGAACGTCAAGGCAGTGCAGGGAAAACAGGTTCCTCTGGAATGGACTGACACATCTGGGGGACTCTTGGAAAGGTGGTACGACCCTGGAGTTCCTCTCGCCTTTCCTGTGGAGAGCGCCTCCTCTTGAGATGTGACGGGAACGCCGGGAATACTTTCCCTATGAAACAGGGAAAGGATCCCTCATCTCGAGCTAGGAGGCGGAAACGGGGCTCCCCTGGATGTGTGGGGGACCCTCGTGCTTCCTCTCCAGTGGAGACAGGTATGTCGGGGAACTTCTTGAGTTGCAGCAAGGGTGTGAAGGACCCTTTGGAAGTTCCAGTGGTTAGATGTGATTAGCCTCGAGAAGCTTCAGCGGAAATGGGCCTCATCTCGCCCGGAGGGCAAAACCTCCTGGATTTTCTCGAGTTGCGGCAGGGGCTCTCGACTTACGACTGGGAACTCAGGGACCCGCTCTGGTGGCCTCAGGAAAGGCCAGTCCCCATGCGAGTTCCTCGGGGGCCTCTGGGGATTCCTCTCCCGTCGATGCCGGGGCCTAAGACCTTGTGTGGAGTCGGGGCCAGAACCTGACGATTCCTCTCCAGTGCTGCCATGGATCTTGGGGTACTTCTGGAGTCTCCCCAGGGGAGTCAGTGCTCGTCTCGAATGCGGGCATGGACTTGAGCTTTCCTCCAGAGCGGTAGCAGCAGTGTCACGCAGTCCGCCCCGTGGATCAAAGGATCTATGGTTTTCCCTCGAGTCTTTCCCACGAGGCTTTCCCACGAGGCTTTCCCACAGTGCTGTCCCAAGTGCACACGTGGTGGGAGTCGATTCTCGGCTTGAATGTCAAGGCAGTGCAGGGAAAACAGGTTCCTCTGGAATGGACTGACACATCTGGGGGACTCTTGGAATGGTGGCACGATCCTGGAGTTCCTCTCGCCTTTCCTGTGGAGAGCGCCTCCTCTTCAGATGCGACGGGAACGCCGGGAATTCTTTCCCTACGAAACAGGGAAAGGATCCCTCATCTCGAGCTAGGAGGCGAAAAGGGGCTTCCATGGATGTATGCGGGACCCTCGTGCTTCCTCTCGAGTGGAGACGGGTATGTCGGGGAACTTCTTGAGTTGCAGCAAGGGTGTGAAGTACCCTTTGGAAGCTCCAGTGGTTAGATGTGATTAGCCTCGAGAAGCCTCAGCGGAAATGGGCCTCATCTCGCCTGGAGGGCAAAACCTCCTGGATTTTCTCGAGTTGCGGCAGGTGCTCTTGACCTACGACGGGGCCCTCAGGGTCCCGCTCTGGTGGCCTCAGGAAAGGCCAGTCCCCATGCGAGTTCCTCGAGGGCCTCTCGAGATTCCTCTCCCGTCGATGCCGGGGCCTAAGACCTTGTGTGGAGTCGGGGCCGGCACCTGAAGATTCCTCTCCAGTGCTGACATGGATCTTGAGGTTCTTCTGGAGTCTCCCCAGGGGAGTCAGTGCTCCTCTCGAATGCGGGCATGCACTTGCGCTTTCCTCCAGAGCGGTATCAGCAGTGTCAGGCAGTCCGCCACGTGGTTCAAAGGATCTATGTTTTTCCCTCGAGTCTTTCCACGAGGCTTTCCCACGAGGCTTTCCCACAGGGCTGTCCCACGTGCCACCGTGGTGGGTGTCGATCCTCGGCATGAACGCCGCGGCAGTGCTGGGAAAATACGTTCCTCTGGAATGGACTGACACATCTGGGGGACTCTTGGAATGGTGGCACGACCCTGGAGTTCCTCTCGCCTTTCCTGTGGAGAGCGCCTCCTCTTGAGATGCGACGGGAACGCCGGGAATTCTTTCCCTGAGAAACAGGGAAAGGATCCCTCATCTCGAGCTCGGAGGCGGAAACGGGGCTCCCCTGGACGTGTGCGGGACCCTCGTGCTTCCTCTCGAGTGGAGACGGGTATGTCGGGGAACTTCTTGAGTTGCAGCAAGGGTGTGAAGGACCCTTTGGAAGTTCCAGTGGTTAGATGTGATTAGCCTCGAGAAGCCTCACTGGAAATGGTCCTCATCTCGCCTGGAGGGCAAAACCTCCTGGATTTTCTCGAGTTGCGGCAGGTGCTCTCGACTTACGACGGGGACCTCAGGGACCCGCTCTGGTGGTCTCAGGAAAGGCCAGTCCCCATGCGAGTTCCTCGGGGGCCTCTCGGGATTCCTCCCCGTCGATGCCGGGGCCTAAGACCTTGTGTGGAGTCGGGGCCGGAACCTGAGGATTCCTCTCCAGTGCTGACATGGATCATGGGGTACTTCTGGAGTCTCCCCAGGGGAGTCAGTCCTCGTCTCGAATGCGGGCTTGCACTTGCGCTTTCCTCCAGAGCGATAGCAGCAGTGTCACACATTCCGCCGCGTGGATCAAAGGATCTAAGGGTTTCCCTCGAGTCTTTCCCACGAGGCTTTCCCACGAGGCTTTCCCACAGGGCTGTCCCACGTGCACACGTGGTGGGAGTCGATCCTCGGCTTGAACGTCAAGGCAGTGCAGGGAAAACAGGTTCCTCTGGAATGGACTGACACATCTGGGGGACTCTTGGAATGGTGGCACGACCCTGGAGTTCCTCTCGCCTTTCCTGTGGAGAGCGCCTCCTCTTGAGATGCGACGGGAACGCCGGGAATTCTTTCCCTGAGAAACAGGGAAAGGATCCCTCATCTCGAGCTCGGAGGCGGAAACGGGGCTCCCCTGGACGTGTGCGGGACCCTCGTGCTTCCTCTCGAGTGGAGACGGGTATGTCGGGGAACTTCTTGAGTTACAGCAAGGGTGTGAAGGACCCTTTGGAAGTTCCAGTGGTTAGATGTGATTAGCCTCGAGAAGCCTCAGCGGAAATGGGCCTCATCTCGCCTGGAAGGCAAAACCTCCTGGATTTTCTCGAGTTGCGGCAGGTGCTCTCGACTTACGATGGGGACCTCAGGGACCCGCTCTGGTGGCCTCAGGAAAGGCCAGTCCCCATGCGAGTTCCTCGGGGGCCTCTCGGGATTCCTCTCCCGTCGATGCCGGGGCCTAAGACCTTGTGTGGAGTCGGGGCCGGAACCTGCGGATTCCTCTCCACTGCTGACATGGATCTTGAGGTACTTCTGGAGTCTCCCCACGGAGTCAGTCCTCGTCTCGAATGCGGGCATGCACTTGCGCTTTCCTCCAGAGCGGTAGCAGCAGTGTCACGCAGTCCGCCGCGTGGATCAAAGGATCTATGGTTTTCCCTCGAGTCTTTCCCTCGAGGCTTTCCCACGAGGCTTTCCCACAGGGCTGTCCCACGTGCACACGTGGTGAGAGTCGATCCTCGGCTTGAACGTCAAGGCAGTGCAGGGAAAACAGGTTCCTCTGGAATGGACTGACACATCTGGGGGACTCTTGGAATGGTGGCACGACACTGGAGTTCCTCTCACCTTTCCTGTGGAGAGCGCCTCCTCTTGAGATGCGACGGGAACGCCGGGAATTCTTTCCCTACGAAACAGGGAAAGGATCCCTCATCTCGAGCTAGGAGGCGGAAACGGGGCTCCCCTGGACGTGTGCGGGACCCTCGTGCTTCCTCTCGAGTGGAGACGGGTATGTCGGGGAACTTCTTGAGTTGCAGCAAGGGTGTGAAGGACCCTTTGGAAGTTCCAGTGGTTAGATGTGATTAGCCTCGAGAAGCCTTAGCGGAAATGGGCCTCATCTCGCCTGGAGGGCAAAACCTCCTGGATTTTCTCGAGTTGGGGCAGGTGCTCTCGACTTACGATGGGGACCTCAGGGACCCGCTCTGGTGGCCTCAGGAAAGGCCAGTCCCCATGCGAGTTCCTCGGGGGCCTCTCGGGATTCCTCTCCCTTCGATGCCGGGGCCTAAGACCTTGTGTGGAGTCGGGGCCGGAACCTGCGGATTCCTCTCCACTGCTGACATGGATCTTGAGGTACTTCTGGAGTCTCCCCTGGGGAGTCAGTCCTCGTCTCGAATGCGGGCATGCACTTGTGCTTTCCTCCAGAGCGGTAGCAGCAGTGTCACGCAGTCCGCCGCGTGGATCAAAGGATCTATGGTTTTCCCTCGAGTCTTTCCCACGAGGCTTTCCCACAGGGCTGTCCCACGTGCACACGTGGTGGGAGTCGATCCTCGGCTTGAACGTCAAGGCAGTGCAGGGAAAACAGGTTCCTCTGGAATGGACTGACACATCTGGGGGACTCTTGGAATGGTAGCACGACCCTGGAGTTCCTCTCGCCTTTCCTGTGGAGAGCACCTCCTCTTGAGATGCGACGGGAACGCCGGGAATTCTTTCCCTACGAAACAGGGAAAGGATCCCTCATCTCGAGCTAGGAGGCGGAAACGGGGCTCCCCTGGATGTGTGCGGGACCCTCGTGCTTCCTCTCGAGTGGAGACGGGTATGTCGGGGAACTTCTTGAGTTGCAGCAAGGGTGTGAAGGACCCTTTGGAAGTTCCAGTGGTTAGATGTGATTAGCCTCGAGAAGCCTCAGCGGAAATGGGCCTCATCTCGCCTGGAGGGCAAAACCTCCTGGATTTCCTCGAGTTGCGGCAGGTGCTCTCGACTTACGACGGGGACCTCAGGGACCCGCTCTGGTGGCCTCAGGAATGGCCAGTCCCCATGCGAGTTCCTCGGGGGCCTCTCGGGATTCCTCTCCCGTCGATGCCGGGGCCTAAGACCTTGTGTGGAGTCGGGGCCGGAACCTGAGGATTCCTCTCCAGTGCTGACATGGATCTTGGGGTACTTCTGGAGTCTCCCCAGGGGAGTCAGTCCTCGTCTCGAATGCGGGCATGCACTTGCGCTTTCCTCCGGAGCGGTAGCAGCAGTGTCACACATTCCGCCACGTGGATCAAAGGATCTATCGTTTTCCCTCGAGTCTTTCCCACGAGGCTTTCCCACGAGGCTTTCCCACAGGGCTGTCCCACGTGCACACGTGGTGGGAGTCGATCCTCGGCTTGAACGTCAAGGCAGTGCAGGGAAAACAGGTTCCTCTGGAATGGACTGACACATCTGGGGGACTCTTGGAATGGTGGCACGACCCTGGAGTTCCTCTCGCCTTTCCTGTGGAGAGCGCCTCCTCTTGAGATGCGACGGGAACGCCGGGAATTCTTTCCCTACGATACAGGGAAAGGATCCCTCATCTCGAGCTAGGAGGCGGAAACGGGGCTCCCCTGGATGTGTGCGGGACCCTCGTGCTTCCTCTCGAGTGGAGACGGGTATGTCGGGGAACTTCTTGAGTTGCAGCAAGGGTGTGAAGGACCCTGTGGAAGTTCAAGTGGTTAGATGTGATTAGCCTCGAGAAGCCTCAGCGGAAATGGGCCTCATCTCACCTGGAGGGCAAAACCTCCTGGATTTCCTCGAGTTGCGGCAGGTGCTCTCGACTTACGACGGGGACCTCAGGGACCCGCTCTGGTGGCCTTAGGGTAGGCCAGTCCCCATGCGAGTTCCTCGGGGGCCTCTCGGGATTCCTCTCCCGTCGATGCCGGGGCCTAAGACCTTGTGTGGAGTCGGGGCCGGAACCTGAGGATTCCTCTCCAGTGCTGACATGGATCTTGGGGTACTTCTGGAGTCTCCCCAGGGGAGTCAGTCCTCGTCTCGAATGCGGGCATGGACTTTCGCTTTCCTCCTGAGCGGTAGCAGCAGTGTCACACATTCCGCCGCGTGGATCAAAGGATATATGGTTTTCCCTCGAGGCTCTCCCACGAGGCTTTCCCACGAGGCTTTCCCACAGGGCTGTCCCACGTGCACACGTGGTGGGAGTCGATCCTCGGCTTGAACGTCAAGGCAGTGCAGGGAAAACAGGTTCCTCTGGAATGGACTGTCACATCTGGGGGACTCTTGGAATGGTGCACGACCCTGGAGTTCCTCTCGCCTTTCCTGTGGAGAGCGCCTCCTCTTGAGATGCGACGGGAACGCCGGGAATTCTTTCCCTACGAAACAGGGAAAGGATCCCTCATCTCGAGCTACGAGGCGGAAACTGGGCTCCCCTGGATGTGTGCGGGACCCTCGTGCTTCCTCTCGAGTGAAGACGGGTATGTCGGGGAACTTCTTGAGTTGCAGCAAGGGTGTGAAGGATCCTTTGGAAGTTCCAGTGGTTAGATGTGATTAGCCTCGAGAAGCCTCCGCGGAAATGGGCCTCATCTCGCCTGGAGGGCAAAACCTCCTGGATTTTCTCGAGTTGCGGCAGGTACTCTCGACTTACGACGGGGACCTCAGGGACCCGCTCTGGTGGCCTCAGGAAAGGCCAGTCCCCATGCGAGTTCCACGGGGGTCTCTCGGGATTCCTCTGCCGTCGATGCCGGGGCCTAAGACCTTGTGTGGAGTCGGGGCCGGAACCTGAGGATTCCTATCCAGTGCTGACATGGATCTTGGGGTACTTCTGGAGTCTCCCCAGGGGATTCAGTGCTCGTCTCGAATGCGGGCATGCACTTGCGCTTTCCTCCAGAGCGGTAGCAGCAGTGTCACGCAGTCCGCCGCGTGGATCAAAGGATCTATGGTTTTCCCTCGAGTCTTTCCTACGAGGCTTTCCCACGAGGCTTTCCCACAGGGCTGTCCCACGTGCACACGTGGTGGGAGTTGATCCTCGGCTTGAACGTCAAGGCAGTGCAGGGAAACCAGGTTCCTCTGGAATGGACTGACACATCTGGGGGACTCTTGGAATGGTGGCACGACCCTGGAGTTCCTCTCACCTTTCCTGTGGAGAGCGCCTCCTCTTGAGATGCGACGGGAACGCCAGGAATTCTTTCCCTACGAAACAGGGAAAGGATCCCTCATCTCGAGCAAGGAGGCTTAAACGGGGCTCCCATGGATGTGTGCGGGACCCTCGTGCTTCCTCTCGAGTGGAGACGGGTATGTCGGGGAACTTCTTGAGTTGCAGCAAGGGTGTGAAGTACCCTTTGGAAGTTCCAGTGGTTAGAAGTGATTAGCCTCGAGAAGCCTCAGCGGAAATGGGCCTCATCTCGCCTGGAGGGCAAAACCTCCTGGATTTTCTCGAGTTGCGGCAGGTGCTCTCGACTTACGACGGGGACCTCAGGGACCCGCTCTGGTGGCCTCAGGAAAGGCCAGTCCCCATGCGAGTTCCTCGGGGTCTTCTCGGGATTCCTCTTCCGTCGATGCCGGGGCCTAAGACCTTGTGTGGAGTCGGGGCCGGAACCTGAGGATTCCTCTCCAGTGCTGACATGGATCTTGGGGTACTTCTGGAGTCTCCCCAGGGGAGTCAGTCCTCGTCTCGAATGCGGGCATGGACTTGCGCTTTCCTCCTGAGCGGTAGCAGCAGTGTCACACATTCCGCCGCATGGATCAAAGGATCTATGGTTTTCCCTCGAGTCTTTCCCACGAGGCTTTCCCACGAGGCTTTCCCACAGGGCTGTCCCACGTGCACACGTGGTGGGAGTCGATCCTCCGCTTGAACGTCAAGGCAGTGCAGGGAAAGCAGGTTCCTCTGGAATGGACTGACACATCTGGGGGACTCTTGGAATGGTGGCACGACTCTGGAGTTCCTCTCGCCTTTCCTGTGGAGAGCGCCTCCTCTTCAGATGCGACGGGAACGCCGGGAATTCTTTCCCTACGAAACAGGGAAAGGATCCCTCATGTCGAGCTAGGAGGCGGAAACGGGGCTCCCCTGGATGTGTGCGGGACCCTCGTGCTTCCTCTCGAGTGGAGACGGGTATGTCGGGGAACTTCTTGAGTTGCAGCAAGGGTGTGAAGGACCCTTTGGAAGTTCCAGTCGTTAGATGTGATTAGCCTCGAGAAGCCTCAGCGGAAATGGGCCTCATCTCGCCTGGAGGGCAAAACCTCCTGGATTTTCTCGAGTTGCGGCAGGTGCTCTCGACTTACGACGGGGACCTCAGGGACCCGCTCTGGTGGCCTCAGGAAAGGCCAGTCCCCATGCGAGTTCCTCGGGGGCCTCTCGGGATTCCTCTCCCGTCGATGCCGGGGCCTAAGACCTTGTGTGGAGTCGGGGCCGGAACCTGAGGATTCCTCTCCAGTGCTGACATGGATCTTGGGGTACTTCTGGAGTCTCTCCAGGGGAGTCAGTCCTCTTCTCGAATGCGGGCATGCACTTCAGTTTTCCTCCGGAGCGGTAGCAGCAGTGTCACACAGTCCGCCGCGTGGATCAAAGGATCTATGGTTTTCCCTCGAGTCTTTCCCACGAGGCTTTCCCACGAGGCTTTCCCACAGGGCTGTCCCACGTGCACACGTGGTGGGAGTCGATCCTCGGCTTGAACGTCAAGGCAGTGCAGGGAAAACAGGTTCCTCTGGAATGGACTGACACATCTGGGGGACTCTTGGAATGGTGGCACGACCCTGGAGTTCTCTCGCCTTTCCTGTGGAGAGCGCCTCCTCTTGAGATGCGACGGGAACGCCGGGAATTCTTTCCCTACAAAACAGGGAAAGGATCCCTCATCTCGAGCTAGGAGGCGGAAACGGGGCTCCCCTGGATGTGTACGGGACCCTCGTGCTTCCTCTCGAGTGGAGACGGGTATGTCGGGGAACTTCTTGAGTTGCAGCAAGGGTGTGAAGGACCCTTTGGAAGTTCCAGTGGTTAGATGTGATTAGACTCGAGAAGCCTCAGCGGAAATGGGCCTCATCTCGCCTGGAGGGCAAAACCTCCTGGATTTTCTCGAGTTGCGGCAGGTGCTCTCGACTTACGACGGGGACCTCAGGGACCCGCTCTGGTGGCCTCAGGAAAGGCCAGTTCCCATGCGAGTTCCTCGGGGGCCTCTCGGGATTCCTCTCCCGTCGATGCCGGGGCCTAAGACCTTGTGTGGAGACGGGGCCGGAACCTGAGAGTTCCTCTCCAGTGCTGACATGGATCTTGGGGTACTTCTGGAGTCTCCCCAGGGGAGTCAGTGCTCGTCTCGAATGCGGGCATTCAGTTGCGCTTTCCTCCAGAGCGGTAGCAGCAGTGTCACGCACTCCGCCGCGTGGAACAAAAGATCTATGGTTTTCCCTCGAGTCTTTCCCACGAGGCTTTCCCACGAGGCTTTCCCACAGGGCTGTTCCACGTGCACAGGTGGTGGGAGTCGATCCTCGGCTTGAACCTCAAGGCAGTGCAGGGAAAACAGGTTCCTCTGGAATGGACTGACACATCTGGGGGACTCTTGGAATGGTGGCACGACCCTGGAGTTCCTCTCGCCTTTCCTGTGGAGAGCGCCTCCTCTTGAGATGCGACGGGAACGCCGGGAACTCTTTTCCTACGAAACAGGGAAAGGATCCCTCATCTCGAGCTAGGAGGCTTAAACGGGGCTCCCCTGGATGTGTGCGGGACCCTCGTGCTTCCTCTCGAGTGGAGACGGGTATGTCGGGGAACTTCTTGCGTTGCAGCAAGGGTGTGAAGGACCCTTTGGAAGTTCCAGTCGTTAGATGTGATTAGCCTCGAGAAGCCTCAGCGGAAATGGGCCTCATCTCGCCTGGAGGGCAAAACCTCCTGGATTTTCTCGAGTTGCGGTAGGTGCTCTCGACTTACGACGGGGACCTCAGGGACCCGCTCTGGTGGCCTCAGGAAAGGCCAGTCCCCATGCGAGTTCCTCGGGGGCCTCTCGGGATTCCTCTCCCGTCGATGCCGGGGCCTAAGACCTTGTGTGGAGTCGGGGCCGGAACCTGAGGATTCCTCTCCAGTGCTGACATGGATCTTGGGGTACTTCTGGAGTCTCCCCAGGGGAGTCAGTCCTCGTCTCGAATGCGGGCATGCACTTCAGTTTTCCTCCGGAGCGGTAGCAGCAGTGTCACACAGTCCGCCGCGTGGATCAAAGGATCTATGGTTTTCCCTCGAGTCTTTCCCACGAGGCTTTCCCACGAGGCTTTCCCACAGGGCTGTCCCACGTGCACACGTGGTGGGAGTCGATCCTCGGCTTGAACGTCAAGGCAGTGCAGGGAAAACAGGTTCCTCTGGAATGGACTGACACATCTGAGGGACTCTTGGAATGGTGGCACCACCATGGAGTTCCTCTCGCCTTTCCTGTGGAGAGCGCCTCCTCTTGAGATGCGACGGGAACGCCGGGAATTCTTTCCCTACGAAACAGGGAAAGGATCCCTCGTCTCGAGCTAGGAGGCGGAAACTGGGCTCCCCTGGATGTGTGCGGGACCCTCGTGCTTCCTCTCGAGTGGAGACGGGTATGTCGGGGAACTTCTTGAGTTGCAGCAAGGATGTGAAGGACCCTTTGGAAGTTCCAGTGGTTAGATGTGATTAGCCTCGAGAAGCCTCCGCGGAAATGGGCTTCATCTCGCCTGGAGGGCAAAACCTCCTGGATTTTCTCGAGTTGCGGCAGGTGCTCTCGACTTACGACGGGGACCTCAGGGACCCGCTCTGGTGGCCTCAGGAAAGGCCAGTCCCCATGCGAGTTCCTCGGGGGCCTCTCGGGATTCCTCTCCCGTCGATGCCGGGGCCTAAGACCTTGTGTGGAGTCGGGGCCGGAACCTGAGGATTCCTCTCCAGTGCTGACATGGATCTTGGGGTACTTCTGGAGTCTCCCCAGGGGAGTCAGTCCTCGTCTCGAATGCGGGCATGCACTTGCGCTTTCCTCCAGAGCGGTAGCAGCAGTGTCACACATTCCGCCGCATGGATCAAAGGATCTGTGGTTTTCCCTCGAGTCTTTCCCACGAGGCTTTCCCACGAGGCTTTCCCACGGGGCTGTCCCACGTGCACACGTGGTGTGAGTCGATCCTCGGCTTGAACGTCAAGGCAGTGCAGGGAAAACAGGTTCCTCTGGAATGGACTGACACATCTGGGGGACTCTTGGAATGGTGGCACCACCCTGGAGTTCCTCTCGCCTTTCCTGTGGAGAGCGCCTCCTCTTGAGATGCGACGGGAACACCGGGAATTCTTTCCCTACGAAACAGTGAAAGGATCCCTCATCTCGAGCTAGGAGGCGGAAACGGGGCTCCCCTGGATGTGTGCGGGACCCTCGTGCTTCCTCTCGAGTGGAGACGGGTATATCGGGGAACTTCTTGAGTTGCAGCAAGGGTGTGAAGGACCCTTTGGAAGTTCCAGTGGTTAGATGTGATTAGCCTCGAGAAGCCTCAGCGGAAATGGGCCTCATCTCGCCTGGAGGGCAAAACCTCCTGGATTTCCTCGAGTTGCGGCAGGTGCTCTCGACTTACGACGGGGACCTCAGGGACCCGCTCTGGCGGCCTCAGGAAAGGCCAGTCCCCAAGCGAGTTCCTCGGGGGCCTCTCGGAATTCCTCTCCCGTCGATGCCGGGACATAAGACCTTGTGTGGAGTCGGGGCCGGAACCTGAGGGTTCCTCTCCAGTGCTGACATGGATCTTGGGGTACTTCTGGAGTCTCCCCAGGGGAGTCAGTCCTCGTCTCGAATGCGGGCATGCACTTGCGCTTTCCTCCAGAGTGGTAGCAGCAGTGTCACGCAGTCTGCCGCGTGGATCAAAGGATCTATGGTTTTCCCTCGAGTCTTTCCCACGAGTCTTTCCCACGAGGCTTTCCCAGGAGGCTTTCCCACAGGGCTGTCCCACGTGCACACGTGGTGGGAGTCGATCCTCGGCTTGAACGTCAAGGCAGTGCAGGGAAAACAGGTTCCTCTGGAATGGACTGACACATCTGGGGGACTCTTGGAATGGTGGCACGACCCTGGAGTTCCTCTCGCCTTTCCTGTGGAGAGCGCCTCCTCTTGAGATGCGACGGGAACGCCGGGAATTCTTTCCCTACGAAACAGGGAAAGGATCCCTCATCTCGAGCTAGGAGGCGGAAACGGGGCTCCCCTGGATATGTACGGGACCCTCGTGCTTCCTCTCGAGTGGAGACGGGTATGTCGGGGAACTTCTTGAGTTGCAGCAAGGGTGTGAAGGACCCTTTGGAAGTTCCAGTGGTTAGATGTGATTAGCCTCGAGAAGCCTCAGCGGAAATGGGCCTCATCTCGCCTGGAGGGCAAAACCTCCTGGATTTTCTCGAGTTGCGGCAGGTGCTCTCGACTTACGACGGGGACCTCAGGGACCCGCTCTGGTGGCCTCAGGAAAGGCCAGTTCCCATGCGAGTTCCTCGGGGGCCTCTCGGGATTCCTCTCCCGTCGATGCCGGGGCCTAAGACCTTGTGTGGAGACGGGGCCGGAACCTGAGAGTTCCTCTCCAGTGCTGACATGGATCTTGGGGTACTTCTGGAGTCTCCCCAGGGGAGTCAGTGCTCGTCTCGAATGCGGGCATTCAGTTGCGCTTTCCTCCAGAACGGTAGCAGCAGTGTCACGCACTCCGCCGCGTGGATCTAAGGATCTATGGTTTTCCCTCGAGTCTTTCCCACGAGGCTTTCCCACGAGGCTTTCCCACAGGGCTGTTCCACGTGCACACGTGGTGGGAGTCGATCCTCGGCTTGAACGTCAAGGCAGTGCAGGGAAAACAGGTTCCTCTGGAATGGACTGACACATCTGGGGGACTCTTGGAATGGTGGCACGACCCTGGAGTTCCTCTCGCCTTTCCTGTGGAGAGCGCCTCCTCTTGAGATGCGACGGGAACGCCGGGAACTCTTTCCCTACGAAACAGGGAAAGGATCCCTCATCTCGAGCTAGGAGGCTTAAACGGGGCTCCCCTGGATGTGTGCGGGACCCTCGTGCTTCCTCTCGAGTGGAGACGGGTATGTCGGGGAACTTCTTGAGTTGCAGCAAGGGTGTGAAGGACCCTTTGGAAGTTCCAGTGGTTAGATGTGATTATCCTCGAGAAGCCTCAGCGGAAATGGGCCTCATCTCACCTGGAGGGCAAAACCTCCTGAATTTTCTCAAGTTGCGGCAGGTGCTCTCGACTTACGACGGGGACCTCAGGGACCAGCTCTGGTGGCCTCAGGAAAGGTCAGTCCCCATGCGAGTTCCTCGGGGGCCTCTCGGGATTCCTCTCGCGTCAATGCCGAGGCCTAAGTCCTTGTGTGGAGTCGGGGCCGGAACCTGAGGATTCCTCTCCAGTGCTGACATGGATCTTGGGGGTACTTCTGGAGTCTCCCTAGGGGAGTCAGTCCTCGTCTCGAATGCGGGCATGCACTTGCGCTTTCCTCCAGAGCGGTAGCAGCAGTGTCACGCAGTCCGCCGCGTGGATCAAAGGATCTATGGTTTTCCCTCGAGTCTTTCCCACGAGGCTTTCCCACGAGGCTTTCCCACAGGGCTGTCCCACGTGCACACGTGGTGGGAGTCGATCCTCGGCTTGAACGTCAAGGCAGTGCAGGGAAAATAGGTTCCTCTGGAATGGACTGACACATCTGTGGGACTCTTGGAATGGTGGCACGACCCTGGAGTTCCTCTCGCCTTTCCTGTGGAGAGCGCCTCCCCTTGAGATGCGACGGGAACGCCGGGAATTCTTTCCCTACGAAACAGGGAAAGGATCCCTCATCTCGAGCTAGGAGGCGAAAACGGGGCTCCCCTGGATGTGTGCGGGACCCTCGTGCTTCCTCTCGAGTGGAGACGGGTATGTCGGGGAACTTCTTGAGTTGCAGAAAGGGTGTGAAGGACGCTTTGAAAGTTCCAGTGGTTAGATGTGATTAGCTTCGAGAAGCCTCCGCGGAAATGGGCTTCATCTCGCCTGGAGGGCAAAACCTCCTGGATTTCCTCGAGTTGCGGCAGGTGCTCTCGACTTACGACGGGGACCTCAGGGACCCGCTCTGGTGGCCTCAGGAAAGGCCAGTCCCCATGCGAGTTCCTCGGGGGCCTCTCGGGATTCCTCTCCCGTCTATGCCGGGGCCTAAGACCTTGTGTGGAGTCGGGGCCGGAACCTGAGGATTCCTCTCCAGTGCTGACATGGATCTTGGGGGTACTTCTGGAGTCTCCTTAGGGGAGTCAGTCCTCGTCTCGAATGCGGGCATGCACTTGCGCTTTCCTCCAGAGCGGTAGCAGCAGTGTCACGCAGTCCGCCGCGTGGATCAAAGGATCTATGGTTTTCCCTCGAGTCTTTCCCACGAGTCTTTCCCACGAGGCTTTCCCACAGGGCTGTCCCACGTGCACACGTGGTGGGAGTCGATCCTCGGCTTGAACGTCAAGGCAGTGCAGGGAAAACAGGTTCCTCTGGAATGGACTGACACATCTGGGGGACTCTTGGAATGGTGGCACGACCCTGGAGTTCCTCTCGCCTTTCCTGTGGAGAGCGCCTCCTCTTGAGATGCGACGGGAACGCCGGGAATTCTTTCCCTACGAAACAGGGAAAGGATCCCTCATCTCGAGCTAGGAGGCGAAAACGGGGCTCCCCTGGATGTGTGCGGGACCCTCGTGCTTCCTCTCGAGTGGAGACGGGTATGTCGGGGAACTTCTTGAGTTGCAGCAAGGGTGTGAAGGACCCTTTGGAAGTTCCAGTGGTTAGATGTGATTGGCCTCGAGAAGCCTCAGCGGAAATGGACCTCATCTCGCCTGGAGGGCAAAACCTCCTGGATTTTCTCGAGATGCGGCAGGTGCTCTCGACTTACGACGGGGACCTCAGGGACCCGCTCTGGTGGCCTCAGGAAAGGCCAGTCCCCATGCGAGTTCCTCGGGGGCCTCTCGGCATTCCTCTCCCGTCGATGCCGGGGCCTAAGACCTTGTGTGGAGTCGGGGCCGGAACCTGAGGATTACTCTCCAGTGCTGACATGGATCTTGGGGTACTTCTGGAGTCTCCCCAGGGGAGTCAGTGCTCGTGTCGAATGCGGGCATGCACTTGCGCTTTCCTCCAAAGCGGTAGCAGCAGTGTCATGCAGTCCGCGGCGTGGATCAAAGGATCTATGGTTTTCCCTCGAGTCTTTCCCACGAGGCTTTCCCACGAGTCTTTCCCACAGGGCTGTCCCACGTGCACACGTGGTGGGAGTCGATCCTCGGCTTGAACGTCAAGGCAGTGCAGGGAAAACAGGTTCCTCTGGAATGGACTGACACATCTGGGGATTCTTGGAATGGTGGCACGACCCTGGAGTTCCTCTCGCCTTTCCTGTGGAGAGCGCCTCCTCTTGAGATGCGACGGGAACGCCAGGAATTCTTTCCCTCCGAAACAGGGAAAGGATCCCTCATCTCGAGCTAGGAGGCGGAAACGGGGCTCCCCTGGATGTGTGCGGGACACCACGTGCTTCCTCTCGAGTGGAGACGGGTATGTCGGGGAACTTCTTGAGTTGCAGCAAGGGTGTGACGGACCCTTTGCAAGTTCCAGTGGTTAGATGTGATTAGCCTCGAGAAGCCTCAGCGGAAATGGGCCTCATCTCGCCTGGAGGGCAAAACCTCCTGGATTTTCTCGAGTTACGGCAGGTGCTCTCGACTTACGACGGGGACCTCAGGGACCCGCTCCGGTGGCCTCAGGAAAGGCCAGTCCCCATGCGAGTTCCTCGGGGGCCTCTCGGGATTCCTCTCCCGTCGATGCCGGGACCTAAGACTTTGTGTGTAGTCGGGGCCGGAACCTGAGGATTCCTCTCCAGTGCTGACATGGATCTTGGGGTACTTCTGGAGTCTCCCCAGGGGAGTCAGTGCTCGTCTCGAATGCGGGCATGCACTTGCGCTTTCCTCCAGAGCGGGAGCAGCAGTGTCACGCAGTCCGCCGCGTGGATCAAAGGATCTATGGTTTTCCCTTGAGTCTTTCCCACGAGGCTTTCCCACGAGGCTTTCCCAAAGGGCTGTCCCACGTGCACACGTGGTGGGAGTCGATCCTCGGCTAGAACGTCAAGGCAGTGCAGGGAAAACAGGTTCCTCTGGAATGGACTGACACATCTGGGGGACTCTTGGAATGGTGGCACGACCCTGGAGTTCCTCTCGCCTTTCCTGTGGAGAGCGCCTCCTCTTGAGATGCGACGGGAACGCCGGGAATTCTTTCCCTACGAAACAGGGAAAGGATCCCTCATCTCGAGCTCGGAGGCGGAAACGGGGCTCCCCTGGATGTGTGCGGGACCCCACGTGCTTCTTCTCGAGTGGAGACGGGTATGTCGGGGAACTTCTTGAGTTGCAGCAAGGGTGTGAAGGACCCTTTGGAAGTTCCAGTGGTTAGACGTGATTAGCCTCGAGAAGCCTCAGCCGAAATGTGCCTCATCTCGCCTGGAGGCCAAAACCTCCTGGATTTTCTCGAGTTGCGGCAGGTGCTCTCGACTTACGACGGGGACCTCAGGGACCCGCTCTGGTGGCCTCAGGAAAGGCCAGTCCCCATGCGAGTTCCTCGGGGGCCTCTCGGGATTCCTCTCCCGTCGATGCCGGTGCCTAAGACCTTGTGTGGAGTCGGGGCCGGAACCTGAGGATTCCTCTCCAGTGCTGACATGGATCTTGGGGTACTTCTGGAGTCTCCCCAGGGGAGTCAGTCCTCGTCTCGAATGCGGGCATGCACTTGCGCTTTCCTCCAGAGCGGTAGCAGCAGTGTCACGCAATCCACCGCGTGGATCAAAGGATCTATGGTTTTCCCTCGAGTCTTTCCCACGAGGCTTTCCCACGAGGCTTTCCCACAGGGCTGTCCCACGTGCACACGTGGTGGGAGTCGATCCTCGGCTTGAACGTCAAGGCAGTGCAGGGAAAACAGCTTCCTCTGTAATGGACTGACACATCTGGGGGTCTCTTGGAATGGTGCCACGACCCTGGAGTTCCTCTCGCCTTTCCTGTGGAGAGCGCCTCCTCTGGAGATGCGACGGGAACGCCGGGTTTTCTTTCCCTACTAAACAGGGAAAGGATCCCTCATCTCGAGCTAGGAGGCGGAAACGGGGCTCCCCTGGATGTGTGCGGGACCCCACGTGCTTCCTTTCGAGTGGAGACGGGTATGTCGGGAACTTCTTGAGTTGCAGCAAGGGTGTGAAGGACCCTTTGGAAGTTCCAGTGGTTAGATGTGATTAGCCTCGAGAAGCCTCAGCGGAAATGGGCCTCATCTCGCCTGGAGGGCAAAACCTCCTGGATTTTCTCGAGTTGCGGCAGGTGCTCTCGACTTACGACGGGGACCTCAGGGACCCGCTCTGGTGGCCTCAGGAAAGGCCAGTCCCCATGCGAGTTCCTCGGGGGCCTCTCGGGATTCCTCTCCCGTCGATGCCGGGGCCTAAGACCTTGTGTGGAGTCGGGGCCGGAACCTGAGGATTCCTCTCCAGTGCTGACATGGATCTTGGGGTACTTCTGGAGTCTCCCCAGTTGAGTCCGTCCTCCTCTCGAATGCGGGCATGCACTTGCGCTTTCCTCCGGAGCGGTAGCAGCAGTGTCACGCAGTCCGCCGCGTGGATCAAAGGATCTATGGTTTTCCCTCGAGTCTTTCCCACGAGGCTTTCCCACTAGGCTTTCCCACAGGGCTGTACCACGTGCACACGTGGTTGGAGTCGATCCTCGGCTTGAACGTCAAGGCAGTGCAGGGAAAACAGGTGCCTCTGGAATGGACTGACACATCTGGGTGTCTCTTGGAATGGTGGCACGACCCTGGAGTTCCTCTCGCCTTTCCTGTGGAGAGTGCCTCCTTTTGAGATGCGACGGGAACGCCGGGAAATCTTTCCCTACCAAACAGGGAAAGGATCCCTCATCTCGAGCTAGGAGGCGGAAACGGGGCTCCCCTGGATGTGTGCGGCACCCCACGTGCTTCCTCTCGAGTGGAGACGGGTATGTCGCGGAACTGCTTGAGTTGCAGCAAGGGTGTGAAGGACCCTTTGGAAGTTCCAGTGGTTAGATGTGATTAGCCTCGAGAAGCCTCAGCGGAAATGGGCCTCATCTCGCCTGGAGGGCAAAACCTCCTGGAATTTCTCGAGTTGCGGCAGGTGCTCTCGACTTACGAAGGGGACCTCAGGGACCCGCTCTGGTGGCCTCAGGAAGGCCAGTCCCCATGCGAGTTCCTCGGGGGCCTCTCGGGATTCCTCTCCCTTCGATGCCGGGGCCTAAGACCTTGTGTGGAGTCGGGGCCGGAACCTGAGGATTCCTCTCCAGTGCTGACATGGATCTTGGGGTACTTCTGGAGTCTCCCCAGGGGAGTCAGTCCTTGTCTCGAATGCGGGCATGCACTTGCGCTTTCCTCCAGAGCGGTAGCAGCAGTGTCACGCAGTCCGCCGCGTGGATCAAAGGATCTATGTTTTTCCCTCGAGTCTTTCCCACGAGGCTTTCCCACGAGGCTTTCCCACAGGACTGTCCCACGTGCACACGTGGTGGGAGTCGATCCTCGGCTTGAACGTCAAGGCAGTGCAGGGAAAACAGGTTCCTCTGGAATGGACTGACACATCTGGGGGACTCTTGGAATGGTGGCCCGACCCTGGAGTTCCTCTCGCCTTTTCTGTGGAGAGCGCTTCATCTTGAGATGCGACGGGAACGCCGGGAATTCTTTGCCTACGAAACAGGGAAAGGATACCTCATCTCGAGCTAGGAGGTGGAAACGGGGCTCCCCTGGATGTGTGCGGGACCCTCGTGTTTCCTCTCGAGTGGAGACGGGTATGTCGGGGAACTTCTTGAGTTGCAGCAAGGGTGTGAAGGACCCTTTGTATGTTCCAGTGGTTAGATGTGATTAGCCTTGAGAAGCCTCAGCGGAAATGGGCCTCATCTCGCCTGGAGGGCAAAACCTCCTGGATTTTCTCGAGTTGCGGCAGGTGCTCTCGGCTTACGACGGGGACCTCAGGGACCCGCTCTGGTGGCCTCAGGAAAGGCCAGTCCAAATGCGAGTTCCTAGGGGGCCTCTTGGGATTCCTCTCCCGTCGATGCCGGGGCCTAAGACCTTGTGTGGAGTCGGGGCCGGAACCTGAGGATTCCTCTCCAGTGCTGACATGGATCTTGGGGTACTTCTGGAGTCTCCCCAGGGGAGTCAGTCCTCGTCTCGAATGCGGGCATGCACTTGCGCTTTCCTCCAGAGCGGTAGCAGCAGTGTCAGGCAGTCCGCCGCGTGGATCAAAGGATCTATGGTTTTCCCTCGAGTCTTTCCCACGAGGCTTTCCCATGAGGCTTTCCCACAGGGCTGTCCCACGTGCACACGTGGAGGGAGTCGATTCTCGGCTTGAACGTCAAGGCAGTGCAGGGTAAACAGGTCCCTCTGGAATGGACTGACACATCTGGGGGACTCTTGGAATGGTGGCACGACCCTGGAGTTCCTCTCGCCTTTCCTGTGGAGAGCGCCTCCTCTTGAGATGCGACGGGAACGCCGGGAATTCTTTCCCTACGAAACAGGGAAAGGATCCCTCATCTCGAGCTAGGGGGCGGAAACGGGGCTCCCCTGGATGTGTGCGGGACCCTCGTGCTTCCTCTCGAGTGGAGACGGGTGTGTCGGGGAACTTCTTGAGTTGCAGAAAGGGTGTGTAGGACCCTTTGGAAGTTCCAGTGGTTAGATGCGATTAGCCTCGAGAAGCCTCAGCGGAAATGGGCCTCATCTCGCCTGGAGGGCAAAACCTCCTGGATTTTTCGAGTTGCGGCAGGTGCTATCGACTTATGACGGTGACCTCAGGGACCCGCTCTGGTGGCCTCAGGAAAGGCCAGTCCCAATGCGAGGTCCTCGGGGGCCTCTCGGGATTCCTCTTCCGTCGATGCCGGGGCCTAAGACCTTTTGTGGAGTCAGGGCCGGAACCTGAGGTTTCCTCTCCAGTGCTGACATGGATCTTGGGGTACTTCTGGAGTCTCCCCAGGTGAGTCAGTCCTCGTCTCGAATGCGGGCATGCACTTGCGCTTTCCTCCAGAGCGGTAGCAGCAGTGTCACGCAGTCCGCCGCGTGGATCAAAGGGTCTATGGTTTTCCCTCGAGTCTTTCCCACGAGGCTTTCCCACGAGGCTTTCCCACAGGGCGGTCCCACGTGCACACGTGGTGGGAGTCGATCCTCGGCTTGAACGTCAAGGCAGTGCAGGGAAAACAGGTTCCTCTGGAATGGACTGACACATCTGGGGGACTCTTGGAATGGTGGCACGACCCTGGAGTTCCTCTCGCCTTTCCTGTGGAGAGCGCCTCCTCTTGAGATGCGACGGGAACGCCGGGAATTCTTTCCCTACGAAACAGGGAAAGGATCCCACATCTCGAGCTAGGAGGCGGAAACGGGGTTTCCCTGGATGTGTGCGGGACGCCCGTGCTTCCTCTCGAGTGGAGACGGGTATGTCGGGGAACTTCTTGAGTTGCAGCAAGGGTGTGAAGGACCCTTTGGAAGTTCGAGTGGTTAGATGTTATTAGCCTCAAGAAGCCTCAGCGGAAATGGGCCTCATCTCGCCTGGAGGGCAACACCTCCTGGATTTTCTCGAGTTGCGGCAGGTGATCTCGACTTACGACGGGGACCTCGGGGACCCGCTCTGGTGGCCTCAGGAAAGGCCAGTCCCCATGCGAGTTCTTCGGGGGCCTCTCAGGTTTCCTCTCCCGGCGATGCCGGGGCCTAAGACCTTGTGTGGAGTCGGGGCCGGAACCTGAGGATTCCTCTCCAGTGCTGACATGGATCTTGGGGTACTTTTGGAGTCTCCCCAGGGGAGTCAGTCCTCGTCTCGAATGCGGGCATGCACTTGCGCTTTCCCCCAGAGCGGTAGCAGCAGTTTCACGCAGTCCGCCGCCTGGATCAAAGGATCTATGGTTTTCCCTCGAGTCTTTCCCACGAGGCTTTCCCACGAGGCTTTCCCACAGGGCTGTCCCACGTGCACACGTGGTGGGAGTCGATCCTCGGCTTGAACGTCAAGGCAGCGCAGGGAAAACAGGTTCCTCAGGAATGGACTGACACATCTGGGGGACTCTTGGAATGGTGACACGACCCTGGAGTTCCTCTCGCCTTTCCTGTGGAGAGCGCCTCCTCTTGAGATGCGACGGGAACGCCGGGAATTCTTTCCCTACTAAACAGGGAAAGGATCCCTCATCTCGAGCTAGGAGGCGGAAACGGGGCTCCCCTGGATGTGTGCGGGGCCCTCGTGCTTCCTCTCGAGGGGAGACGGGTATGTCGGGGAAATTCTTGAGTTGCAGCAAGGGTGTGAAGGACCCTTTGGAAGTTCCAGTGGTTAGATGTGATTAGCCTCGAGAAGCCTCAGCGGAAATGGGCCTCATCTCGCCTCGAGGGCAAAACCTCTTGGAATTTCTCGAGTTGCGGCAGGTGCTGTCGACTTACGACAGGGACTTCCGGGACACGCTCTAGAGGCTGCAGGAAAGGCCAGTCCCCATGCGAGTTCCTCGGGGGCCTCTAGGGATTCCTCTCCCGTCGATGCCGGGGCCTAAGACCTTGTGTGGCTCAGGGCCGGAACCTGAGGATTCCTCTCCAGTCCTGACATGGATCTTGGGCTACTTCTGGAGTCTCCCCAGGGGAGTCAGTCCTCGTCTCGAATGCGGGCATGCACTTGCGCTTTCCTCCAGAGCGGTAGCAGCAGTGTCACGCAGTCCGCCGCGTGGATCAAAGGATCTATGGATTTCCCTCGAGTCTTTCCCACGAGGCTTTCCCACGAGGCTTTCCCACAGGGCTGTCCCACGTGCACACGTGGTGGGAGTCGATCCTCGGCTTGAACGTCAAGGCAGTGCAGGGAATCAGGTTCCTCTCGAATGGACTGACACATCTGGGGGTCTCTTGGAATGGTGGCACGACCCTGGAGTTCCTCTCCCGTTTCCTGTGGAGAGCGCCTCCTCTTGAGATGCGACGGGAACGCCGGGAATTTTTTCCCTACGAAACAGGGAAAGGATCCCTCATCTCGAGCTAGGAGGCGGAAACGGGGCTCCCCTGGATGTGTGCGGGACCCTCGTGCTTCCTCTCGAGTGGAGACGGGTATGTCGGGGAACTTCTTGAGTTCCAGCAAGGGTGTGAAGGACCCTTTGGAAGTTCCAGTGGTTAGATGTGATTAGCCTCGAGAAGCCTCAGCGGAAATGGGCCTCATCTCGCCTGGAGGGCAAAACCTCCTGGATTTTCTCGAGTTGCGGCAGGTGCTCTCGACCAACGACGTGGTCTTCTGGGACCCGCTCTGGTGGCCTCAGGAAAGGCCAGTCCCCATGCGAGTTCCTCGGGGGCCTCTCGGGATTCCTCTCCCTTCAATGCCGGGGCCAAAGACCTTGTGTGGAGTCGGGGCTGGAACCTGAGGATTCCTCTCCAGTGCTGACATGGATCTTGGGGTACTTCTGGAGTCTCCCCAGGGGAGTCTGTCCTCGCCTCGAATGCGGGCATGCACTTGCGCTTTCCCCCAGAGAGGTAGCAGCAATGTCACGCAGTCCGCCACCTGGATCAAAGGATCTATGGTTTTCCCTCGAGTCTTTCCCACCAGGCTTTCCCACGAGGCTTTCCCAGAGGGCTGTCCCACGTGCACACGTGGTGGGAGTCGATCCTCGGCTTGAACGTCAAGGCAGTGCAGGGAAAACAGGTTCCTCTGGAATGGACTGACACATCTGGGGGACTCTTGGAATGGTGGCACGACCCTGGAGTTCCTCTCGCCTTTCCTGTGGAGAGCGCCTCCTCTTGAGATGCGACGGGAACACCGGGAATTCTTTCCCTACGAAACAGGGAAAGGATCCCTCATCTCGAGCTAGGAGGCGGAAACGGGGCTCCCCTGGATGTGTGCGGGACCCTCGTGCATCCTCTCGAGTGGAGACGGGTATGTCGGGGAACTTCTTGAGTTGCAGCAAGGGTGTGAAGGACCCTTTGGAAGTTCGAGTGGTTAGATGTTATTAGCCTCGAGAAGCCTCAGCGGAAATGGGCCTCATCTCGCCTGGAGGGCAACACCTCCTGGATTTTCTCGAGTTGCGGCAGGTGATCTCGACTTACGACGGGGACCTCGGGGACCCGCTCTGGTGGCCTCAGGAAAGGCCAGTCCCCATGCGAGTTCTTCGGGGGCCTCTCAGGTTTCCTCTCCCGGCGATGCCGGGGCCTAAGACCTTGTGTGGAGTCGGGGCCGGAACCTGAGGATTCCTCTCCAGTGCTGACATGGATCTTGGGGTACTTTTGGAGTCTCCCCAGGGGAGTCAGTCCTCGTCTCGAATGCGGGCATGCACTTGCGCTTTCCCCCAGAGCGGTAGCAGCAGTTTCACGCAGTCCGCCGCCTGGATCAAAGGATCTATGGTTTTCCCTCGAGTCTTTCCCACGAGGCTTTCCCACGAGGCTCTCCCACAGGGCTGTCCCACGTGCACACGTGGTGGGAGTCGATCCTCGGCTTGAACGTCAAGGCAGCGCAGGGAAAACAGGTTCCTCAGGAATGGACTGAAACATCTGGGGGACTCTTGGAATGGTGACACGACCCTGGAGTTCCTCTCGCCTTTCCTGTGGAGAGCGCCTCCTCTTGAGATGCGACGGGAACGCCGGGAATTCTTTCCCTACTAAACAGGGAAAGGATCCCTCATCTCGAGCTAGGAGGCGGAAACGGGGCTCCCCTGGATGTGTGCGGGGCCCTCGTGCTTCCTCTCGAGTGGAGACGGGTATGTCGGGGAAATTCTTGAGTTGCAGCAAGGGTGTGAAGGACCCTTTGGAAGTTCCAGTGGTTAGATGTGATTAGCCTCGAGAAGCCTCAGCGGAAATGGGCCTCATCTCGCCTCGAGGGCAAAACCTCTTGGAATTTCTCGAGTTGCGGCAGGTGCTCTCGACTTACGACAGGGACTTCCGGGACACGCTCTAGAGGCTGCAGGAAAGGCCAGTCCCCTTGCGAGTTCCTCGGGGGCCTCTCGGGATTCCTCTCCCGTCGATGCCGGGGCCTAAGACCTTGTGTGGAGTCGGGGCCGGAACCTGAGGATTCCTCTCCAGTGCTGACGTGGATCTTGGGGTACTTCTGGAGTCTCCCCAGGGGAGTCAGTCCTCGTCTCGAATGCGGGCATGCACTTGGGCTTTCCTCCAGAGCGGTAGCAGCAGTGTCACGCAGTCCGCCGCGTGGATCAAAGGATCTATGGTTTTCCCTCGAGTCTTTCCCACGAGGCTTTCCCACGAGGCTTTCCCACAGGGCTGTCCCACGTGCGCACGTGGTGGGAGTCGATCCTCGGCTTGAACGTCAAGGCAGTGCAGGGAAAACAGGTTCCTCTGGAATGGACTGACACATCTGGGGGACTCTTGGAATGGTGGCACGACCCTGGAGTTCCTCTCGCCTTTCCTGTGGAGAGCGCCTCCTCTTGAGATGCGACGGGAACGCCGGGATTCTTTCCCTACGAAACAGGGAAAGGAACCCTCATCTCGAGCTAGGAGGCGGAAACGGGGCTCCCCTGGATGTGTGCGGGACCCTCGTGCTTCCTCTCGAGTGGAGACGGGTATGTCGGGGAACTTCTTGAGTTGCAGCAAGGGTGAGAAGGACCCTTTGGATGTTCCAGTGGTTAGACGTGATTAGCCTCGAGAAGCCTCAGCGGAAATGGGCCTCATCTCGCATGGAGGGCAAAACCTCCGGGAATTTCTCGAGTTGCGGCAGGTGCTCTCGACTTACGACGGGGACCGCAGGGACCAGCTCTGGTGGCCTCAGGAAAGGCCAGTCCCCATGCGAGTTCCTCGGGGGCCTCTCGGGATTCCTCTCCCGTCGATGCCGGGGCCTAAGACCTTGTGTGGAGTCGGGGCCGGAACCTGAGGATTCCTCTCCAGTGCTGACATGGATCTTGGGGTACTTCTGGAATCTCCCCAGGGGAGTCAGTCCTCGTCTCGAATGCGGGCATGCACTTGCTCTTTCCTCCAGAGCGGTAGCAGCAGTGTCACGCAGTCCGCCACGTGGATCAAAGGATCTATGGTTTCCCCTCGAGTCTTTCCCACGAGGCTTTCCCACGAGGATTTCCCAAGAGGCTTTCCCACAGGGCTGTCCCACGTGCACACGTGGTGGGACTCGATCCTCGGCTTGAACGTCAAGGCAGTGCAGGGAAAACAGGTTCCTCTGGAATGGACTGACACATCTGGGGGACTCTTGGAATGGTGGCACGACCCCGGAGTTCCTCTCGCCTTTCCTGTGGAGAGCGCCTCCTCTTGAGATGCGACGGGAACGCCGGGAATTCTTTCCCTACGAAACAGGGAAAGGATCCCTCATCTCGAGCTAGGAGGCGGAAACGGGGCACCCCTGGATGTGTGCGGGACCCTCGTGCTTCCACTCGAGTGGAGACGGGTATGTCGGGGAACTTCTTGAGTTGCAGCAAGGGTGTGAAGGACCCTTTGGAAGTTCCAGTGGTTAGATGTGATTAGCCTCGAGAAGCCTCAGCGGAAATGGGCCTCATCTCGCCTGGAGGGCAAAACCTCCTGGATTTTCTCGAGTCGGCAGGTGCTCTCGACTTACGACGGGGACCTCAGGGACCCGCTCTGGTGGCCTCAGGAATGGCCAGTCCCCATGCGAGTTCCTCGGGGGCCTCTCGGGATTCCTCTCCCGACGATGCCGGGGACTAAGACCTTGTGTGGATTCGGGGCCGGAACCTGAGGATTCCTCTCCAGTGCTGACATGGATCTTGGGGTACATCTGGAGTCTCCCCAGGGGATTCAGTCCTCGTCTCGAATGCGGGCATGTACTTGCGCTTTCCTCCAGAGCGGTAGCAGCAGTGTCACGCAGTCCGCCGCGTGGATCAAAGGATCTATGGTTTTCCCTCGAATCTTTCCCACGAGGCTTCCCACGAGGCTTTCCCACAGGGCTGTCCCACGTGCACACGTGGTGGGAGTCGATCCGCGGCTTGAACGTCAAGGCAGTGCAGGGAAAACAGGTTCCTCTGGAATGGACTGACACATCCAGGGGACTCTTGGAATGGTGGCACGACCCTGGAGTTCTTCTCGCCTTTCCTGTGGAGAGCGCCTCCTCTTGAGATGCGACGGGAACGCCGGGAATTCTTTCCCTACGAAACAGGGAAAGGATCCCTCATCTCGAGCTAGGAGGTGGAAACGGGCTACCCTGGATGTGTGCGGGACCCCACGTGCTTCCTCTTGAGTGGAGACGGGTATGTCGGGGAACTTCTTGAGTTGCAGCAAGGGAGTGAAGGACCCTTTGGAAGTTCCAGTGGTTAGATGTGATTAGCCTCGAGAAGCCTCAGCGGAAATGGGCCTTATCTCGCCTGGAGGGCAAAACCTCCTGGATTTTCTCGAGTTGCGGCAGGTGCTCTCGACTTACGACGGGGACCTCATGGAACCGCTCTGGTGGCCTCAGGAAAGGCCAGTCCCCATGCGAGTTCCTCGCGGGCCTCTCGGAATCCTCTCCCGTCGATGCCGGGGCCTAAGACCTTGTGTGGAGTCGGGGCCGGAACCTGAGGATTCCTCTCCAGTGCTGACATGGATCTTGGGGTACTTCTGGAGTCTCCCCAGGGGAGTCAGTCCTTCTCTCGAATGCGGGCATGCACTTGCGCTTTCCTCCAGAGCTGTAGCAGCAGTGTCACGCAGTACGCAGCGTGGATCAAAGGATCTATGGTTTTCCCTCGAGTCTTTCCCACGAGGCTTTCCCACGAGGCTTTCCCACAGGGCTGTCCCACGTGCGCACGTGGTGGGAGTCGATCTTCGGCTTGAACGTCAAGGCAGTGCAGGGAAAACAGGTTCCTCTGGAATGGACTGACACATCTGGGGGTCTCTTGAAATGGTGGCACGACCCTGGAGTTACTCTCGCCTTTCCTGTGGAGAGCGCCTCCTCTTGAGATGCGACGGGAACGCCGGGAATTCTTTCCCTACGAAACAGGGAAAGGATCCCTCATCTCGAGCTAGGAGGCGGAAACGGGGATTCCCTGGATGTGTGCGGGACCCCACGTGCTTCCTCTCGAGTGGAGACGGGTATGTCGGGGAACTTCTTGAGTTGCAGCAAGGGTGTGAAGGACCCTTAGGAAGTTCCAGTGGTTAGATGTGATTAGCCTCGAGAAGCCTCAGCGGAAATGGGCCTCATCTCGCCTGGAGGGCAAAACCTCCTGGATTTTCTCGAGTTGCGGCAGGTGCTCTCGACTTACGACGGGGACCTCAGGGACCCGCTCTGGAGGCCTCAGGAAAGGCCAGTCCCCATGCGAGTTCCTCGGGGGCCTCTCGGGATTCCTCTCCCGTCGATGCCGGGGCCTAAGACCTTGTGTGGAGTCGGGGCCGGAACCTGAGGATTCCTCTCCAGTGCTGACATGGATCTTGGGGTACTTCTGGAGTCTCCCCAGGGGAGTCAGTCCTCGTCTCGAATGCGGGCATGCACTTGCGCTTTCCTCCAGAGCGGTAGCAGCAGTGTCACGCAGTCCGCCGCGTGGATCAAAGGTTCTATGGTTTTCCCTCGAGTCTTTCCCACGAGGCTTTCCCACGAGGCTTTCCCACAGGGCTGTCCCACGTGCACACGTGGTGGGAGTCTATCCTCGGCTTGAACGTCAAGGCAGTGCAGGGAAAACAGGTTCCTCTGGAATGGACTGACACAGCTGGGGGACTCTTGGAATGGTGGCACGACCCTGGAGTTCCTCTCACCTTTCCTGTGGAGAGCGCCTCCTCTTGAGATGCGACGGGAACGCCGGGAATTCTTTCCCTACGAAACAGGGAAAGGATCCCTCATCTCGAGCTAGGAGGCGGAAACGGGGCTCCCCTTGATGTGTGCGGGACCCCACGTGATTCCTCTCGAGTGGAGACGGGTATGTCGGGGAACTTCTTGAGTTGCAGCAAGGGTGTGAAGGACCCTTTGGAAGTTCCAGTGGTTAGATGTGATTAGCCTCGAGAAGCCTCAGCGGAAATGGGCCTCATCTCGCCTGGAGGGCAAAACCTCCTGGATTTTCTCGAGTTGCGGCAGGTGCTCTCGACTTACGACGGGGACCTCAGGGACCCGCTCTGGTGGCCTCAGGAAAGGCCAGTCCCCATGCGAGTTCCTCGGTGGCCTCTCGGGATTCCTCTCCCGTCAATGCCGGGGCCTAAGACCTTGTGTGGAGTCGGGGCCGGAACCTGAGGATTCCTCTCCAGTGCTGACATGGATCTTGGGGTACTTCTGGAGTCTCCCCAGGGGAGTCAGTCCTCGTCTCGAATGCGGGCATGCACTTGCGCTTTCCTCCAGAGAAGTAGCAGCAGTGTCACGCAGTACGCAGCGTGGATCAAAGGATCTATGGTTTTCCCTCGAGTCTTTCCCACGAGGCTTTCCCACGAGGCTTTCCCACAGGGCTGTCCCACGTGCACACGTGGTGGGAGTCGATCCTCGGCTTGAACGTCAAGGCAGTGCAGGGAAAACAGGTTCCTCTGGAATGGACTGACACATCTGTGGGTCTCTTGGAATGGTGGCACGACCCTGGAGTTCCTCTCGCCTTTCCTGTGGAGAGCGTCTCCTCTTGAGATGCGACGGGAACGCCGGGAATTCTTTCCCTATGAATCAGGGAAAGAATCCCTCATCTCGAGCTAGGAGGCGGAAGCGGGGCTCCCCTGGATGTGTACGGGACCCCACGTGCTTCCTCTCGAGTGGAGAAGGGTATGTCGCGGAACTGCTTGAGTTGCAGCAAGGGTGTGAAGGACCCTTTGGAAGTTTCAGTGGTTAGATGTGATTAGCCTCGAGAAGCCTCAGCGGAAATGGGACTCATCTCGCCTCGAGGTCAAAACCTCCTGGATTTTCTCGAGTTGCGGCAGGTGCTCTCGACTTATGATGGGGACCTCAGGGACCCGCTCTGGTGGCCTCAGGAAAGGCCAGTCCCCATGCGAGTTCCTCGGGGGCCTCTTGGGATTCCTCTACCGTCGATGCCGGGGCCTAAGACCTTGTGTGGAGTCGGGGCCGGAACCTGAGGATTCCTCTCCAGTGCTGACATGGATCTTGGGGTACTTCTGGAGTCTCCCCAGGGGAGTCAGTCCTCGCCTCGAATGCCAGCATGCACTTGCGCTTTCCTCCAGAGCGGTAGCAGCAGTGTCACACAGTCCGCCGCGTAGATCAAAGGATCTATGGTTTTCCCTCGAGTCTTTCCCACGAGGCTGTCCCACGAGGCTTTCCCACAGGGCTGTCCCACGTGCACACGTGGTGGGAGTCGATCCTCGGCTTGAACGTCAAGGCAGTTCAGGGAAAACAGGTTCCTCTGGAATGGACTGACACATCTGGGAGACTCTTGGAATGGTGGCACGACCCTGGAGTTCCTCTCGCCTTTCCTGTGGAGAGCGCCTCCTCTTGAGATGCGACGGGAACGCCGGGAATTCTTTCCCTACGAAACAGGGAAAGGATCCCTCATCTCGAGCTAGGAGGCGGAAACGTGGCTCCCCTGGATGTGTGCGGGACCCCACGTGCTTCCTCTCGAGTGGAGACGGGTATGTCGGGGAACTTCTTGAGTTGCAGCAAGGGTGTGAAGGACCCTTTGGAAGTTCCAGTGGTTAGATGTGATTGGCCTCGAGAAGCCTCAGCGGAAATGGGCCTCATCTCGCCTGGAGGGCAAAACCTCCTGGATTTTCTCGAGTTGCGGCAGGTGCTCTCGACTTACGACGGGACCTCAGGGACCCGCTCTGGTGGCCTCAGGACAGGCCAGTCCCCATGCGAGTTCCTCGGGGGCCTCTCGGGATTCCTCTCCCGTCGATGCCGGGGCCTAAGACCTTGTGTGGAGTCGGGGCCGGAACCTGAGGATTCCTCTCCAGGGCTCACATGGATCTTGGGGTACTTCTGGAGTCTCCCCAGGGGAGTCAGTCCTCGTCTCGAATGCGGGCATGCACTTGCGCTTTCCTCCAGAGCGGTAGCAGCAGTGTCACGCAGTCCACCGCGTGGATCAAAGGATCTATGGTTTTCCCTCGAGTCTTTCCCACGAGGCTTTCCCACGAGGCTTTCCCACAGGGCTGTCCCACGTGCACACGTGGTGGGAGTCGATCCTCGGCTTGAACGTCAAGGCAGTGCAGGGAAAACAGGTTCCTCTGGAATGGACTGACACATCAGGGGGACTCTTGGAATGGTGGCACGACCCTGGAGTTCCTCTCGCCTTTCCTGTGGAGAGCGCCTCCTCTTGAGATGCGACGGGACCGCCGGGAATTCTTTCCCTACGAAACAGGGAAAGGATCCCTCATCTCGAGCTAGGAGGCGGAAACGGGGCTCCCCTGGATGTGTGCGGGACACCACGTGCTTGCTCTCGAGTGGAGACGGGTATGTCGGGGAACTTCTTGAGTTGCATCAAGGGTGTCAAGTACCCTTTGGAAGTTCCAGTGGTTAGATGTGATTGGCCTAGAGAAGCCTCAGCGGAAATGGGCCTCATCTCGCCTGGAGGGCAAAACCTCCTGGATTTTCTCGAGTTGCGGCAGGTGCTCTCGACTTACGACGGGGACCTCAGGGACCCACTCTGGTGGCCTCAGGAAAGGCCAGTCCCCATGCGAGTTCCTAGGGGGCCTCTCGGGATTCCTCTCCCGTCGATGCCGGGGCCTAAGACCTTGTGTGGAGTCGGGGCCGGAACCTGAGGATTCCTCTCCAGTGCTGACATGGATCTTGGGGTACTTCTGGAGTCTCCCTAGGGGAGTCAGTCCTCGTCTCGAATGCGGGCATGCACTTGCGCTTTCCTCCAGGGCGGTAGGAGCAGTGTCACGCAGTCCGCCGCGTGGATCAAAGGATCTATGGTTTTTCCTCGAGTCTTTCCCACGAGGCTTTCCCACGAGGCTTTCCCACAGGGCTGTCCCACGTGCACACGTGGTGGGAGTCGATCCTCGGATTGAACGTCAAGGCAGTGCAGGGAAAACAGGTTCCTCTGGAATGGACTGACACATCTGGGGGACTCTTGGAATGGTGGCACGACCCTGGAGTTCCTCTCGCCTTTCCTGTGGAGAGCGCCTCCTCTTGAGATGCGACGGGAACGCCGGGAATTCTTTCCCTACGAAACAGGGAAAGGATCCCTCATCTCGAGCTAGGAGGCGGAAACGGGGCTCCCCTGGATGTGTGCGGGACCCCACGTGCTTCCTCTCGAGTGGAGACGGGTATGTCGGGGAACTTCTTGAGTTGCAGCAAGGGTGTGAAGGACCCTTTGGAAGTTCCAGTGGTTAGACGTGATTAGCCTCGAGAAGCCTCAGCGGAAATGGGCCTCATCTCGCCTGGAGGGCAAAACCTCCTGGATTTTCTCGAGTTGCGGCAGGTGCTCTCGACTTACGACGGGGACCTCAGGGACCCGCTCTGGTGGCCTCAGGAAAGGCCAGTCCCAATGCGAGTTCCTCGGGGGCCTCTCGGGATTCCTCTCCCGTCGATGCCGGGGCCTAAGACCTTGTGTGGAGTCGGGGCCGGAACCTGAGGATTCCTCTCCAATGCTGACATGGATCTTGGGGTACTTCTGGAGTCTCCCCAGGGGAGTCAGTCCTCGTCTCGAATGCGGGCATGCACTTGCGCTTTCCTCCAGAGCGGTAGCAGCAGTGTCACGCAATCCGCCGCGTGAATCAAAGGATCTATGGTTTTCCCTCGAGTCTTTCCCACGAGGCTTTCCCACGAGGCTTTCCTACAGGGCTGTCCCACGTGCACACGTGGTGGGAGTCGATCCTCAGATTGAACGTCAAGGCAGTGCAGGGAAAACAGTTTCCTCTGGAATGGACTGACACATCTGGGGGACTCTTGGAATGGTGGCACGGCCCTGGAGTTCCTCTCGCCTTTCCTGTGGAGAGCGCCTCCTCTTGAGATTCGACAGGAACGCCGGGAATTCTTTCCCTACGAAACAGGGAAAGGATCCCTCATCTCGAGCTAGGAGGCGGAAACGGGGCTCCCCTGGATGTGTGCTGGACCCCACGTGCTTCCTCTCGAGTGGAGACGGGTATGTCGGGGAACTTCTTGAGTTGCAGCAAGGGTGTGAAGGACCCTTTGGAAGTTCCAGTGGTTAGACGTGATTAGCCTCGAGAAGCCTCAGCGGAAATGGGCCTCATCTCGCCTGGAGGGCAAAACCTCCTGGATTTTCTCGAGTTGCGGCAGGTGCTCTCGACTTACGACGGGGACCTCAGGGACCCGCTCTGGTGGCATCAGGAAAGGCCAGTCCCCATGCGAGTTCCTCGGGGGCCTCTCGGGATTCCTCTCCCGTCCATGCCGGGGCCTAAGACCTTGTGTGGAGTCGGGGCCGGAACCTGAGGATTCCTCTCCAGTGCTGACATGGATCTTGGGGTACTTCTGGAGTCTCCCCAGAGGAGTCAGTCCTCGTCTCGAATGCGGGCATGCACTTGCGCTTTCCTCCAGAGCGGTAGCAGCAGTGTCACGCAGTCCTCCGCGTGGATCAAAGGATCTATGGTTTTCCCTCGAGTCTTTCCCACGAGGCTTTCCCACGAGGCTTTCCCACAGGGCTGTCCCACGTGCACACGTGTTGGGAGTAGATCCTCGGCTTGAACGTCAAGGCAGTGCAGGGAAAACAGGTTCCTCTGGAATGGACTGACACATCTGGGGGACTCTTGGAATGGTGGCACGGCCCTGGAGTTCCTCTCGCCTTTCCTGTGGTGAGCGCCTCCTCTTGAGATGCGACGGGAACGCCGGGAATTCTTTCCCTACGAAACAGGGAAAGGATCCCTCATCTCGAGCTAGGAGGCGGAAACGGGGCTCCCCTGGATGTGTGCGGGACCCCACGTGCTTCCTCTCGAGTGGAGACGGGTATGTCAGGGAACTTCTTGAGTTGCAGCAAGGGTGTGAAGGACCCTTTGGAAGTTCCTGTGGTTAGACGTGATTAGCTTCGAGAAGCCTCAGCGGAAATGTGCCTTATCTCGCCTGGAGGGCAAAACCTCCTGGATTTTCTCGAGTTGCGGCAGCTGCTCTCGACTTACGACGGGACCTCAGGGACCCGCTCTGGTGGCCTCAGGAAAGGCCAGTCCCCATGCGAGTTCCACGGGGGCCTCTCGGGATTCCTCTCCCGTCGATGCCGGGGCCTAAGACCTTGTGTGGAGTCGGGGCCGGAACCTGAGGATTCCTCTCCAGTGCTGACATGGATCTTGGGGTATTTCTGGAGTCTCCCCAGGGGAGTCAGTCCTCGTCTCGAATGCGGGCATGCACTTGCGCTTTCCTCCAGAGCGGTAGCAGCAGTTTCACGCAGTCCGCCGCGTGGATGAAAGGATCTATGGTTTTCCCTCGAGTCTTTCCCACGAGTCTTTCCCACGAGGCTTTCCCACAGGGCTGTCCCACGTGCACACGTGGTGGGAGTCGATCCTCGGCTTGAACGTCAAGGCAGTGCAGGGAAAACAGGTTTCTCTGGAAAGGACTGACACATCTGGGGGACTCTTGGAATGGTGGCACGACCCTTGAGTTCCTCTCGCCTTTCCTGTGGAGAGCACCTCCTCTGAGATGCGACGGGAACGCCGGGAATTCTTTCCCTACGAAACAGGGAAAGGATCCCACATCTCGAGCTAGGAGGCGGATACGGGGCTCCCCTGGATGTGTGCGGGACCCCACGTGCTTCCTCTCGAGAGGAGACGGGTAGGAGGGGAACTTCTTGAGTTGAGGCAACGGTGTGAAGGACACTTTGGAAGTTCCAGTGGTTTGATGTGATTAGCCTCGAGAAGCCTCAGCGGAAATGGGCCTCATCTCGCCTGGAGTGCAAAACCTCCTGGATTTTCTCGAGTTGCGGCAGGTGCTCTCGACTTACGACGGGAACCTCAGGGACCCGCTCTGGTGGCCTCAGGAAAGGCCAGTCCCCATGCGAGTTCCTCGGGGGCCTCTCGGGATTCCTCTCCCGTCGATGCCGGGGCCTAAGACCTTGTGTGGAATCGGGGCCGGAACCTGAGGATTCCTCTCCAGTGCTGACATGGATCTTGGGGTACTTCTGGAGTCTCCCCAGGGGAGTCAGTCCTCGTCTCGAATGCGAGCATGCACTTGCGCTTTCCTCCAGGGCGGTAGCAGCAGTGTCACGCAGTCCGCCGAGTGGATCAAAGGATCTATGGTTTTCCCTCGAGTCTTTCCCACGAGGCTTTCCCACGAGGCTTTCCCACAGGGCTGTCCCACGTGCACACGTGGTGGGAGTCGATCCTCGGCTTGAACATCAAGGCAGTGCAGGGAAAACAGGTTCCTCTGGAATGGACTGACACATCTGGGGGACTCTTGGAATGGTGGCACGACCCTGGAGTTCCTCTCGCCTTTCCTGTGGAGAGTGCCTCCTCTTGAGATGCGACGGGAACGCCGGGAATTCTTTCCCTTCGAAACAGGGAAAGGATCCCTCATCTCGAGCTAGGAGGCGGAAACGGGGCTCCCCTGGATGTGTGCGGGACCCCACGTGCTTCCTCTCGAGTGGAGACGGGTATGTCAGGGAACTTCTTGAGTTGCAGCAAGGGTGTGAAGGACCCTTTGGAAGTTCCTGTGGTTAGACGTGATTAGCTTCGAGAAGCCTCAGCGGAAATGTGCCTCATCTCGCCTGGAGGGCAAAACCTCCTGGATTTTCTCGAGTTGCGGCAGGTGCTCTCGACTTATGACGGGGACCTCAGGGACCCGCTCTGGTGGCCTCAGGAAAGGCCAGTCCCCATGCGAGTTCCTCGGGGGCCTCTCGGGATTCCTCTCCCGTCGATGCCGGGGCCTAGAACCTTGTGTGGAGTCGGGGCCGGAACCTGAGGCTTCCTCTCCAGTGCTGACATGGATCTTGGGGTACTTCTGGAGTCTCCCCAGGGGAGTCAGTCCTCGTCTCGAATGCGGGCATGCACTTGCGCTTTCCTCCAGGGCGGTAGGAGCAGTGTCACGCAGTCCGCCGCGTGGATCAAAGGATCTATGGTTTTTCCTCGAGTCTTTCCCACTTAGCTTTCCCACGAGGCTTTCCCACAGGGCTGTCCCACGTGCACACGTGGTGGGAGTCGATCCTCGGCTTGAACGTCAAGGCAGTGCAGGGAAAACAGGTTCCTCTGGATTGGACTGACACATCTGGGGGACTCTTGGAATGGTGGCACGACCCTGGAGTTCCTCTCGCCTTTCCTGTGGAGAGCGCCTCCTCTTGAGATGCGACGGGAACGCCGGGAATTCTTTCCCTACGAAACAGGGAAAGGATCCCTCATCTCGAGCTAGGAGGCGGAAACGGGGCTCCCCTGGATGTGTGCGGGACCCCACGTGCTTCCTCTCGAGTGGAGACGGGTATGTCGGGGAACTTCTTGAGTTGCAGCAAGGGTGTGAAGGACCCTTTGGAAGTTCCAGTGGTTAGACGTGATTAGCCTCCAGAAGCCTCAGCGGAAATGGGCCTCATCTCGCCTGGAGGGCAAAACCTCCTGGATTTTCTCGAGTTGCGGCAGGTGCTCTCGACTTACGACGGGGACCTCAGGGACCCGCTCTGGTGGCCTCAGGAAAGGCCAGTCCCCATGCGAGTTCCTCGGGGGCCTCTCGGGATTCCTCTCCCGTCGATGCCGGGGCCTAAGACCTTGTGTGGAGTCGGGGCCGGAACCTGAGGATTCCTCTCCAGTGCTGACATGAATCTTGGGGTACTTCTGGAGTCTCCCCAGGGGAGTCAGTCCTCGTCTCGAATGCGGGCATGCACTTGCGCTTTCCTCCAGAGCGGTAGCAGCAGTGTCACGCAGTCCGCCGCGTGGATCAAAGGATCTATGGTTTTCCCTCGAGTCTTTCCCACGAGGCTTTCCCACGAGGCTTTCCCACAGGGCTGTCCCACGTGCACACGTGGTGGGAGTCGATCCTCGGCTTGAACGTCAAGGCAGTGCAGGGAAAACAGGTTCCTCTGGAATGGACTGACACATCTGGGGGACTCTTGGAATGGTGGCACGACCCTTGAGTTCCTCTCGACCTTCCTGTGGAGAGCGCCTCCTCTTGAGATGCGACGGGAACGCCGGGAATTCTTTCCCTACGAAACAGGGAAAGGATCCCTCATCTCGAGCTAGGAGGCGGAAACGGGGCTCCCCTGGATGTGTGGGGGACCCCACGTGATTCCTCTCGAGTGGAGACGGGTATGTCGGGGAACTTCTTGAGTTGCAGCAAGGGTGTGAATGACCCTTTGGAAGTTCCAGTGGTTAGACGTGATTAGCCTCGAGAAGCCTCAGCGGAAATGTTCCTCATCTCGCCTGGAGGGCAAAACCTCCTGGATTTTCTCGAGTTGCGGCAGGTGCTCTCGACTTACGACGGGGACCTCAGGGACCCGCTCTGGTGGCCTCAGGAAAGGCCAGTCCCCATGCGAGTTCCTCGGGGGCCTCTCGGGATTCCTCTCCCGTCGATGCCAGGGCCTAAGACCTTGTGTGGAGTCCGGGCCGGAACCTGAGGATTCCTCTCCAGTGCTGACATGGATCTTGAGGTACTTCTGGAGTTTCCCCAGGGGAGTCAGTCCTCGTCTCGAATGCGGGCATGCACTTGCGCTTTCCTCCAGAGCGGTAGCAGCAGTGTCACGCTGTCCGCCGCGTGGATCAAAGGATCTATGGTTTTCCCTCGAGTCTTTCCCACGAGGCTTTCCCACGAGGCTTTCCCACAGGGCTGTCCCACGTGCACACGTGGTGGGAGTCGATCTTCAGCTTGAACGTCAAGGCAGTGCAGGGAAAACAGGATCCTCTGGAATGGACTGACACATCTGGGGTACTCTTGGAATGGTGGCACGACCCTGGAGTTCCTCTCGCCTTTCCTGTGGAGAGCGCCTTCTCTTGAGATGCGACGGGAACGCCGGGAATTCTTTCCCTAGGAAACAGGGAAAGGATCCCTCATCTCGAGCTAGGAGGCGGAAACGGGGCTCCCCTGGATGTGTGCGGGACCCTCGTGCTTCCTCTCAAGTGGAGACGGGTATGTCGGGGAACTTCTTGAGTTGCAGCAAGGGTGAGAAGGACCCTTTGGATGTTCCAGTGGTTAGATGTGTTTAGCCTCGAGAAGCCTCAGCGGAAATGGGCCTCATCTCGCCTCGAGGTCAAAACCTCCTGGATTTTCTCGAGTTGCGGCAGGTGCTCTCGACTTACGACGGGGACCTCAGGGACCCGCTCTGGTGGCCTCAGGCAAGGCCAGTCCCCATGCGCGTTCCTCGGGGGCCTCTCGGGATTCCTCTCCCGTCGATGCCGGGGCCTAAGACCTTGTGTGGAGTCGGGGCCGGAACCTGAGGATTACTCTCCAGTGCTGACATGGATCTTGGGGTTATTCTGGAGTCTCCCCAGGGGAGTCAGCCCTCGTCTCGAATGCGGGCATGCACTTGCGCTTACCTCCAGAGCGGTAGCAGCAGTGTCACGCAGTCCGCCGCGTGGATCAAAGGATCTATGGTTTTCCCTCGATTCTTTCCCACGAGGCTTACCCACGAGGCTTTCCCACAGGGCTGTCCCACGTGCACACGTGGTGGGAGTCGATCCTCGGCTTGAACGTCAAGGCAGTGCCGGGAAAACAGGTTCCTCTGGAATGGACTGACACATCTGGGGGTCTCTTGGAATGGTGCCACGACCCTGGAGTTCCTCTCGCCTTTCCTGTGGAGAGCGCCCCTCTTGAGATGCGACGGGAACGCCGGGAATTCTTTCCCTACGAAACAGGGAAAGGATCCCTCATCTCAAGCTAGGAGGTGGAAACGGGGCTCCCCTGGATGTGTGCGGGACCCTCGTGCTTCCTCTCGAGTGGAGACGGGTATGTCGGGGAACTTCTTGAGTTGCAGCAAGGGTGAGAAGGACCCTTTGGATGTTCCAGTGGTTAGATGTGATTAGCCTCGAGAAGCCTCAGCGGAAATGCGCCTCATCTCACCTGGAGGGCAAAACCTCCTGGATTTTCTCGAGTTGCGGCAGGTGCTCTCGACTTACGACGGGGACCTCAGGGACCCGCTCTGGTGGCGTCAGGAAAGGCCAGTCCCCATGTGAGTTCCTCGGGGGCCTCTCGGGATTCCTCTCCCGTCGATGCCGGGGCCTAAGACCTTGTGTGGAGTCGGGGCCGGAACCTGAGGATTCCTCTCCAGTGCTGACATGGATCTTGGGGTACTTCTGGAGTCTCCCCAGGGGAGTCAGTCCTCGTCTCGAATGCGGGCATGCACTTGCGCTTTCCTCCAGAGCGGTAGCAGCAGTGTCACGCAGTCCGCCGCGTGGATCAAAGGATCTATGGTTTTTCCTCGAGTCTTTCCCACGAGGCTTTCCCACGAGGCTTTCCCACAGGGCTGTCCCACGTGCACACGTGGTGGGAGTCGATCCTCGGCTTGAACGTCAAGGCAGTGCAGGGAAAACAGGTTCCTCTGGAATGGACTGACACATCTGGGGGACTCTTGGAATGGTGGCACGACCCTGGAGTTCCTCTCTCCTTTCCTGTGGAGAGCGCCTCCACTTGAGATGCGACGGGAACGCCGCGAATTCTTTCCCTACGAAACAGGGAAAGGATCCCTCATCTCGAGATAGGAGGCGGAAACGGGGCTCCCCTGGATGTGTGCGGGACCCCACGTGCTTCCTCTCGAGTGGAGACGGGTATGTCGGGGAACTTCTTGAGTTGCAGCAAGGGTGTGAAGGACCCTTTGGAAGTTCCAGTGGTTAGATGTGATTAGCCTCCAGAAGCCTCAGCGGAAATGGGCCTCATCTCGCCTGGAGGGCAAAACCTCCTGGATTTTCTTGAGTTGCGGCAGGTGCTCTCGACTTACGACGGGGACCTCAGGGACCCGCTCTGGTGGCCTCAGGAAAGGCCAGTCCCCATGCGAGTTCCTCGGGGGCCTCTCGGGATTCCTCTCCCGTCGATGCCGGGGCCTAAGACCTTGTGTGGAGTCGGGGCCGGAACCTGAGGATTCCTCTCCAGTGCTGACATGGATCTTGGGGTACTTCTGGAGTCTCCCCAGGGCAGTCAGTCCTCGTCTCGAATGCGGGCATGCACTTGCGCTTTCCTCCAGAGCGGTAGCAGCAGTGTCACGCAGTCCGCCGCGTGGATCAAAGGATCTATGGTTTTCCCTCGAGTCTTTCCCACGAGGCTTTCCCACGAGGTTTTCCCACAGGGCTGTCCCACGTGCACACGTGGTGGGAGTCGATCCTCAGCTTGAACTCAAGGCAGTGCAGGGAAAACAGGTTCCTCTGGAATGGACTGACACATCTGGGGGACTCTTGGAATGGTGGCACGACCCTGGAGTTCCTCTCGCCTTTCCTGTGGAGAGCGCCTCCTCTTGAGATGCGACGGGAATGCCGGGAATTCTTTCCCTACGAAACAGGGAAAGGATCCCTCATCTCGACCTAGGAGGCGGAAACGGGGCTCCCCTGGATGTGTGCGGGACCCCACGTGCTTCCTCTCGAGTGGAGACGGGTATGTCGGGGAACTTCTTGAGTTGCAGCAAGGGTGAGAAGGACCCTTTGGATGTTCCAGTGGTTAGATGTGATTAGCCTCGAGAAGCCTCAGCGGAAATGGGCCTCATCTCGCCTGGAGGGCAAAACCTCCTGGATTTTCTCGAGTTGCGGCAGGTGCTCTCGACTTACGACGGGGACCTCAGGGACCCGCTCTGGTGGCCTCAGGAAAGGCCAGTCCCCATGCGAGTTCCTCGGGGGCCTCTCGGGATTCCTCTCCCGTCGATGCCAGGGCTAAGACCTTGTGTGGAGTCGGGGCCGAAACCTGAGGATTGCTCTCCAGTGCTGACATGGATTTTGGGGTACTTCTGGAGTCTCCCCAGGGGAGTCAGTCCTCGTCTCGAATGCGGGCATGCACTTGCGCTTTCCTCCAGAGCGGTAGCAGCAGTGTCACGCAATCCGCCGCGTGGATCAAAGGATCTATGGTTTTCCCTCGAGTCTTTCCCACGAGGCTTTCCCACGAGGCTTTCCCACAGGGCTGTCCCACGTGCACACGTGGTGGGAGTCGATCCTCAGCTAGAACGTCAAGGCAGTGCAGGGAAAACAGGTTCCTCTGGAATGGACTGACACATCTGGGGGACTCTTGGAATGGTGGCACGACCCTGGAGTTCCTCTCGCCTTTCCTGTGGAGAGCGCCTCCTCTTGAGATGCGACGGGAACGCCGGTTATTCTTTCCCTACGAAACAGGGAAATGATCCCTCATCTCGAGCTAGGAGGCGGAAACGGGGCTCCCCTGGATGTGTGCGGGACCCCACGTGCTTCCTCTCGAGTGGAGACGTGTATGTCGGGGAACTTCTTGAGTTGCAGCAAGGGTGAGAAGGACCCTTTGGATGTTCCAGTGGTTAGATGTGATTAGCCTCGAGAAGCCTCAGCGGAAATGGGCATCATCTCGCCTGGAGGGCAAAACCTCCTGGATTTTCTCGAGTTGCGGCAGGTGCTCTCGACTTACGATGGGGACCTCAGGGACCCGCTCTGGTGGCCTCAGGAAAGGCCAGTCCCCATGCGAGTTCCTCGGGGGCCTCTCGGGATTCCTCTCCCGTCGATGCCGGGGCCTAAGACCTTGTGTGGAGTCGGGGCCGGAAACTGAGGATTCCTCTCCAGTGCTGACATGGATCTTGGGGTACTTCTGGAGTCTCCCCAGGGGAGTCAGTCCTCGTCTCGAATGCGGGCATGCACTGGCGCTTTCCTCCAGAGCGGTAGCAGCAGTGTCACGCAGTCCGCCGCGTGGATCAAAGGATCTATGGTTTTCCCTCGAGTCTTTCCCATGAGGCTTTCCCACGAGGCTTTCGCACAGGGCTGTCCCACGTGCACACGTGGTGGGAGTCGATCCTCGGCTTGAACGTCAAGGCAGTGCAGGGAAAAAAGGTTCCTCTGGCATGGACTGACACATCTGGGGGACTCTTGGAATGGTGGCACGACCCTGGAGTTCCTCTCGCCTTTCCTGTGGAGAGCGCCTCCTCTTGAGATGCGACGGGAACGCCGGGAATTTTTTCCCTACGAAACAGGGAAAGGATCCCTCATCTCGAGCTTAGAGGCGCAAACGGGGCTCCCCTGGATGTGTGGGAGACCCCACGTGCTTCCTCTCGAGTGGAGACGGGTATGTCGGGGAACTTCTTGAGTTGCAGTAAGGGTGTGAAGGACACTTTGGAAGTTCCAGTGGTTAGACGTGATTAGCCTCGAGAAGCCTCAGCGGAAATGGGCCTCATCTCGCCTGGAGGGCAAAACCTCCTGGATTTTCTCGAGTTGCGGCAGGTGCTCTCAACTTACGACGGGGACCTCAGGGACCCGCTCTGGTGGCCTCAGGAAAGGCCAGTCCCCATGCGAGTTCCTCGGGGGCCTCTCGGGATTCCTCTCCCGTCGATGCCGGGGCCTAAGACCTTGTGTGGAGTCGGGGCCAGAACATGAGGATTCCTCTCCAGTGCTGACATGGATCTTGGGGTACTTCTGGAGTCTCCCCAGGGGAGTCAGTCCTCGTCTCGAATGCGGGCATGCACTTGCGCTTTCCTCCAGAGCGGTAGCAGCAGTGTCACGCAGTCCGCCGCGTGGATCAAAGGATCTATGGTTTTCCCTCGATTCTTTCCCACGAGGCTTACCCACGAGGCTTTCCCACAGGGCTGTCCCACGTGCACACGTGGTGGGAGTCGATCCTCGGCTTGAACGTCAAGGCAGTGCCGGGAAAACAGGTTCCTCTGGAATGGACTGACACATCTGGGGGTCTCTTGGAATGGTGCCACGACCCTGGAGTTCCTCTCGCCTTTCCTGTGGAGAGCGCCCCTCTTGAGATGCGACGGGAACGCCGGGAATTCTTTCCCTACGAAACAGGGAAAGGATCCCTCATCTCAAGCTAGGAGGCGGAAACGGGGCTCCCCTGGATGTGTGCGGGACCCTACGTGCTTCCTCTCGTGTGGAGACGGGTATGTCGGGGAACTTCTTGAGTTGCAGCAAGGGTGTGAAGGACCCTTTGGAAGTTCCAGTGGTTAGACGTGATTAGCCTCGAGAAGCCTCAGCGGAAATGTGCCTCAACTCGCCTGGAGTGCAAAACCTCGTGGAATTTCTCGAGTTGCGGCAGGTGCTCTCGACTTACGACGGGGACCTCAGGGACCCGCTCTGGTGGCCTCAGGAAAGGCCAGTCCCCATGCGAGTTCCTCGGGGGCCTCTTGGGATTCCTCTCCCTTCGATTCCGGGGCCTAAGACCTTGTGTGGAGTCGGGGCCGGAACCTGAGGATTCCTCTCCAGTGCTGACATGGATCTTGGGGTACTTCTGGAGTCTCCCCAGGGCAGTCAGTCCTCGTCTCGAATGCGGGCATGCACTTGCGCTTTCCTCCAGAGCGGTAGCAGCAGTGTCACGCAGTCCGCCGCGTGGATCAAAGGATCTATGGTTTTCCCTCGAGTCTTTCCCACGAGGCTTTCCCACGAGGTTTTCCCACAGGGCTGTCCCACGTGCACACGTGGTGGGAGTCGATCCTCAGCTTGAACTCAAGGCAGTGCAGGGAAAACAGGTTCCTCTGGAATGGACTGACACATCTGGGGGACTCTTGGAATGGTGGCACGACCCTGGAGTTCCTCTCGCCTTTCCTGTGGAGAGCGCCTCCTCTTGAGATGCGACGGGAATGCCGGGAATTCTTTCCCTACGAAACAGGGAAAGGATCCCTCATCTCGACCTAGGAGGCGGAAACGGGGCTCCCCTGGATGTGTGCAGGACCCTCGTGCTTCCTCTCGAGTGGAGACGGGTATGTCGCGGAACTGCTTGAGTTGCAGCAAGGGTGTGAAGGACCCTTTGGAAGTTCCAGTGGTTAGATGTGATTAGCCTCGACAAGCCTCAGCGGAAATGGGGCTCATCTCGCCTGGAGGGCAAAACCTCCTGGATTTTCTCGAGTTGCGGCAGGTGCTCTCGACTTACGACGGGGACCTCAGGGACCCGCTCTGGTGGCCTCAGGAAAGGCCAGTCCCCATGCGAGTTCCTCGGAGGCCTCTCGGGATTCCTCTCCCGTCGATGCCAGGGCCTAAGACCTTGTGTGGAGTCGGGGCCGGAACCTGAGGATTCCTCTCCAGTGCTGACATGGATCTTGGGGTACTTCTGGAGTCTCCCCAGGGGAGTCAGTCCTCGTCTCGAATGCGGGCATACACTTGTGCTTTCCTCCAGAGCAGTAGCAGCAGTGTCACGCAGTCCGCCGCGTGGATCAAAGGATCTATGGTTTTCCCTCGAATCTTTCTCACGAGGCTTTCCAACGAGGCTTTCCCACAGGGCTGTCCCACGTGCACACGTTGTGGGAGTCGATCCTCGGCTTGAACGTCAAGGCAGTGCAGGGAAAACAGGTTCCTCTGGAATGGACTGACACATCTGGGGGACTCTTGGAATGGTGGCACGACCCTGGAGTTCCTTTCGTCTTTCCTGTGGAGAGCGCCACCTCTTGAGATGCGACGGGAACGCCGGGAATTCTTTCCCTAGGAAACAGTGAAAGGATCCCTCATCTCGAGCTAGGAGGCAGAAACGGGGCTCCCCTGGATGTGTGCGGGACCCCACGTGCTTCCTCTCGAGTGGAGACGGGTATGTCGGGGAACAACTGGAGTTGCAGCAAGGGTGTGAAGGACCCTTTGGAAGTTCCAGTGGTTAGACGTGATTAGCCTCGAGAAGCCTCAGCAGAAATGTGCCTCATCTCGCCTGGAGGGCAAAACCTCCTGGATTTTCTCGAGTTGCGGCAGGTGCTCTCGACTTACGACGGGGACCTCAGGGACCCGCTCTGGTGGCCTCAGGAAAGGCCAGTCCCCATGCGAGTTCCTCGGGGGCCTCTCGGGATTCCTCTCCCGTCGATGCCGGGGCCTAAGACCTTGTGTGGAGTCGGGGCCGGAACCTGAGGATTCCTCTCCAGTGCTGACATGGATCTTGGGGTACTTCTGGAGTCTCCCCAGGGCAGTCAGTCCTCGTCTCGAATGCGGGCATGCACTTGCGCTTTCCTCCAGAGCGGTAGCAGCAGTGTCACGCAGTCCGCCGCGTGGATCAAAGGATCTATGGTTTTCCCTCGAGTCTTTCCCACGAGGCTTTCCCACGAGGTTTTCCCACAGGGCTGTCCCACGTGCACACGTGGTGGGAGTCGATCCTCAGCTTGAACTCAAGGCAGTGCAGGGAAAACAGGTTCCTCTGGAATGGACTGACACATCTGGGGGACTCTTGGAATGGTGGCACGACCCTGGAGTTCCTTTCGCCTTTCCTGTGGAGAGCGCCACCTCTTGAGATGCGACGGGAACGCCGGGAATTCTTTCCCTAGGAAACAGGGAAAGGATTCCTCATCTCGAGCTAGGAGGCGGAAACGGGGCTCCCCTGGATGTGTGCGGGACCCCACGTGCTTCCTCTCGAGTGGAGACGGGTATGTCGGGGAACAACTTGAGTTGCAGCAAGGGTGTGAAGGACCCTTTGGAAGTTCCAGTGGTTAGACGTGATTAGCCTCGAGAAGCCTCAGCGGAAATGGGCCTCATCTCGCCTGGAGGGCAAAACCTCCTGGATTTTCTCGAGTTGCGGCAGGTGCTCTCGACTTACGACGGGGACCTCAGGGACCCGCTCTGGTGGCCTCAGGAAAGGCCAGTCCCCATGCGAGTTCCTCGGGGGCCTCTCGGGATTCCTCTCCCGTCGATGCCGGGGCCTAAGACCTTGTGTGGAGTCGGGGCCGGAACCTGAGGATTACTCTCCAGTGCTGACATGGATCTTGGGGTTATTCTGGAGTCTCCCCAGGGGAGTCAGTCCTCGTCTCGAATGCGGGCATGCACTTGCGCTTTCCTCCAGAGCGGTAGCAGCAGTGTCACGCAGTCCGCCGCGTGGATCAAAGGATCTATGGTTTTCCCTCGATTCTTTCCCACGAGGCTTACCCACGAGGCTTTCCCACAGGGCTGTCCCACGTGCACACGTGGTGGGAGTCGATCCTCGGCTTGAACGTCAAGGCAGTGCCGGGAAAACAGGTTCCTCTGGAATGGACTGACACATCTGGGGGTCTCTTGGAATGGTGCCACGACCCTGGAGTTCCTCTCGCCTTTCCTGTGGAGAGCGCCTCCTCTTGAGATGCGACGGGAACGCCGGGAATTCTTTCCCTACGAAACAGGGAAAGGATCCCTCATCTCAAGCTAGGAGGTAGAAACGGGGCTCCCCTGGATGTGTGCAGGACCCTCGTGCTTCCTCTCGAGTGGAGACGGGTATGTCGCCGAACTGCTTGAGTTGCAGCAAGGGTGTGAAGGACCCTTTGGAAGTTCCAGTGGTTAGATGTGATTAGCCTCGAGAAGCCTCAGCGGAAATGGGCCTCATCTCGCCTGGAGGGCAAAACCTCCTGGATTTTCTCGAGTTGCGGCAGGTGCTCTCGACTTAGGACGGGGACCTCAGGGACCCGCTCTGGTGGCCTCAGGAAAGGCCAGTCCCCATGCGAGTTCCTCGGAGGCCTCTCGGGATTCCTCTCCCGTCGATGCCAGGGCTAAGACCTTGTGTGGAGTCGGGGCCGGAACCTGAGGATTGCTCTCCAGTGCTGACATGGATTTTGGGGTACTTCTAGAGTCTCCCCAGGGGAGTCAGTCCTCGTCTCGAATGCGGGCATGCACTTGCGCTTTCCTCCAGAGCGGTAGCAGCAGTGTCACGCAATCCGCCGCGTGGATCAAAGGATCTATGGTTTTCCCTCGAGTCTTTCCCACGAGGCTTTCCCACGAGGCTTTCCCACAGGGCTGTCCCACGTGCACACGTGGTGGGAGTCGATCCTCAGCTAGAACGTCAAGGCAGTGCAGGGAAAACAGGTTCCTCTGGAATGGACTGACACATCTGGGGGACTCTTGGAATGGTGGCACGACCCTGGAGTTCCTCTCGCCTTTCCTGTGGAGAGCGCCTCCTCTTGAGATGCGACGGGAACGCCGGGAATTCTTTCCCTACGAAACAGGGAAAGGATCCCTCATCTCGAGCTAGGAGGCGGAAACGGGGCTCCCCTGGATGTGTGCGGGACCCTTATGCTTCCTCTCGAGTGGAGACGTGTATGTCGGGGAACTTCTTGAGTTGCAGCAAGGGTGAGAAGGACCCTTTGGATGTTCCAGTGGTTAGATGTGATTAGCCTCGAGAAGCCTCAGCGGAAATGGGCCTCATCTCGCCTGGAGGGCAAAACCTCCTGGATTTTCTCGAGTTGCGGCAGGTGCTCTCGACTTAGGACGGGGACCTCAGGGACCCGCTCTGGTGGCCTCAGGAAAGGCCAGTCCCCATGCGAGTTCCTCGGAGGCCTCTCGGGATTCCTCTCCCGTCGATGCCAGGGCCTAAGACCTTGTGTGGAGTCGGGGCCGGAACCTGAGGATTCCTCTCCAGTGCTGACATGGATCTTGGGGTACTTCTGGAGTCTCCCCAGGGGAGTCAGTCCTCGTCTCGAATGCGGGCATACACTTGCGCTTTCCTCCAGAGCGGTAGCAGCAGTGTCACGCAATCCGCCGCGTGGATCAAAGGATCTATGGTTTTCCCTCGAATCTTTCTCACGAGGCTTTCCAACGAGGCTTTCCCACAGGGCTGTCCCACGTGCACACGTGGTGGGAGTCGATCCTCTGCTTGAACGTCAAGGCAGTGCAGGGAAAACAGGTTCCTCTGGAATGGACTGACACATCTGGGGGACTCTTGGAATGGTGGCACGACCCTGGAGTTCCTTTCGTCTTTCCTGTGGAGAGCGCCACCTCTTGAGATGCGACGGGAACGCCGGGAATTCTTTCTCTAGGAAACAGGGAAAGGATCCCTCATCTCGAGCTAGGAGGCGGAAACGGGGCTACCCTGGATGTGTGCGGGACCCCACGTGCTTCCTCTCGAGTGGAGACGGGTATGTCGGGGAACTTCTTGAGTTGCAGCAAGGGTGAGAAGGACCCTTTGGATGTTCCAGTGGTTAGATGTGATTGGCCTCGAGAACCCTCAGCGGAAATGGGCCTCATCTCGCCTGGAGGGCAAAACCTCCTGGATTTTCTCGAGTTGCGGCAGGTGCTCTCGACTTACGACGGGGACCTCAGGGACCCGCTCTGGTGGCCACAGGAAAGGCCAGTCCCCATGCGAGTTCCTCGGGGGCCTCTCGGGATTCCTCTCCCGTCGATGCCAGGGCTAAGACCTTGTGTGGAGTCGGGGCCGGAACCTGAGGATTGCTCTCCAGTGCTGACATGGATTTTGGGGTACTTCTGGAGTCTCCCCAGGGGAGTCAGTCCTCGTCTCGAATGCGGGCATGCACTTGCGCTTTCCTCCAGAGCGGTAGCAGCAGTGTCACGCAATCCGCCGCGTGGATCAAAGGATCTATGGTTTTCCCTCGAGTCTTTCCCACGAGGCTTTCCCACGAGGCTTTCCCACAGGGCTGTCCCACGTGCACACGTGGTGGGAGTCGATCCTCAGCTAGAACGTCAAGGCAGTGCAGGGAAAACAGGTTCCTCTGGAATGGACTGACACATCTGGGGGACTCTTGGAATGGTGGCACGACCCTGGAGTTCCTCTCGCCTTTCCTGTGGAGAGCGCCTCCTCTTGAGATGCGACGGGAACGCCGGGAATTCTTTCCCTACGAAACAGGGAAAGGATCCCTCATCTCGAGCTAGGAGGCGGAAACGGGGCTCCCCTGGATGTGTGCGGGACCCTTATGCTTCCTCTCGAGTGGAGACGTGTATGTCGGGGAACTTCTTGAGTTGCAGCAAGGGTGAGAAGGACCCTTTGGATGTTCCAGTGGTTAGATGTGATTAGCCTCGAGAAGCCTCAGCGGAAATGGGCATCATCTCGCCTGGAGGGCAAAACCTCCTGGATTTTCTCGAGTTGCGGCAGGTGCTCTCGACTTACGATGGGGACCTCAGGGACCCGCTCTGGTGGCCTCAGGAAAGGCCAGTCCCCATGCGAGTTCCTCGGGGGCCTCTCGGGATTCCTCTACCCTCGATGCCGGGGCCTAAGACCTTGTGTGGAGTCGGGGCCGGAAACTGAGGATTCCTCTCCAGTGCTGACATGGATCTTGGGGTACTTCTGGAGTCTCCCCAGGGGAGTCAGTCCTCGTCTCGAATGCGGGCATGCACTGGCGCTTTCCTCCAGGGCGATAGCAGCAGTGTCACGCAGTCCGCCGCGTGGATCAAAGGATCTATGGTTTTCCCTCGAGTCTTTCCCATGAGGCTTTCCCACGAGGCTTTCCCACAGGGCTGTCCCACGTGCACACGTGGTGGGAGTCGATCCTCGGCTTGAACGTCAAGGCAGTGCAGGGAAAAAAGGTTCCTCTGGCATGGACTGACACATCTGGGGGACTCTTGGAATGGTGGCACGACCCTGGAGTTCCTCTCGCCTTTCCTGTGGAGAGCGCCTCCTCTTGAGATGCGACGGGAACGCCGGGAATTTTTTCCCTACGAAACAGGGAAAGGATCCCTCATCTCGAGCTTAGAGGCGCAAACGGGGCTCCCCTGGATGTGTGGGAGACCCCACGTGCTTCCTCTCGAGTGGAGACGGGTATGTCGGGGAACTTCTAGAGTTGCAGTAAGGGTGTGAAGGACACTTTGGAAGTTCCAGTGGTTAGACGTGATTAGCCTCGAGAAGCCTCAGCGGAAATGGGCCTCATCTCGCCTGGAGGGCAAAACCTCCTGGATTTTCTCGAGTTGCGGCAGGTGCTCTCAACTTACGACGGGGACCTCAGGGACCCGCTCTGGTGGCCTCAGGAAAGGCCAGTCCCCATGCGAGTTCCTCGGGGGCCTCTCGGGATTCCTCTCCCGTCGATGCCGGGGCCTAAGACCTTGTGTGGAGTCGGGGCCGGAACCTGAGGATTCCTCTCCAGTGCTGACATGGATCTTGGGGTACTTCTGGAGTCTCCCCAGGGGAGTCAGTCCTCGTCTCGAATGCGGGCATGCACTTGCGCTTTCCTCCAGAGCGGTAGCAGCAGTGTCACGCAGTCCGCCGCGTGGATCAAAGGATCTATGGTTTTCCCTCGAGTGTTTCCCCCGAGGCTTTCCCACGAGGCTTTCCCACAGGGCTGTCCCACGTGCACACGTAGTGGGAGTCGATCCTCGGCTTGAACGTCAAGGCAGTGCAGGGAAAACAGGTTCCTCTGGAATGGACTGACACAACTGGGGGTGTCTTGGAATGGTGCCACGACCCTGGAGTTCCTCTCGCCTTTCCTGTGGAAAGCGCCTCCTCTTGAGATGCGACGGGAACGCCGGGAATTCTTTCCCTACTAAACAGGGAAAGGATCCCTCATCTCGAGCTAGGAGGCGGAAACGGTGCTCCACTGGATGTTTCCGGAACCCCACGTGCTTCCTCTCGAGTGGAGACGGGTATGTCCCGGAACTGCTTGAGTTGCAGCAAGGGTGTGAAGGACCCTTTGGAAGTTCCAGTGGTTAGACGTGATTAGCCTCGAGAAGCCTCAGCGGAAATGGGCCTCAACTCGCCTGGAGGGCAAAACCTCGTGGAATTTCTCGAGTTGCCGCAGGTGCTCTCGACTTACGACGGGGACCTCAGGGACCTGCTCTGGTAGCCTCAGGAAAGGCCAGTCCCCATGGGAGTTCCTCGGGGGCCTCTCGGGATTCCTCTCCCGTCGATGCCGGGGCCTAAGACCTTGTGTGGAGTCGGGGCCGGAACCTGAGGATTCCTCTCCAGTGCTGACATGGATCTTGGGGTACTTCTGGAGTCTCCCGAGGGGAGTCAGTCCTCGTCTCGAATGCGGGCATGCACTTGCGCTTTCCTCCATAGCGGTAGCAGCAGTGTCACGCAGTCCGCCGCGTGGATCAAAGGATCTATGGTTTTCCCTCGAGTCTTTCCCACGAGGCTTTCCCACGAGGCTTTTCCCACAGGGCTGTCCCACGTGCACACTTGGTGGGAGTCAATCCTCGGCTTGAACTCAAGGCAGTGCAGGGAAAACAGGTTCCTCTGGAATGGACTGACACATCTGGGGGTCTCTTGGAATGGGGGCACGACCCTGGAGTTCCTCTCGCCTTTCCTGTGGAGAGCGCCTCCTCTTGAGATGCGACGGGAACGCCAGGAATTCTTTCCCTACGAAACAGGGAAAGGATCCCTCATCTCGAGCTAGGAGGCGGAAACGGGGCTCCCCTGGATGTGTGCGGGACGCTCGTGCTTCCTCTCGAGTGGAGACGGGTATGTCGCGGAACTGCTTGAGTTGCAGCAAGGGTGTGAAGGACCCTTTGGAAGTTCCAGTGGTTAGATGTGATTAGCCTCGAGAAGCCTCAGCGGAAATGGGCCTCATCTCGCCTGGAGGGCAAAACCTCCTGGATTTTCTCGAGTTGCGGCAGGTGCTCTCGACTTACAACGGTGACCTCAGGGACCCGCTCTGGTGGCGTCAGGAAAGGCCAGTCCCCATGCGAGTTCCTCGGGGGCCTCTCGGGATTCCTCTCCCATCGATGCCGGGGCCTAAGACCTTGTGTGGAGTCGGGGCCGGAACCTGAGGATTCCTCTCCAGTGCTGACGTGAATCTTGGGGTACCTCAGGAGTCTCCCCAGGGGAGTCAGTCCTCGTCTCGAATGCGGGCATGCACTTGCGCTTTCCTCCAGAGCGGTAGCAGCAGTGTCACGCCGTCCGCCGCGTGGATCAAAGGATTTATGGTTTTCCCTCGAGTCTTTCCCACGAGGCTTTCCAACGAGGCTTTCCCACAGGGCTGTCCCACGTGCACACGTGGTGGGAGTCGATCCTCGGCTTGAACGTCAAGGCAGTGCAGGGAAAACAGGTTCCTCTGGAATGGACTGACACATCTGGGGGACTCTTGGAATGGTGGCAGGACCCTGGAGTTCCTTTCGCCTTTCCTGTGGAGAGCGCCACCTCTTGAGATGCGACGGGAACGCCGGGAATTCTTTCCCTAGGAAACAGGGAAAGGATTCCTCATCTCGAGCTAGGAGGCGGAAACGGGGCTCCCCTGGATGTGTGCGGGACCCCACGTGCTTCCTCTCGAGTGGAGACGGGTATGTCGGGGAACAACTTGAGTTGCATCAAGGGTGTGAAGGACCCTTTGGAAGTTCCAGTGGTTAGACGTGATTAGCCTCGAGAAGCCTCATCGGAAATGGGCCTCATCTCGCCTGGAGGGCAAAACCTCCTGGATTTTCTCGAGTTGCGGCAGGTGCTCTCGACTTACGACGGGGACCTCAGGGACCCGCTCTGGTGGCCTCAGGAAAGGCCAGTCCCCATGCGAGTTCCTCGGGGGCCTCTCGGGATTCCTCTCCCGTCGATGCCGGGGCCTAAGACCTTGTGTGGAGTCGGGGCCGGAACCTGAGGATTCCTCTCCAGTGCTGACATGGATCTTGGGGTACTTCTGGAGTCTCCCCAGGGGAGTCAGTCCTCGTCTCGAATGCGGGCATGCACTTGGGCTTTCCTCCAGAGCGGTAGCAGCAGTGTCACGCAGTCCGCCGCGTGGATCAAAGGATCTATGGTTTTCCCTCGAGTCTTTCCCACGAGGCTTTCCCACGAGGCTTTCCCACGTGCACACGTGGTGGGAGTCGATCCTCGGCTTGAAAGTCAAGGCAGTGCAGGGAAAACAGGTTCCTCTGGAATGGACTGACACATCTGGGGGACTCTTGGAATGGTGGCACGACCCTGGAGTTCCTCTCGCCTTTCCTGTGGAGAGCGCCTCCTCTTGAGATGCGACGGGAACGCCGGGAATTCTTTCCCTAGGAAACAGGGAAAGGATCCCTCATCTCGAGCTAGGAGGCGGAAACGGGGCTCCCCTGGATGTGTGCGGGACCCTCGTGCTTCCTCTAGAGTGGAGACGGGTATGTCGGGGAACTTCTTGAGTTGCAGCAAGGGTGAGAAGGACCCTTTGGATGTTCCAGTGGTTAGATGTGTTTAGCCTCGAGAAACCTCAGCGGAAATGGGCCTCATCTCGCCTGGAGGGCAAAACCTCCTGGATTTTCTCGAGTTGCGGCAGGTGCTCTCGACTTACGACGGGGACCTCAGGGACCCGCTCTGGTGGCCTCAGGAAAGGCCAGTCCCCATGCGAGTTCCTCGGGGGCCTCTCGGGATTCCTCTCCCGTCGATGCCGGGGCCTAAGACCTTGTGTGGAGTCGGGGCCAGAACCTGAGGATTCCTCTCCAGTGCTGACATGGATCTTGGGGTACTTCTGGAGTCTCCCCAGGGGAGTCAGTCCTCGTCTCGAATGCGGGCATGCACTTGCGCTTTCCTCCAGAGCGGTAGCAGCAGTGTCACGCAGTCCGCCGCGTGGATCAAAGGATCTATGGTTTTCCCTCGAGTCTTTCCCACGAGGCTTTCCCACGAGGCTTTCCCACAGGGCTGTCCCACGTGCACACGTGGTGGGAGTCGATCCTCGGCTTGAACGTCAAGGCAGTGCAGGGAAAACAGGTTCCCCTGCAACGGACTGACACATCCGGGGGAGTCTTGGAATGGTGGCACGACCCTGGAGTTCCTCTCGCCTTTCCTGTGGAGAGCGCCTCCTCTTGAGATGCGACGGGAACGCCGGGAATTCTTTCCCTACGAAACAGGGAAAGGATCCCTCATCTCGAGCTAGGAGGCGGAAACGGGGCTCCCCTGGATGTGTACGGGACCCCACGTGCTTCCTCTCGAGTGGAGACGGGTATGTCGGGGAAATTCTTTAGTTGCAGCAAGGGTGTAAATGACCCTTTGGAAGTTCCAGTGGTTAGACGTGATTAGCCTCGAGAAGCCTCAGCAGAAATGGGCCTCATCTCGCCTGGAGGGCAAAACCTCCTGGATTTTCTCGAGTTGCGGCAGGTGCTCTCGACTTACGACGGGGACCTCAGGGACCCGCTCTGGTGGCCTCAGGAAAGGCCAGTCCCCATGCGAGTTCCTGGGGGCCTCTCGGGATTCCTCTCCCGTCGATGCCGGGGCCTAAGACCTTGTGTGGAGTCGGGGCCGGAACATGAGGATTCCTCTCCAGTACTGACATGGATCTTGGGGTACGTCTGGAGTCTCCCCAGGGGAGTCAGTCCTCGTCTCGAATGCGGGCATGCACTTGCGCTTTCCTCCAGAGCGGTAGCAGCAGTGTCACGCAGTCCGCCGCGTGGATCAAAGGATCTATGGTTTTCCCTCGAGTGTTTCCCACGAGGCTTTCCCACGAGGATTTCCCACAGGGCTGTCCCACGTGCACACGTGGTGGGAGTCGATCCTCGGCTTGAACGTCAAGTCAGTGCAGGGAAAACAGGTTCCTCTGGAATGGACTGACTCATCTTTGGGACTCTTGGAATGGTGGCACGACCCTGGAGTTCCTCTCGCCTTTCCTGTGGAGAGCGCCTCCTCTTGAGATGCGACGGGAACGCCGGGAATTCTTTCCCTACGAAACAGGGAAAGATCCCTCATCTCGAGCTAGGAGGCGGAAACGGGGCTCCCCTGGATGTGTGCGGGACCCCACGTGCTTCCTTTCGAGTGGAGACGGGTATGTCGGGGAACTTTTTGAGTTGCAGCAAGGGTGTGAAGGACCCTTTGGAAGTTCCAGTGGTTAGACCTGATTAGCCTCGAGAAGCCTCAGCGGAAATGGGCATCATCTCGCCTGGAGGGCAAAACCTCCTGGATTTTCTCGAGTTGCGGCAGGTGCTCTTGACTTACGACCGGGACTTCAGGGACCCGCTCTGGTGGCCTCAGGAAAGGCCAGTCCCCATGCGAGTTCCTCGGGGGCCTCTCGGGATTCCTCTCCCGTCGATGCCGGGGCCTAAGACCTTGTGTGCAGACGGGGCCGGAACCTGAGGATTGCTCTCCAGTGCTGACATGGATCTTGGGGTACTTCTGGAGTCTCCCCAGGGGAGTCAGTCCTCGTCTCGAATGCGGGCATGCACTTGGGCTTTCCTCCAGAGCGGTAGCAGCAGTGTCACGCAGTCCGCCGCTTGGATCAAAGGATCTATGGTTTTCCCTCGAGTGTTTCCCACGAGGCTTTCCCACGAGGCTTTCCCACAGGGCTGTCCCACGTGCACACGTAGTGGGAGTCGATCCTCAGCTTGAACGTCAAGGCAGTGCAGGGAAAACAGGTTCCCCTGCAATGGACTGACACATCCGGGGAGTCTTGGAATGGTGGCACGACCCTGGAGTTCCTCTCGCCTTTCCTGTGGAGAGCGCCTCCTCTTGAGATGCGACGGGAACGCCGGGAATTCTTTCCCTACGAAACAGGGAAAGGATCCCTCATCTCGAGCTAGGAGGCGGAAACGGGTCTCCCCTGGATGTGTGCGGGACCCTCGTGCTTCCTCTCGAGTGGAGACGGGTATGTCAGGGAACTTCTTGAGTTGCAGCAAGGGTGAGAAGGACCCTTTGGATGTTCCAGTGGTTAGATGTGATTAGCCTCCAGAAGCCTCAGCGGAAATGGGCATCATCTCGCCTGGAGGGCAAAACCTCCTGGATTTTCTCGAGTTGCGGCAGGTGCTCTCGACTTACGATGGGGACCTCAGGGACCCGCTTTGGTGGCCTCAGGAAAGGCCAGTCCCCATGCGAGTTCCTCGGGGGCCTCTCGGGATTCCTCTCCCGTCGATGCCGGGGCTTAAGACCTTGTGTGGAGTCGGGGCCGGAAACTGAGGATTCCTCTCCAGTGCTGACATGGATCTTGGGGTACTTCTGGAGTCTCCCCAGGGGAGTCAGTCCTCGTCTCGAATGCGGGCATGCACTGGCGCTTTCCTCCAGGGCGGTAGCAGCAGTGTCACGCAGTCCGCCGCGTGGATCAAAGGATCTATGGTTTTCCCTCGAGTCTTTCCCATGAGGCTTTCCCACGAGGCTTTCCCACAGGGCTGTCCCACGTGCACACGTGGTGGGAGTCGATCCTCGGCTTGAACGTCAAGGCAGTGCAGGGAAAAAAGGTTCCTCTGGCATGGACTGACACATCTGGGGGACTCTTGGAATGGTGGCACGACCCTGGAGTTCCTCTCGCCTTTCCTGTGGAAAGCGCCTCCTCTTGAGATGCGACGGGAACGCCGGGAATTCTTTCCCTACTAAACAGGGAAAGGATCCCTCATCTCGAGCTAGGAGGCGGAAACGTTGCTCCACTGGATGTTTCCGGAACCCCACGTGCTTCCTCTCGAGTGGAGACGGGTATGTCCCGGAACTGCTTGAGTTGCAGCAAGGGTGTGAAGGACCCTTTGGAAGTTCCAGTGGTTAGACGTGATTAGCCTCGAGAAGCCTCAGCGGAAATGGGCCTCAACTCACCTGGAGGGCAAAACCTCGTGGAATTTCTCGAGTTGCCGCAGGTGCTCTCGACTTACGACGGGGACCTCAGGGACCTGCTCTGGTAGCCTCAGGAAAGGCCAGTCCCCATGGGAGTTCCTCGGGGGCCTCTCGGGATTCCTCTCCCGTCGATGCCGGGGCCTAAGACCTTGTGTGGAGTCGGGGCCGGAACCTGAGGATTCCTCTCCAGTGCTGACATGAATCTTGGGGTACTTCAGGAGTCTCCCCAGGGGAGTCAGTCCTCGTCTCGAATGCGGGCATGCACTTGCGCTTTCCTCCAGAGCGGTAGCAGCAGTGTCACGCAGTCCGCTGTGTGGATCAAAGGATTTATGGTTTTCCCTCGAGTCTTTCCCACGAGGCTTTCCAACGAGGCTTTCCCACAGGGCTGTCCCACGTGCACACGTGGTGGGAGTCGATCCTCGGCTTGAACGTCAAGGCAGTGCAGGGAAAAAAGGTTCCTCTGGAATGGACTGACACATCTGGGGGACTCTTGGAATGGTGGCAGGACCCTGGAGTTCCTTTCGCCTTTCCTGTGGAGAGCGCCACCTCTTGAGATGCGACGGGAACGCCGGGAATTCTTTCCCTAGGAAACAGGGAAAGGATCCCTCATCTCGAGCTAGCAGGCGGAAACGGCGCTCCCCTGGATGTGTGCGGGACCCCACGTGCTTCCTCTCGAGTGGAGACGGGTATGTCGGGGAACAACTTCAGTTGCAGCAAGGGTGTGAAGGACCCTTTGGAAGTTCCAGTGGTTAGACGTGATTAGCCTCGAGAAGCCTCAGCGGAAATGGGCCTCATCTCGCCTGGAGGGCAAAACCTCCTGGATTTTCTCGAGTTGCGGCAGGTGCTCTCGACTTACGACGGGGACCTCAGGGACCCGCTCTGGTGGCCTCAGGAAAGGCCAGTCCCCATGCGAGTTCCTCGGGGGCCTCTCGGGATTCCTCTCCCGTCGATGCCGGGGCCTAAGACCTTGTGTGGAGTCGGGGCCGGAACCTGAGGATTCCTCTCCAGTGCTGACATGGATCTTGGGGTACTTCTGGAGTCTCCCCAGGGGAGTCAGTCCTCGTCTCGAATGCGGGCATGCACTTGGGCTTTCCTCCAGAGCGGTAGCAGCAGTGTCACGCAGTCCGCCGCGTGGATCAAAGGATCTATGGTTTTCCCTCGAGTCTTTCCCACGAGGCTTTCCCACGAGGCTTTCCCACAGGGCTGTCCCACGTGCACACGTGGTGGGAGTCGATCCTCGGCTTGAACGTCAAGGCAGTGCAGGGAAAACAGCTTCCTCTGTAATGAACTGACATATCTAGGGCCTCTTGGAATGGTGGCACGACCCTGGAGTTCCTCTCGCCTTTCCTGTGGAGAGCGCCTCCTCTTGAGATGCGACGGAAACGCCGGGAATTCTTTCCCTAAGAAACAGGGAAAGGATCCCTCATCTCGAGCTAGGAGGCGGAAACGGGGCTCCCCTGGATGTGTGCGGGACCCCACGTGCTTCCTCTCGGGTGGAGATGGGTATGTCGGGGAACTTCTTGAGTTGCAGCAAGGGTGTGAAGGACTCTTTGGAAGTTCCAGTGGTTAGTTGTGATTAGCCTCGAGAAGCCTCAGCGGAAATGGGCCTCATCTCGCCTGGAGGGCAAAACCTCCTGGATTTTCTCGAGTTGCGGCAGGTGCCCTCGACTTACGACGGGGACCTCAGGGACCCGCTCTGGTGGCCTCAGGAAAGGCCAGTCCCCATGCGAGTTCCTCGGGGGCCTCTCGGGATTCCTCTCCCGTCGATGCCGGGGCCTACGACCTTGTGTGGAGTCGGGGTCGGAACTTCAGGATACCTCTCCAGTGCTGACATGGATCTTGGGGTACTTCTGGAGTCTCCCGAGAGGACTCAGTCCTCGTCTCGAATGCGGGCATGCACTTGCGCTTTACTCCAGAGTGGTAGCAGCAGTGTCACGCAGTCCGCCGCGTGGATCAAAGGATCTATGGTTTTCCCTCGAGTCTTTCCCACGAGGCTTTCCCACAGGGCTGTCCCACGTGCACACGTGGTGGGAGTCGATCCTCAGCTTGAACTCAAGGCAGTGCAGGGAAAACAGGTTCCTCTGGAATGGACTGACACATCTGGGGGACTCTTGGAATGGTGGCACGATCCTGGAGTTCCTCTCGCCTTTCCTGTGGAGAGCGCCTCCTATTGAGATGCGACGGGAATGCCGGGAATTCTTTCCATACGAAACAGGGAAAGGATCCCTCATCTCGACCTAGGAGGCGGAAACGGGGCTCCCCTGGATGTGTGCAGGACCCTCGTGCTTCCTCTCGAGTGGAGACGGGTATGTCGCGGAACTGCTTGAGTTGCAGCAAGGGTGTGAAGGACCCTTTGGAAGTTCCAGTGGTTAGATGTGATTAGCCTCGAGAAGCCTCAGCGGAAATGGGCCGAATCTCGCCTGGAGGGCAAAACCTCCTGGATTTTCTCGAGTTGCGGCAGGTGCTCTCGACTTACGACGGGGACCTCAGGGACCCGCTCTGGTGGCCTCAGGAAAGGCCAGTCCCCATGCGAGTTCCTCGGAGGCGTCTCGGGATTCCTCTCCCGTCGATGCCGGGGCCTAAGACCTTGTGTGGAGTCGGGGCCGGAACCTGAGCATTCCTCTCCAGTGCTGACATGGATCTTGGGGTACGTCTGGAGTCTCCCCAGGAGAGTCAGTCCTCGTCTCGAATGCGGGCATGCACTTGCGCTTTCCTCCAGAGCGGTAGCTGCAGTGTCACGCAGTCCGCCGCGTGGATCAAAGGATCTATGGTTTTCCCTCGAGTCTTTCCCACGAGGCTTTCCCACGAGGCTTTCCCACAGGGCTGTCCCACGTGCACACGTGGTGGGAGTCGATCCTCGGCTTGAACGTCAAGGCAGTGCAGGGAAAACAGGTTACTCTGGAATGGACTGACACATCTGGGGGACTCTTGGAATGGTGGCACGACCCTTCAGTTCCTCTCGCCTTTCCTGTGGAGAGCGCCTCCTCTTGAGATGCGACGGGAACGCCGGGAATTCTTTCCCTACGAAACAGGGAAAGGATACCTTATCTCGAGCTAGGAGGCGGAAACGGGTCTCCCCTGGATGTGTGCGGGACCCACGTGCTTCCTCTCGAGTGGAGACGGGTATGTCGGGGAACTTCTTGAGTTGCAGCAAGGGTGTGAAGGACCCTTTGGAAGTTCCAGTGGTTAGACGTGATTAGCCTCGAGAAGCCTCAGCGGAAATGGGCCTCATCTCGCCTGGAGGGCAAAACCTCCTGGATTTTCTCGAGTTGCGGCAGGTGCTCTCGACTTACGATGGGGACTTCAGGGACCCGCTCTGGTGGCCTCAGGAAAGGCCAGTCCCCATGCGAGTTCCTCGGGGGCCTCTCGGGATTCCTCTCCCGTCGATGCCGGGGCCTAAGACCTTGTGTGGAGTCGGGGCCGGAACCTGAGGATTCCTCTCCAGTGCTGACATGGATCTTGGGGTACTTCTGGAGTCTCCCCAGGGGAGTCAGTCCTCGTCTCGAATGCGGGCATGCACTTGCGCTTTCCTCCAGAGCGGTAGAAGCAGTGTCACGCAGTCCGCCGCTTGGATCAAAGGATCTATGGGTTTCCCTCGAGTCTTTTCCACGAGCCTTTCCCACGAGGCTTTCCCACAGGGCTGTCCCACGTGCACACGTGGTGGGAGTCGATCCTCGGCTTGAACGTCAAGGCAGTGCAGGGAAAACAGGTTCCTCTGGAATGGACTGACACATCTGGGGGAATCTTGGAATGGTGGCATGACCCTGGAGTTCCTCTCGCCTTTCCTGTGGAGAGCGCCTCCTCTTGAGATGCGACGGGAGCGCCGGGAATTCTTTCCCTACGAAACAGGAAAGGATCCCTCATCTCGAGCTAGGAGGCGGAAACGGGGCTCCCCTGGATGTGTGCGGGACACCACGTGCTTCCTCTCGAGTGCAAACGGGTATGTCGGGGAAGTTCTTAAGTTGCAGCAAGGGTGTGAAGGACCCTTTGGAAGTTCCAGTGGTTAGACGTGATTAGCCTCGAGAAGCCTCAGCGGAAATGGGCCTCATCTCGCCTGGAGGGCAAAACCTCCTGGATTTTCTCGAGTTGCGGCAGGTGCTCTCGACTTACGACGGGGACCTCAGGGACCCGCTCTGGTGGCCTCAGGAAAGGCCAGTCCCCATGCGAGATCCTCGGGGGCCTCTCGGGATTCCTCTCCCGTCGATGCCAGGGCCTAAGATCTTGTGTGGAGTCGGGGCCGGAACCTGAGGATTCCTCTCCAGTGCTGACATGGATCTTGGGGTACTTCTGGAGTCTCCCCAGGGGAGTCAGTCCTCGTCTCGAATGCGGGCATGCACTTGCGTTTTCCTCCAGAGCGGTAGCAGCAGTGTCACGCAGTCCGCCGCGTGGATCAAAGGATCTATGGTTTTCCCTCGAGTCTTTCCCACGAGGCTTTCCCACGAGGCTTTCCCACAGGGCTGTCCCACGTGCACACGTGGTGGGAGTCGATCCTCGGCTTGAACGTCAAGGCAGTGCAGGGAAAACAGCTTCCTCTGAAATGGACTGACATATCTGGGGCCTCTTGGAATGGTGGCACGACCCTTGAGTTCCTCTCGCCTTTCCTGTGGAGAGCGCCTCCTCTTGAGATGCGACGGAAACGCCGGGAATTCTTTCCCTACGAAACAGGGAAAGGATCCCTCATCTCGAGCTAGGAGGCGGAAACGGGGCTCCCCTGGATGTGTGCGGGACCCCACGTGCTTCCTCTCGAGTGGAGACGGGTATGTCGGGGAACTTTTTGAGTTGCAGCAAGGGTGTGAAGGACCCTTTGGAAGTTCCAGTGGTTAGACCTGATTAGCCTCGAGAAGCCTCAGCGGAAATGGGCATCATCTCGCCTGGAGGGCAAAACCTCCTGGATTTTCTCGAGTTGCGGCAGGTGCTCTTGACTTACGACCGGGACCTCAGGGACCCGCTCTGGTGGCCTCAGGAAAGGCCAGTCCCCATGCGAGTTCCTCGGGGGCCTCTCGGGATTCCTCTCCCGTCGATGCCGGGGCCTAAGACCTTGTGTGCAGTCGGGGCCGGAACCTGAGGATTGCTCTCCAGTGCTGACATGGATCTTGGGGTACTTCTGGAGTCTCCCCAGGGGAGTCAGTCCTCGTCTCGAATGCGGGCATGCACTTGGGCTTTCCTCCAGAGCGGTAGCAGCAGTGTCACGCAGTCCGCCGCGTGGATCAAAGGATCTATGGTTTTCCCTCGAGTGTTTCCCACGAGGCTTTCCCACGAGGCTTTCCCACAGGGCTGTCCCACGTGCACACGTGGTGGGAGTCGATCCTCAGCTTGAACGTCAAGGCAGTGCAGGGAAAACAGGTTCCCCTGCAATGGACTGACACATCCGGGGGAGTCTTGGAATGGTGGCACGACCCTGGAGTTCCTCTCGCCTTTCCTGTGGAGAGCGCCTCCTCTTGAGATGGGACGGGAACGCCGGGAATTCTTTCCCTACGAAACAGGGAAAGGATCCCTCATCTCGAGCTAGGAGGCGGAAACGGGTCTCCCCTGGATGTGTGCGGGACCCTCGTGCTTCCTCTCGAGTGGAGACGGGTATGTCAGGGAACTTCTTGAGTTGCAGCAAGGGTGAGAAGGACCCTTTGGATGTTCCAGTGGTTAGATGTGATTAGCCTCCAGAAGCCTCAGCGGAAATGGGCATCATCTCGCCTGGAGGGCAAAACCTCCTGAATTTTCTCGAGTTGCGGCAGGTGCTCTCGACTTACGATGGGGACCTCAGGGACCCGCTTTGGTGGCCTCAGGAAAGGCCAGTCCCCATGCGAGTTCCTCGGGGGCCTCTCGGGATTCCTCTCCCGTCGATGCCGGGGCCTAAGACCTTGTGTGGAGTCGGGGCCGGAAACTGAGGATTCCTCTCCAGTGCTGACATGGATCTTGGGGTACTTCTGGAGTCTCCCCAGGGGAGTCAGTCCTCGTCTCGAATGCGGGCATGCACTGGCGCTTTCCTCCAGGGCGGTAGCAGCAGTGTCACGCAGTCCGCCGCGTGGATCAAAGGATCTATGGTTTTCCCTCGAGTCTTTCCCATGAGGCTTTCCCACGAGGCTTTCCCACAGGGCTGTCCCACGTGCACACGTGGTGGGAGTCGATCCTCGGCTTGAACGTCAAGGCAGTGCAGGGAAAAAAGGTTCCTCTGGCATGGACTGACACATCTGGGGGACTCTTGGAATGGTGGCACGACCCTGGAGTTCCTCTCGCCTTTCTTGTGGAGAGCGCCTCCTCTTGAGATGCGACGGGAACGCCGGGAATTTTTTCCCTACGAAACAGGGAAAGGATCCCTCATCTCGAGCTTAGAGGCGCAAACGGGGCTCCCCTGGATGTGTGGGAGACCCCACGTGCTTCCTCTCGAGTGGAGACGGGTATGTCGGGGAACTTCTTGAGTTGCAGTAAGGGTGTGAAGGACACTTTGGAAGTTCCAGTGGTTAGACGTGATTAGCCTCGAGAAGCCTCAGCGGAAATGGGCCTCATCTCGCCTGGAGGGCAAAACCTCCTGGATTTTCTCGAGTTGCGGCAGGTGCTCTCGACTTACGACGGGGACCTCAGGGACCCGCTCTGGTGGCCTCAGGAAAGGCCAGTCCCCATGCGAGTTCCTCGGGGGCCTCTCGGGATTCCTCTCCCGTCGATGCCGGGGCCTAAGACCTTGTGTGGAGTCGGGGCCGGAACCTGAGGATTCCTCTCCAGTGCTGACATGGATCTTGGGGTACTTCTGGAGTCTCCCCAGGGGAGTCAGTCCTCGTCTCGAATGCAGGCATGCACTTGGGCTTTCCTCCAGAGCGGTAGCAGCAGTGTCACGCAGTCCGCCGCGTGGATCAAAGGATCTATGGTTTTCCCTCGAGTGTTTCCCACGAGGCTTTCCCACGAGGCTTTCCCACAGGGCTGTCCCACGTGCACACGTGGTGGGAGTCGATCCTCGGCTTGAACGTCAAGGCAGTGCAGGGAAAACAGGTTCCTCTGGAATGGACTGACACAACTGGGGGTGTCTTGGAATGGTGCCACGACCCTGGAGTTCCTCTCGCCTTTCCTGTGGAAAGCGCCTCCTCTTGAGATGCGACGGGAACGCCGGGAATTCTTTCCCTACTAAACAGGGAAAGGATCCCTCATCTCGAGCTAGGAGGCGGAAACGTTGCTCCACTGGATGTTTCCGGAACCCCACGTGCTTCCTCTCGAGTGGAGACGGGTATGTCCCGGAACTGCTTGAGTTGCAGCAAGGGTGTGAAGGACCCTATGGAAGTTCCAGTGGTTAGACGTGATTAGCCTCGAGAAGCCTCAGCGGAAATGGGCCTCAACTCGCCTGGAGGGCAAAACCTCGTGGAATTTCTCGAGTTGCCGCAGGTGCTCTCGACTTACGACGGGGACCTCAGGGACCTGCTCTGGTAGCCTCAGGAAAGGCCAGTCCCCATGGGAGTTCCTCGGGGGCCTCTCGGGATTCCTCTCCCGTCGATGCCGGGGCCTAAGACCTTGTGTGGAGTCGGGGCCGGAACCTGAGGATTCCTCTCCAGTGCTGACATGAATCTTGGGGTACTTCAGGAGTCTCCCCAGGGGAGTCAGTCCTCGTGTCGAATGCGGGCATGCACTTGCGCTTTCCTCCAGAGCGGTAGCAGCAGTGTCACGCAGTCCGCTGTGTGGATCAAAGGATTTATGGTTTTCCCTAGAGTCTTTCCCACGAGGCTTTCCAACGAGGCTTTCCCACAGGGCTGTCCCACGTGCACACGTGGTGGGAGTCGATCCTCGGCTTGAACGTCAAGGCAGTGCAGGGAAAACAGGTTCCTCTGGAATGGACTGACACATCTGGGGGACTCTTGGAATGGTGGCAGGACCCTGGAGTTCCTTTCGCCTTTCCTGTGGAGAGCGCCACCTCTTGAGATGCGACGGGAACGCCGGGAATTCTTTCCCTAGGAAACAGGGAAAGGATCCCTCATCTCGAGCTAGGAGGCGGAAACGGGGCTCCCCTGGATGTGTGCGGGACCCCACGTGCTTCCTCTCGAGTGGAGACGGGTATGTCGGGGAACAACTTCAGTTGCAGCAAGGGTGTGAAGGACCCTTTGGAAGTTCCAGTGGTTAGACATGATTAGCCTCGAGAAGCCTCAGCGGAAATGGGCCTCATCTCGCCTGGAGGGCAAAACCTCCTGGATTTTCTCGAGTTGCGGCAGGTGCTCTCGACTTACGACGGGGACCTCAGGGACCCGCTCTGGTGGCCTCAGGAAAGGCCAGTCCCCATGCGAGTTCCTCGGGGGCCTCTCGGGATTCCTCTCCCGTCGATGCCGGGGCCTAAGACCTTGTGTGGAGTCGGGGCCGGAACCTGAGGATTCCTCTCCAGTGCTGACATGGATCTTGGGGTACTTCTGGAGTCTCCCCAGGGGAGTCAGTCCTCGTCTCGAATGCGGGCATGCACTTGGGCTTTCCTCCAGAGCGGTAGCAGTAGTGTCACGCAGTCCGCCGCGTGGATCAAAGGATCTATGGTTTTCCCTCGAGTCTTTCCCACGAGGCTTTCCCACGAGGCTTTCCCACAGGGCTGTCCCACGTGCACACGTGGTGGGAGTCGATCCTCGGCTTGAACGTCAAGGCAGTGCAGGGAAAACAGCTTCCTCTGTAATGAACTGACATATCTAGGGCCTCTTGGAATGGTGGCACGACCCTGGAGTTCCTCTCGCCTTTCCTGTGGAGAGCGCCTCCTCTTGAGATGCGACGGAAACGCCGGGAATTCTTTCCCTAAGAAACAGGGAAAGGATCCCTCATCTCGAGCTAGGAGGCGGAAACGGGGCTCCCCTGGATGTGTGCGGGACCCCACGTGCTTCCTCTCGGGTGGAGATGGGTATGTCGGGGAACTTCTTGAGTTGCAGCAAGGGTGTGAAGGACTCTTTGGAAGTTCCAGTGGTTAGTTGTGATTAGCCTCGAGAAGCCTCAGCGGAAATGGGCCTCATCTCGCCTGGAGGGCAAAACCTCCTGGATTTTCTCGAGTTGCGGCAGGTGCCCTCGACTTACGACGGGGACCTCAGGGACCCGCTCTGGTGGCCTCAGGAAAGGCCAGTCCCCATGCGAGTTCCTCGGGGGCCTCTCGGGATTCCTCTCCCGTCGATGCCGGGGCCTACGACCTTGTGTGGAGTCGGGGTCGGAACTTCAGGATACCTCTCCAGTGCTGACATGGATCTTGGGGTACTTCTGGAGTCTCCCGAGAGGACTCAGTCCTCGTCTCGAATGCGGGCATGCACTTGCGCTTTACTCCAGAGTGGTAGCAGCAGTGTCACGCAGTCCGCCGCGTGGATCAAAGGATCTATGGTTTTGCCTCGAGTCTTTCCCACGAGGCTTTCCCACAGGGCTGTCCCACGTGCACACGTGGTGGGAGTCGATCCTCAGCTTGAACTCAAGGCAGTGCAGGGAAAACAGGTTCCTCTGGAATGGACTGACACATCTGGGGGACTCTTGGAATGGTGGCACGATCCTGGAGTTCCTCTCGCCTTTCCTGTGGAGAGCGCCTCCTATTGAGATGCGACGGGAATGCCGGGAATTCTTTCCATACGAAACAGGGAAAGGATCCCTCATCTCGACCTAGGAGGCGGAAACGGGGCTCCCCTGGATGTGTGCAGGACCCTCGTGCTTCCTCTCGAGTGGAGACGGGTATGTCGCGGAACTGCTTGAGTTGCAGCAAGGGTGTGAAGGACCCTTTGGAAGTTCCAGTGGTTAGATGTGATTAGCCTCGAGAAGCCTCAGCGGAAATGGGCCGAATCTCGCCTGGAGGGCAAAACCTCCTGGATTTTCTCGAGTTGCGGCAGGTGCTCTCGACTTACGACGGGGACCTCAGGGACCCGCTCTGGTGGCCTCAGGAAAGGCCAGTCCCCATGCGAGTTCCTCGGAGGCGTCTCGGGATTCCTCTCCCGTCGATGCCGGGGCCTAAGACCTTGTGTGGAGTCGGGGCCGGAACCTGAGCATTCCTCTCCAGTGCTGACATGGATCTTGGGGTACGTCTGGAGTCTCCCCAGGAGAGTCAGTCCTCGTCTCGAATGCGGGCATGCACTTGCGCTTTCCTCCAGAGCGGTAGCAGCAGTGTCACGCAGTCCGCCGCGTGGATCAAAGGATCTATGGTTTTCCCTCGAGTCTTTCCCACGAGGCTTTCCCACGAGGCTTTCCCACAGGGCTGTCCCACGTGCACACGTGGTGGGAGTCGATCCTCGGCTTGAACGTCAAGGCAGTGCAGGGAAAACAGGTTACTCTGGAATGGACTGACACATCTGGGGGACTCTTGGAATGGTGGCACGACCCTTCAGTTCCTCTCGCCTTTCCTGTGGAGAGCGCCTCCTCTTGAGATGCGACGGGAACGCCGGGAATTCTTTCCCTACGAAACAGGAAAGGATCCCTCATCTCGAGCTAGGAGGCGGAAACGGGGCTCCCCTGGATGTGTGCGGGACACCACGTGCTTCCTCTCGAGTGCAAACGGGTATGTCGGGGAAGTTCTTAAGTTGCAGCAAGGGTGTGAAGGACCCTTTGGAAGTTCCAGTGGTTAGATGTGATTGGCCTCGAGAAGCCTCAGCGGAAATGGGCCTCATCTCGCCTGGAGGGCAAAACCTCCTGGATTTTCTCGAGTTGCGGCAGGTGCTCTCGACTTACGACGGGGACCTCAGGGACCCGCTCTGGTGGCCTCAGGAAAGGAGAGTCCCCATGCGAGATCCTCGGGGGCCTCTCGGGATTCCTCTCCCGTCGATGCCAGGGCCTAAGATCTTGTGTGGAGTCGGGGCCGGAACCTGAGGATTCCTCTCCAGTGCTGACATGGATCTTCGGGTACTTCTGGAGTCTCCCCAGGGGAGTCAGTCCTCGTCTCGAATGCGGGCATGCACTTGCGCTTTCCTCCAGAGCGGTAGCAGCAGTGTCACGCAGTCCGCCGCGTGGATCAAAGGATCTATGGTTTTCCCTCGAGCCTTTCCCACGAGGCTTTCCCACGAGGCTTTCCCACAGGGCTGTCCCACGTGCACACGTGGTGGGACTCGATCCTCGGCTTGAACGTCAAGGCAGTGCAGGGAAAACAGGTTCCTCTGGAATGGACTTACACATCTGGGGGACTCTTGGAATGGTGGCACGACCCTGGAGTTCCTCTCGCCTTTCCTGTGGAGAGCGCCTCCTCTTGAGATGCGACGGGAACGCCGGGAATTCTTTCCCTACGAAACAGGGAAAGGATCCCTCATCTCGAACTAGGAGGCGGAAACGGGGCTCCCCTGGATGTGTGCGGGACCCCACGTGCTTCCTCTCGAGTGGAGGCGGGTATGTCGGGGAACTTCTTGAATTGCAGCAAGGGTGTGAAGGACCCTTTGGAAGTTCCAGTGGTTAGACGTGATTGGCCTCGAGAAGCCTCAGCGGAAATGGGCCTCATCTCGCCTGGAGGGCAAATCCTCCTGGATTTTCTCGAGTTGTGGCAGGTGCTCTCGACTTACGACGGGGACCTCAGGGACCCGCTCTGGTGGCCTCAGGAAAGGCCAGTCCCCATGCGAGTTCCTCGGGGGCCTCTCGGGATTCCTCTCCCGTCGATGCCGGGGCCTAAGACCTTGTGTGGAGTCGGGGCCGGAACCTGAGGATTCCTCTCCAGTGCTGACATGGATCTTGGGGTACTTCTGGAGTCTCCCCAGGGGAGTCAGTCCTCGTCTCGAATGCGGGCATGCACTTGCGTTTTCCTCCAGAGCGGTAGCAGCAGTGTCACGCAGTCCGCCGCGTGGATCAAAGGATCTATGGTTTTCCCTCGAGTCTTTCCCACGAGGCTTTCCCACGAGGCTTTCCCACAGGGCTGTCCCATGCGCACACGTGGTGGGAGTCGATCCTCGGCTTGAACGTCAAGGCAGTGCAGGGAAAACAGCTTCCTCTGAAATGGACTGACATATCTGGGGCCTCTTGGAATGGTGACACGACCCTGGAGTTCCTCTCGCCTTTCCTGTGGAGAGCTCCTCCTCTTGAGATGCGACGGAAACGCCGGGCATTCTTTCCCTAAGAAACAGGGAAAGGATCCCTCATCTCGAGCTAGGAGGCGGAAACGGGGCTCCCCTGGATGTGTGCGGGACCCCACGTGCTTCCTCTCGGGTGGAGATGGGTATGTCGGGGAACTTCTTGAGTTGCAGCAAGGGTGTGAAGGACCCTTTGGAAGTTCCAGTGGTTAGATGTGATTAGCCTCGAGAAGCCTCAGCGGAAATGGGCCTCACCTCGCCTGGAGGGCAAAACCTCCTGGATTTTCTCGAGTTGCGGCAGGTGCTCTCGACTTACGACGGGGACCTCAGGGACCCGCTCTGGTGGCCTCAGGAAAGGCCAGTCCCCATGCGAGTTCCTCGGGGGCCTCTCGGGATTCCTCTCCCATCGATGCCGGGGCGTAAGACCTTGTGTGGAGTCGGGGCCGGAACTTGAGGATACCTCTCCAGTGCTGACATGGATCTTGGGGTACTTCTGGAGTTTCCCCAAGGGAGTCAGTCCTCGTCTCGAATGCGGGCATGCACTTGGGCTTTCCTCCAGAGCGGTAGCAGCAGTGTCACGCACTCCGCCGCGTGGATCAAAGGATCTATGGTTTTCCCTCGAGTCTTTCCCACGAGGCTTTCCCACGAGGCTTTCCCACAGGGCTGTCCCACGTGCACACGTGGTGGGAGTCGATCCTCGGCTTGAACGTCAAGGCAGTGCAGGGAAAACAGGTTCCTCTGGAATGGACTGACACATCTGGGGGACTCTTGGAATGGTGGCACGACCCTGGAGTTCCTCTCGCCTTTCCTGTGGAGAGCGCCTCCTCTTGAGATGCGACGGGAACGCCGGGAATTCTTTCCCTAGGAAACAGGGAAAGGATCCCTCATCTCGAGCTAGGAGGCGGAAACGGGGCTCCCCTGGATGTGTGCAGGACCCTCGTGCTTCCTCTCGAGTGGAGACGGGTATGTCGGGGAACTTCTTGAGTTGCAGCAAGGGTGAGAAGGACCCTTTGGATGTTCCAGTGGTTAGATGTGTTTAGCCTCGAGAAGCCTCAGCGGAAATGGGCCTCATCTCGCCTGGAGGGCAAAACCTCCTGGATTTTCTCGAGTTGCGGCAGGTGCTCTCGACTTACGACGGGGACCTCAGGGACCCGCTCTGGTGGCCTCAGGAAAGGCCAGTCCCCATGCGAGTTCCTCGGGGGCCTCTCGGGATTCCTCTCCCGTCGATGCCGGGGCCTAAGACCTTGTGGGGAGTCGGGGCCGGAACCTGAGGATTCCTCTCCAGTGCTGACATGGATCTTGGGGTACTTCTGGAGTCTCCCCAGGGGAGTCAGTCCTCGTCTCGAATGCGGGCATGCACTTGCGTTTTCCTCCAGAGCGGTAGCAGCAGTGTCACGCAGTCCGCCGCGTGGATCAAAGGATCTATGGTTTTCCCTCGAGTCTTTCCCACGAGGCTTTCCCACGAGGCTTTCCCACAGGGCTGTCCCACGTGCACACGTGGTGGGAGTCGATCCTCGGCTTGAACGTCAAGGCAGTGCAGGGAAAACAGCTTCCTCTGAAATGGACTGACATATCTGGGGCCTCTTGGAATGGTGGCACGACCCTTGAGTTCCTCTCGCCTTTCCTGTGGAGAGCGCCTCCTCTTGAGATGCGACGGAAACGCCGGGAATTCTTTCCCTACGAAACAGGGAAAGGATCCCTCATCTCGAGCTAGGAGGCGGAAACGGGGCTCCCCTGGATGTGTGCGGGACCCCACGTGCTTCCTCTCGGGTGGAGATGGGTATGTCGGGGAACTTCTTGAGTTGCAGCAATGGTGTGAAGGACCCTTTGGAAGTTCCAGTGGTTAGATGTGATTAGCCTCGAGAAGCCTCAGCGGAAATGGGCCTCATCTCGCCTGGATGGCAAAACCTCCTGGATTTTCTCGAGTTGCGGCAGGTGCTCTCGACTTACGACGGGGACCTCAGGGACCCGCTCTGGTGGCCTCAGGAAAGGCCAGTCCCCATGCGAGTTCCTCGGGGGCCTCTCCGGATTCCTCTCCCGTCGATGCCAGGGCCTAAGACCTTGTGTGGAGTCGGGGCCGGAACTTGAGGATACCTCTCCAGTGCTGACATGGATCTTGGGGTACTTCTGGAGTTTCCCCAGGGGAGTCAGTCCTCGTCTCGAATGCGGGCATGCACTTGCGCTTTCCTTCAGAGCGGTAGCAGCAGTGTCACGCAGTCCGCCCAATGGATCAAAGGATCTATGGTTTTCCCTCGAGTCTTTCCCACGAGGCTTTCCCACGAGGCTTTCCCACAGGGCTCTCCCACGTGCACACGTGGTGGGAGTCGATCCTCGGCTTGAACGTCAAGGCAGTGCAGGGAAAACAGGTTCCTCTGGAATGGACTGACACATCTGGGGGACTCTTGGAATGGTGGCACGACCCTGGAGTTCCTCTCGCCTTTCTTGTGGAGAGCGCCTCCTCTTGAGATGCGACGGGAACGTCGGGAATTCTTTCCCTACGAAACAGGGAAAGGATCCCTCATCTCGAGCTAGGAGGCGGAAACGGGGCTCCCCTGGATGTGTGCGGGACCCCACGTGCTTCCTCTCGAGTGGAGACGGGTATCGGGGAACAACTTGAGTTGAAGCAAGGGTGTGAAGGACCCTTTGGAATTTCCAGTGGTTAGACGTGATTAGCCTCGAGAAGCCTCAGCGGAAATGGGCCTCATCTCGCCTGGAGGGTAAATCCTCCTGGATTTTCTCGAGTTGTGGCAGGTGCTCTCAACTTACGACGGGGACCTCAGGGACCCGCTCTGGTGGCCTCAGGAAAGGCCAGTCCCCATGCGAGTTCCTCGGGGGCCTCTCGGGATTCCTCTCCCGTCGATGCCGGGGCCTAAGACCTTGTGTGGAGTCGGGGCTGGAACCTGAGGATTCCTCTCCAGTGCTGACATGGATCTTGGGGTACTTCTGGAGTCTCCCCAGGGGAGTCAGTCCTCGTCTCGAATGCGGGCATGCACTTGCGTTTTCCTCCAGAGCGGTAGCAGCAGTGTCACGCAGTCCGCCGCGTGGATCAAAGGATCTATGGTTTTCCCTCGAGTCTTTCCCACGAGGCTTTCCCACGAGGCTTTCCCACAGGGCTGTCCCACGTGCACACGTGGTGGGAGTCGATCCTCGGCTTGAACGTCAAGGCAGTGCAGGGAAAACAGCTTCCTCTGAAATGGACTGATATATCTGGGGCCTCTTGGAATGGTGGCACGACCCTGGAGTTCCTCTCGCCTTTCCTGTGGAGAGCTCCTCCTCTTGAGATGGGACGGAAACGCCGGGCATTCTTTCCCTAAGAAACAGGGAAAGGATCCCTCATCTCGAGCTAGGAGGCGGAAACGGGGCTCCCCTGGATGTGTGCGGGACCCCACGTGCTTCCTCTCGGGTGGAGATGGGTATGTCGGGGAACTTCTTGAGTTGCAGCAAGGGTGTGAAGGACCCTTTGGAAGTTCCAGTGGTTAGATGTGATTAGCCTCGAGAAGCCTCAGCGGAAATGGGCCTCACCTCGCCTGGAGGGCAAAACCTCCTGGATTTTCTCGAGTTGCGGCAGGTGCTCTCGACTTACGACGGGGACCTCAGGGACCCGCTCTGGTGGCCTCAGGAAAGGCCAGTCCCCATGCGAGTTCCTCGGGGGCCTCTCGGGATTCCTCTCCCATCGATGCCGGGGCGTAAGACCTTGTGTGGAGTCGGGGCCGGAACTTGAGGATACCTCTCCAGTGCTGACATGGATCTTGGGGTACTTCTGGAGTTTCCCCAAGGGAGTCAGTCCTCGTCTCGAATGCGGGCATGCACTTGGGCTTTCCTCCAGAGCGGTAGCAGCAGTGTCACGCACTCCGCCGCGTGGATCAAAGGATCTATGGTTTTCCCTCGAGTCTTTCCCACGAGGCTTTCCCACGAAGCTTTCCCACAGGGCTGTCCCACGTGCACACGTGGTGGGAGTCGATCCTCGGCTTGAACGTCAAGGCAGTGCAGGGAAAACAGGTTCCTCTGGAATGGACTGACACATCTGGGGGACTCTTGGAATGGTGGCACGACCCTGGAGTTCCTCTCGCCTTTCCTGTGGAGAGCGCCTCCTCTTGAGATGCGACGGGAACGCCGGGAATTCTTTCCCTAGGAAACAGGGAAAGGATCCCTCATCTCGAGCTAGGAGGCGGAAACGGGGCTCCCCTGGATGTGTGCAGGACCCTCGTGCTTCCTCTCGAGTGGAGACGGGTATGTCGGGGAAGTTCTTGAGTTGCAGCAAGGGTGAGAAGGACCCTTTGGATGTTCCAGTGGTTAGATGTGTTTAGCCTCGAGAAGCCTCAGGGGAAATGGGCCTCATCTCGCCTGGAGGGCAAAACCTCCTGGATTTTCTCGAGTTGCGGCAGGTGCTCTCGACTTACGACGGGGACCTCAGGGACCCGCTCTGGTGGCCTCAGGAAAGGCCAGTCCCCATGCGAGTTCCTCGGGGGCCTCTCCGGATTCCTCTCCCGTCGATGCCAGGGCCTAAGACCTTGTGTGGAGTCGGGGCCGGAACTTGAGGATACCTCTCCAGTGCTGACATGGATCTTGGGGTACTTCTGGAGTTTCCCCAGGGGAGTCAGTCCTCGTCTCGAATGCGGGCATGCACTTGCGCTTTCCTTCAGAGCGGTAGCAGCAGTGTCACGCAGTCCGCCCAATGGATCAAAGGATCTATGGTTTTCCCTCGAGTCTTTCCCACGAGGCTTTCCCACGAGGCTTTCCCACAGGGCTCTCCCACGTGCACACGTGGTGGGAGTCGATCCTCGGCTTGAACGTCAAGGCAGTGCAGGGAAAACAGGTTCCTCTGGAATGGACTGACACATCTGGGGGACTCTTGGAATGGTGGCACGACCCTGGAGTTCCTCTCGCCTTTCCTGTGGAGAGCGCCTCCTCTTGAGATGCGACGGGAACGTCGGGAATTCTTTCCCTACGAAACAGGGAAAGGATCCCTCATCTCGAGCTAGGAGGCGGAAACGGGGCTCCCCTGGATGTGTGCGGGACCCCACGTGCTTCCTCTCGAGTGGAGACGGGTATCGGGGAACAACTTGAGTTGAAGCAAGGGTGTGAAGGACCCTTTGGAATTTCCAGTGGTTAGACGTGATTAGCCTCGAGAAGCCTCAGCGGAAATGGGCCTCATCTCGCCTGGAGGGTAAATCCTCCTGGATTTTCTCGAGTTGTGGCAGGTGCTCTCAACTTACGACGGGGACCTCAGGGACCCGCTCTGGTGGCCTCAGGAAAGGCCAGTCCCCATGCGAGTTCCTCGGGGGCCTCTCGGGATTCCTCTCCCGTCGATGCCGGGGCCTAAGACCTTGTGTGGAGTCGGGGCTGGAACCTGAGGATTCCTCTCCAGTGCTGACATGGATCTTGGGGTACTTCTGGAGTCTCCCCAGGGGAGTCAGTCCTCGTCTCGAATGCGGGCATGCACTTGCGTTTTCCTCCAGAGCGGTAGCAGCAGTGTCACGCAGTCCGCCGCGTGGATCAAAGGATCTATGGTTTTCCCTCGAGTCTTTCCCACGAGGCTTTCCCACGAGGCTTTCCCACAGGGCTGTCCCACGTGCACACGTGGTGGGAGTCGATCCTCGGCTTGAACGTCAAGGCAGTGCAGGGAAAACAGCTTCCTCTGAAATGGACTGACATATCTGGGGCCTCTTGGAATGGTGGCACGACCCTGGAGTTCCTCTCGCCTTTCCTGTGGAGAGCTCCTCCTCTTGAGATGCGACGGAAACGCCGGGCATTCTTTCCCTAAGAAACAGGGAAAGGATCCCTCATCTCGAGCTAGGAGGCGGAAACGGGGCTCCCCTGGATGTGTGCGGGACCCCACGTGCTTCCTCTCGGGTGGAGATGGGTATGTCGGGGAACTTCTTGAGTTGCAGCAAGGGTGTGAAGGACCCTTTGGAAATTCCAGTGGTTAGATGTGATTAGCCTCGAGAAGCCTCAGCGGAAATGGGCCTCACCTCGCCTGGAGGGCAAAACCTCCTGGATTTTCTCGAGTTGCGGCAGGTGCTCTCGACTTACGACGGGGACCTCAGGGACCCGCTCTGGTGGCCTCAGGAAAGGCCAGTCCCCATGCGAGTTCCTCGGGGGCCTCTCGGGATTCCTCTCCCATCGATGCCGGGGCGTAAGACCTTGTGTGGAGTCGGGGCCGGAACTTGAGGATACCTCTCCAGTGCTGACATGGATCTTGGGGTACTTCTGGAGTTTCCCCAAGGGAGTCAGTCCTCGTCTCGAATGCGGGCATGCACTTGGGCTTTCCTCCAGAGCGGTAGCAGCAGTGTCACGCACTCCGCCGCGTGGATCAAAGGATCTATGGTTTTCCCTCGAGTCTTTCCCACGAGGCTTTCCCACGAAGCTTTCCCACAGGGCTGTCCCACGTGCACACGTGGTGGGAGTCGATCCTCGGCTTGAACGTCAAGGCAGTGCAGGGAAAACAGGTTCCTCTGGAATGGACTGACACATCTGGGGGACTCTTGGAATGGTGGCACGACCCTGGAGTTCCTCTCGCCTTTCCTGTGGAGAGCGCCTCCTCTTGAGATGCGACGGGAACGCCGGGAATTCTTTCCCTAGGAAACAGGGAAAGGATCCCTCATCTCGAGCTAGGAGGCGGAAACGGGGCTCCCCTGGATGTGTGCAGGACCCTCGTGCTTCCTCTCGAGTGGAGACGGGTATGTCGGGGAAGTTCTTGAGTTGCAGCAAGGGTGAGAAGGACCCTTTGGATGTTCCAGTGGTTAGATGTGTTTAGCCTCGAGAAGCCTCAGGGGAAATGGGCCTCATCTCGCCTGGAGGGCAAAACCTCCTGGATTTTCTCGAGTTGCGGCAGGTGCTCTCGACTTACGACGGGGACCTCAGGGACCCGCTCTGGTGGCCTCAGGAAAGGCCAGTCCCCATGCGAGTTCCTCGGGGGCCTCTCGGGATTCCTCTCCCGTCGATGCCGGGGCCTAAGACCTTGTGTGGAGTCGGGGCCGGAACCTGAGGATTCCTCTCCAGTGCTGACATGGATCTTGGGGTACTTCTGGAGTCTCCCCAGGGGAGTCAGTCCTCGTCTCGAATGCGGGCATGCACTTGCGTTTTCCTCCAGAGCGGTAGCAGCAGTGTCACGCAGTCCGCCGCGTGGATCAAAGGATCTATGGTTTTCCCTCGAGTCTTTCCCACGAGGCTTTCCCACGAGGCTTTCCCACAGGGCTGTCCCACGTGCACACGTGGTGGGAGTCGATCCTCGGCTTGAACGTCAAGGCTGTGCAGGGAAAACAGCTTCCTCTGAAATGGACTGACATATCTGGGGCCTCTTGGAATGGTGGCACGACCCTTGAGTTCCTCTCGCCTTTCCTGTGGAGAGCGCCTCCTCTTGAGATGCGACGGAAACGCCGGGAATTCTTTCCCTACGAAACAGGGAAAGGATCCCTCATCTCGAGCTAGGAGGCGGAAACGGGGCTCCCCTGGATGTGTGCGGGACCCCACGTGCTTCCCCTCGGGTGGAGATGGGTATGTCGGGGAACTTCTTGAGTTGCAGCAATGGTGTGAAGGACCCTTTGGAAGTTCCAGTGGTTAGATGTGATTAGCCTCGAGAAGCCTCAGCGGAAATGGGCCTCATCTCGCCTGGAGGGCAAAACCTCCTGATTTTCTCGAGTTGCGGCAGGTGCTCTCGACCTACGACGGGGACCTCAGGGACCCGCTCTGGTGGCCTCAGGAAAGGCCAGTCCCCATGCGAGTTCCTCGGGGGCCTCTGGGGATTCATCTCCCGTCGATGCCGGGGTCTAAGTCCTTGTGTGGAGTCGGGGTCGGAACCTGAGGATTCCTCTCCAGTGCTGACATGGATCTTGGGGTACTTCTGGAGTCTCCCCAGGGGAGTCAGTCTTCGTCTCGAATGCGGGCATGCACTTGCGCTTTCCTCCAGACCGGTAGCAGCAGTGTCACGCAGTCCGCCGCGTGGATCAAAGGATCTATGGTTTTCCCTCGAGTCTTTTCCACGAGGCTTTCCCACGAGGCTTTCCCACAGGGCTGTCCCACGTGCACACGTGGTGGGAGTCGATCCTTGGCTTGAACGTCAAGGCAGTGCAGGGAAAACAGGTTCCTCTGGAATGGACTGACACATCTGGGGGACTCTTGGAATGGTGGCACGACCCTGGAGTTCCTCTCGCCTTTCCTGTGGAGAGCGCCTCCTCTTGAGATGCGACGGGAACGCCGGGAATTCATTCCCTACGAAACAGGGAAAGGATCCCTCATCTCGAGCTAGGAGGCGGAAACGGAGCTCCCCTGGATGTGGGCGGGACACCACGTGCTTCCTCTCGAGTGGAGACTGGTATGTCGGGGAACTTCTTGAGTTGCAGCAAGGGTGTGAAGGACCCTTTGGAAGTTCCAGTTGTTAGACTTGATTAGCCTCGAGAAGCCTCAGCGGAAATGGGCCTCATCTCGCCTGGAGGAAAAAACCTCCTGGATTTTCTCGAGTTGCGGCAGGTGCTCTCGACTTACGACGGGGACCTCAGGGACCCGCTCTGGTGGCCTCAGGAAAGGCCAGTCCCCATGCGAGTTCCTCGGGAGCGTCTCGGGATTCCTCTCCCGTCGATGCCGGGGCCTAAGACCTTGTGTGGAGTCGGGGCCGGAACCTGAGGATTCCTCTCCAGTGCTGACATGGATCTTGGGGTACGTCTGGAGTCTCCCCAGGGGAGTCAGTCCTCGTCTCGAATGCGGGCATGCACTTGCGCTTTCCTCCAGAGCGGTAGCAGCAGTGTCACGCAGTCCGCCGCGTGGATCAAAGGATCTATGGTTTTCCCTCGAGTATTTCCCATGAGGTTTTCCCACGAGGCTTTCCCACAGGGCTGTCCCACGTGCACACGTGGTGGGAGTCGATCCTCGGCTTGAACGTCAAGGCAGTGCAGGGAAAACAGGTTCCTCTGGAATGGACTGACACATCTGGGGGACTCTTGGAATGGTGGCACGACCCTTGAGTTCCTCTCGCCTTTCCTGTGGAGAGCGCCTCCTCTTGAGATGCGACGGGAACGCCGGGAATTCTTTCCCTACGAAAAAGGGAAAGGATCCCTCATCTCGAGCTATGACGCGGAAACGGGGCTCCCCTGGATGTGTGCGGGACCCACGTGCTTCCTCTCGAGTGGAGACTGGTATGTCGGGGAACTTCTTGAGTTGCAGCAAGGGTGTGAAGGACCCTTTGGAAGTTCCAGTGGTTAGACGTGATTAGCCTCGAGAATCCTAAGCGGAAATGGGCCTCATCTCGCCTGGAGGGCAAAACCGCCTGGATTTTCTCGAGTTGCGGCAGGTGCTCTCGACTTACGACGGGGACCTCAGGGACCCGCTCTGGTGGCCTCAGGAAAGGCCAGTCCCCATGCGAGTTCCTCGGGGGCCTCTCGGGATTCCTCTCCCGTGGATGCCGGGGCCTAAGACCTTGTGTGGAGTCGGGGCCGGAACCTGAGGATTCCTCTCCAGTGCTGACATGGATCTTGGGGTACTTCTGGAGTCTCCCCAGGGGAGTCAGTCCTCGTCTCGTATGCGGGCATGCACTTGTGCTTTCCTCCAGAGCGGTAGCAGCAGTGTCACGCAGTCCGCCGCGTGGATCAAAGGATCTATGATTTTCCCTCGAGTCTTTCCCACGAGGCTTTCCCACGAGGCTTTCCCACAGGGCTGTCCCACGTGCACACGTGGTGGGAGTCGATCCTCGGCTTGAACGTCAAGGCAGTTCAGGGAAAACAGGTTCCTCTGGAATGGACTGACACATCTGGGGGACTCTTGGAATAGTGGCATGACCCTGGAGTTCCTCTCGCCTTTCCTGTAGAGAGCGGCTCCTCTTGAGATGCGACGGGAACGCCGGGAATTCTTTCCCTACGAAACAGGGAAAGGATCCCTCATCTCGAGCTAGGAGGCGGAAACGGGGCTCCCCTGGATGTGTGCGGGACCCCACGTGCTTCCTCTCGGGTGGAGATGGGTATGTCGGGGAACTTCTTGAGTTGCAGCAAGGGTGTGAAGGACCCTTTGGAAGTTCCAGTGGTTAGATGTGATTAGCCTCGAGAAGCCTCAGCGGAAATGGGCCTCACCTCGCCTGGAGGGCAAAACCTCCTGGATTTTCTCGAGTTGCGGCAGGTGCTCTCGACTTACGACGGGGACCTCAGGGACCCGCTCTGGTGGCCTCAGGAAAGGCCAGTCCCCATGCGAGTTCCTCGGGGGCCTCTCGGGATTCCTCTCCCATCGATGCCGGGGCGTAAGACCTTGTGTGGAGTCGGGGCCGGAACTTGAGGATACCTCTCCAGTGCTGACATGGATCTTGGGGTACTTCTGGAGTTTCCCCAAGGGAGTCAGTCCTCGTCTCGAATGCGGGCATGCACTTGGGCTTTCCTCCAGAGCGGTAGCAGCAGTGTCACGCACTCCGCCGCGTGGATCAAAGGATCTATGGTTTTCCCTCGAGTCTTTCCCACGAGGCTTTCCCACGAGGCTTTCCCACAGGGCTGTCCCACGTGCACACGTGGTGGGAGTCGATCCTCGGCTTGAACGTCAAGGCAGTGCAGGGAAAACAGGTTCCTCTGGAATGGACTGACACATCTGGGGGACTCTTGGAATGGTGACACGACCCTGGAGTTCCTCTCGCCTTTCCTGTGGAGAGCGCCTCCTCTTGAGATGCGACGGGAACGCCGGGAATTCTTTCCCTAGGAAACAGGGAAAGGATCCCTCATCTCGAGCTAGGAGGCGGAAACGGGGCTCCCCTGGATGTGTGCAGGACCCTCGTGCTTCCTCTCGAGTGGAGACGGGTATGTCGGGGAACTTCTTGAGTTGCAGCAAGGGTGAGAAGGACCCTTTGGATGTTCCAGTGGTTAGATGTGTTTAGCCTCGAGAAGCCTCAGCGGAAATGGGCCTCATCTCGCCTGGAGGGCAAAACCTCCTGGATTTTCTCGAGTTGCGGCAGGTGCTCTCGACTTACGACGGGGACCTCAGGGACCCGCTCTGGTGGCCTCAGGAAAGGCCAGTCCCCATGCGAGTTCCTCGGGGGCCTCTCGGGATTCCTCTCCCGTGGATGCCGGGGCCTAAGACCTTGTGTGGAGTCGTGGCCGGAACCTGAGGATTCCTCTCCAGTGCTGACATGGATCTTGGGGTACTTCTGGAGTCTCCCCAGGGGAGTCAGTCCTCGTCTCGAATGCGGGCATGCACTTGCGTTTTCCTCCAGAGCGGTAGCAGCAGTGTCACGCAGTCCGCCGCGTGGATCAAAGGATCTATGGTTTTCCCTCGAGTCTTTCCCACGAGGCTTTCCCACGAGGCTTTCCCACAGGGCTGTCCCACGTGCACACGTGGTGGGAGTCGATCCTCGGCTTGAACGTCAAGGCAGTGCAGGGAAAACAGCTTCCTCTGAAATGGACTGACATATCTGGGGCCTCTTGGAATGGTGGCACGACCCTTGAGTTCCTCTCGCCTTTCCTGTGGAGAGCGCCTCCTCTTGAGATGCGACGGGAACGCCGGGAATTCTTTCCCTACGAAACAGGGAAAGGATCCCTCATCTCGAGCTAGGAGGCGGAAACGGGGCTCCCCAGGATGTGTGCGGGACCCCACGTGCTTCCTCTCGGGTGGAGATGGGTATGTCGGGGAACTTCTTGAGTTGCAGCAATGGTGTGAAGGACCCTTTGGAAGTTCCAGTGGTTAGATGTGATTAGCCTCGAGAAGCCTCAGCGGAAATGGGCCTCATCTCGCCTGGATGGCAAAACCTCCTGGATTTTCTCGAGTTGCGGCAGGTGCTCTCGACTTACGACGGGGACCTCAGGGACCCGCTCTGGTGGCCTCAGGAAAGGCCAGTCCCCATGATAGTTCCTCGGGGGCCTCTCCGGATTCCTCTCCCGTCGATGCCGGGGCCTAAGACCTTGTGTGGAGTCGGGGCCGGAACTTGAGGATACCTCTCCAGTGCTGACATGGATCTTGGGGTACTTCTGGAGTTTCCCCAGGGGAGTCAGTCCTCGTCTCGAATGCGGGCATGCACTTGCGCTTTCCTCCAGAGCGGTAGCAGCAGTGTCACGCAGTCCGCCGCGTGGATCAAAGGATCTATGGTTTTCCCTCGAGTCTTTCCCACGAGGCTTTCCCACGAGGCTTTCCCACAGGGCTGTCCCACGTGCACACGTGGTGGGAGTCGATCCTCGGCTTGAACGTCAAGGCAGTGCAGGGAAAACAGCTTCCTCTGAAATGGACTGACATATCTGGGGCCTCTTGGAATGGTGTCACGACCCTGGAGTTCCTCTCGCCTTTCCTGTGGAGAGCTCCTCCTCTTGAGATGCGACGGAAACGCCGGGCATTCTTTCCCTAAGAAACAGGGAAAGGATCCCTCATCTCGAGCTAGGAGGCGGAAACGGGGCTCCCCTGGATGTGTGCGGGACCCCACGTGCTTCCTCTCGGGTGGAGATGGGTATGTCGGGGAACTTCTTGAGTTGCAGCAAGGGTGTGAAGGACCCTTTGGAAGTTCCAGTGGTTAGATGTGATTAGCCTCGAGAAGCCTCAGCGGAAATGGGCCTCACCTCGCCTGGAGGGCAAAACCTCCTGGATTTTCTCGAGTTGCGGCAGGTGCTCTCGACTTACGACGGGGACCTCAGGGACCCGCTCTGGTGGCCTCAGGAAAGGCCAGTCCCCATGCGAGTTCCTCGGGGGCCTCTCGGGATTCCTCTACCATCGATGCCGGGGCGTAAGACCTTGTGTGGAGTCGGGGCCGGAACTTGAGGATACCTCTCCAGTGCTGACATGGATCTTGGGGTACTTCTGGAGTTTCCCCAAGGGAGTCAGTCCTCGTCTCGAATGCGGGCATACACTTGGGCTTTCCTCCAGAGCGGTAGCAGCAGTGTCACCCACTCCGCCGCGTGGATCAAAGAATCTATGGTTTTCCCTCGAGTCTTTCCCACGAGGCTTTCCCACGAGGCTTTCCCACAGGGCTGTCCCACGTGCACACGTGGTGGGAGTCGATCCTCGGCTTGAACGTCAAGGCAGTGCAGGGAAAACAGGTTCCTCTGGAATGGACTGACACATCTGGGGGACTCTTGGAATGGTGGCACGACCCTGGAGTTCCTCTCGCCTTTCCTGTGGAGAGCGCCTCCTCTTGAGATGCGACGGGAACGCCGGGAATTCTTTCCCTAGGAAACAGGGAAAGGATCCCTCATCTCGAGCTAGGAGGCGGAAACGGGGCTCCCCTGGATGTGTGCAGGACCCTCGTGCTTCCTCTCGAGTGGAGACGGGTATGTCGGGGAAGTTCTTGAGTTGCAGCAAGGGTGAGAAGGACCCTTTGTATGTTCCAGTGGTTAGATGTGTTTAGCCTCGAGAAGCCTCAGCGGAAATGGGCCTCATCTCGCCTGGAGGGCAAAACCTCCTGGATTTTCTCGAGTTGCGGCAGGTGCTCTCGACTTACGACGGGGACCTCAGGGACCCGCTCTGGTGGCCTCAGGAAAGGCCAGTCCCCATGCGAGTTCCTCGGGGGCCTCTCGGGATTCCTCTCCCGTCGATGCCGGGGCCTAAGACCTTGTGTGGAGTCGGGGCCGGAACCTGAGGATTCCTCTCCAGTGCTGACATGGATCTTGGGGTACTTCTGGAGTCTCCCCAGGGGAGTCAGTCCTCGTCTCGAATGCGGGCATGCACTTGCGTTTTCCTCCAGAGCGGGAGCAGCAGTGTCACGCAGTCCGCCGCGTGGATCAAAGGATCTATGGTTTTCCCTCGAGTCTTTCCCACGAGGCTTTCCCACGAGGCTTTCCCACAGGGCTGTCCCACGTGCACACGTGGTGGGAGTCGATCCTCGGCTTGAACGTCAAGGCAGTGCAGGGAAAACAGCTTCCTCTGAAATGGACTGACATATCTGGGGCCTCTTGGAATGGTGGCACGACCCTGGAGTTCCTCTCGCCTTTCCTGTGGAGAGCGCCTCCTCTTGAGATGCGACGGAAACGCCGGGAATTCTTTCCCTACGAAACAGGGAAAGGATCCCTCATCTCGAGCTAGGAGGCGGAAACGGGGCTCCCCTGGATGTGTGCGGGACCCCACGTGCTTCCTCTCGGGTGGAGATGGGTATGTCGGGGAACTTCTTGAGTTGCAGCAATGGTGTGAAGGACCCTTTGGAAGTTCCAGTGGTTAGATGTGATTAGCCTCGAGAAGCCTCAGCGGAAATGGGCCTCATCTCGCCTGGATGGCAAAACCTCCTGGATTTTCTCGAGTTGCGGCAGGTGCTCTCGACTTACGACGGGGACCTCAGGGAACCGCTCTGGTGGCCTCAGGAAAGGCCAGTCCCCATGCGAGTTCCTCGGGGGCCTCTCAGGATTCCTCTCCCGTCGATGCCGGGGCCTAAGACCTTGTGTGGAGTCGGGGCCGGAACTTGAGGATACCTCTCCAGTGCTGACATGGATCTTGGGGTACTTCTGGAGTTTCCCCAGGGGAGTCAGTCCTCGTCGCGAATGCGGGCATGCACTTGTGCTTTCCTCCAGAGCGGTAGCAGCAGTGTCACGCAGTCCGCCGCGTGGATCAAAGGATCTATAGTTTTCCCTCGAGTCTTTCCCACGAGGCTTTCCCACGAGGCTTTCCCACAGTGCTGTCCCACGTGCACACGTGGTGGGAGTAGATCCTCGGCTTGAACGTCAAGGCAGTGCAGGGAAAACAGGTTCCTCTGGAATGGACTGACACATCTGGGGGACTCTTGGAATGGTGTCACGACCCTGGAGTTCCTCTCGACTTTCCTGTGGAGAGCGCCTCCTCTTGAGATGCGACTGGAACGCCGGGAATTCTTTCCCTACGAAAAAGGGAAGGATCCCTCATCTCGAGCTATTAGGCTGACGGGGCTCCCCTGGATGTGTGAGGGACCCCACGTGCTTCCTCTCGAGTGGAGACGGGTATGTCGGGGATCTTCTTGAGTTTCAGCAATGGTGTGAAAGACCCTTTGGAAGTTCCAGTGGTTAGATGTGATTGACCTCGAGAAGCCTCAGCGGAAATGGGCCTCATCTCGCCTGGAGGGCAAAACCTCCTGGATTTTCTCGAGTTGCGGCAGGTGCTCTCGACTTACGACGGGGACCTCAGCGAACCGCTCTGGTGGCCTCAGGAAAGGCTAGTCCCCATGCGAGTTCCTCGGGGCCTCTCGGGATTCCTCTCCCGTCGATGCCGGGGCCTAAGACCTTGTGTGGAGTCGGGGCCGGAACCTGAGGATTCCTCTCCAGTGCTGACATGGATCTTGGGGTACTTCTGGAGTCTCCCCAGGGGAGTCAGTCCTCGTCTCGAATGCGGGCATGCAATTGCGCTTTCCTCCAGAGCGGTAGCAGCAGTGTCACGCAGTCCGCCGCGTGGATCAACGGATCTATGGTTTTCCCTCGAGTCTTTCCCACGAGGCTTTCCCACGAGGCTTTCCCACAGGGCTGTCCCACGTGCACACGTGGTGGGAGTCGATCCTCGGCTTGAACGTCAAGGCAGTGCAGGGAAAACAGGTTCCTCTGGAATGGACTGACACATCTGGGGGACTCTTGGAATGGTGTCACGACCCTGGAGTTCCTCTAGCCTTTCCTGTGGAGAGCGCCTCCTCTTGAGATGCGACGGGAACGCCGGGAATTCTTTCCCTACGAAACAGGGAAAGGATCCCTCATCTCGAGCTAGGAGGCGGAAACGGGGCTCCCCTGGATGTGTGCGGCACCCCACGTGCTTCCTCTCGAGTGGAGACGGGTATGTCGGGGACCTTCTTGAGTTGCAGCAAGGGTGTGAAGGACCCTTTGGAAGTTCCAGTGGTTAGACGTGATTAGCCTCGAGAAGCCTCAGCGGAAATGGGCCTCATCTCGCCTGGAGGGCAAAACCGCCTGGATTTTCTCGAGTTGCGGCAGATGCTCTCGACTTACGACGGGGACCTCAGGGACCCGCTCTGGTGGCCTCAGGAAAGGCCAGTTCCCATGCGAGTTCCTCGGGGGCGTCTCGGGATTCCTCTCCCGTCGATGCCGGGGCCTAAGACCTTGTGTGGAGTCGGGGCCGGAACCTGAGGATTCCTCTCCAGTGCTGACATGGATCTTGGGGTACTTCTGGAGTCTCCCCAGGGGAGTCAGTCCTCGTCTCGAATGCGGGCATGCACTTTCGCTTTCCTCCAGAGCGGTAGCAGCAATGTCACGCAGTCCGCCGCGTGGATCAAAGGATCTATGGTTTTCCCTCGAGTCTTTCCCAAGATGCTTTCCCACGAGGCTTTCCCACAGGGCTGTCCCACGTGCACACGTGGTGGCAGTCGATCCTCGGCTTGAACGTCAAGGTAGTGCAGGGAAAAAAGGTTCCTCTGGAATGGACTGACACATCTGGGGGACTCTTGGAATGGTGTCTCGACCCTGGAGTTCCTCTCGCCTTTCCTGTGGAGAGCGCCTCCTCTTGAGATGCGACGGGAACGCCGGGAATTCTTTCCCTACGAAACAGGGAAAGGATCCCTCATCTCGAGCTAGGAGGCGGAAAAGGGGCTCCCCTGGATGTGTGTGGGACCCCACGTGCTTCCTCTCGAGTGGAGACGGGTATGTCGGGGAACTTCTTGAGTTGCAGCAAGGGTGTGAAGGACCCTTTGGTAGTTCCAGTGCTTAGATGTGATTGGCCTCGAGAAGCCTCAGCGGAAATGGGCCTCATCTCGCCTGGAGGGCAAAACCGCCTGGATTTTCTCGAGTTGCGGCAGGTGCTCTCGACTTACGACGAGGACCTCAGGGACCCGCTCTGTTGGCCTCAGGAAAGGCCAGTCCCCATGCGAGTTCCTCGGGGGCCTCTCGGGATTCCTGTCCCGTCGATGCCGGGGCCTAAGTCCTTGTTTGAAGTCGGGGCCGGAACCTGAGGATTCCTCTCCAGTGCTGACATGGATCTTGGGGTAATTCTGGAGTCTCCCCTGGGGAGTCAGTCTTCGTCTCGAATGCGGGCATGCACTTGCGCTTTCCTCCAGAGCGGTAGCAGCAGTGTCACGCAGTCCGCCTCGTGGATCAAAGGATCTATGGTTTTCCCTCGAGTGTTTCCCACGAGGCTTTCCCACGAGGATTTCCCACAGGGCTGTCCCACGTGCACACGTGGTGGGAGTCGATCCTCGGCTTGAACGTCAAGGCAGTGCAGGGAAAACAGGTTCCTCTGGAATGGACTGACTCATCTGGGGGACTCTTGGAATGGTGGCACGACCCTGGAGTTCCTCTCGCCTTTCCTGTGGAGAGCGCCTCCTCTTGAGATGCGACGGGAACGCCGGGAATTCTTTCCCTACGAAACAGGGAAAGGATCCCTAATCTCGAGCTAGGAGGCGGAAACGGGGCTCTCCTGGATGTGTGCGGGACCCTCGTGCTTCCTCTCGAGTGGAGACGGGTATGTCGGGGAACTTCTTGAGTTGCAGCAAGGGTGAGAAGGACCCTTTGGATGTTCCAGTGGTTAGATGTGATTAGCCTCGAGAAGCCTCAGCGGAAATGGGCCTCATCTCGCCTGGAGGGCAAAACCTCCTGGATTTTCTCGAGTTGCGGCAGGTGCTCTCGACTTACGACGGGGACCTCAGGGACCCGCTCTGGTGGCCTCAGGAAAGGCCAGTCCCCATGCGAGTTCCTCGGGGGCCTCTCGGGATTCCTCTCCCGTCGATGCCAGGGCCTAAGACCTTGTGTGGAGTCGGGGCCGGAACCTGAGGATTGCTCTCCAGTGCTGACATGGATTTTGGGGTACTTCTGGAGTCTCCCCAGGGGAGTCAGTCCTCGTCTCGAATGCGGGCATGCACTTGCGCTTTCCTCCAGAGCGGTAGCAGCAGTGTCACGCAGTCCGCCGCGTGGATCAAAGGATCTATGGTTTTCCCTCGAGTCTTTCCCACGAGGCTTTCCCACGAGGCTTTCCCACAGGGCTGTCCCACGTGCACACGTGGTGGGAGTCGATCCTCGGCTTGAACGTCAAGGCAGTGCAGGGAAAACAGCTTCCTCTGTAATGAACTGACATATCTGGGGCCTCTTGGAAGGTGTCACGACCCTGGAGTTCCTCTCGCCTTTCCTGTGGAGAGCGCCTCCTCTTGAGATGCGACGGGAACGCCGGGAATTCTTTCCCTAGGAAACAGGGAAAGGATCCCTCATCTCGAGCTAGGAGGCGGAAACGGGGCTCCCCTGGATGTGTGCGGGACCCTCGTGCTTCCTCTCGAGTGGAGACGGGTATGTCGGGGAACTTCTTGAGTTGCAGCAATGGTGAGAAGGACCCTTTGGATGTTCCAGTGGTTAGATGTGTTTAGCCTCGAGAAGCCTCAGCGGAAATGGGCCTCATCTCGCCTGGAGGGCAAAACCTCCCGGATTTTCTCGAGTTGCGGCAGGTGCTCTCGACTTACGACGGGGACCTCAGGGACCCGCTCTGGTGGCCTCAGGAAAGGCCAGTCCCCATGCGAGTTCCTCGGAGGCCTCTCGGGATTCCTCTCCCGTCGATGCCGGGGCCTAAGACCTTGTGTGGAGTCGGGGCCGGAACCTGAGGATTCCTCTCCAGTGCTGACATGGATCTTGGGGTACTTCTGGAGTCTCCCCAGGGGAGTCAGTCCTCGTCTCGAATGCGGGCATGCACTTGCACTTTCCTCCAGAGCGGTAGCAGCAGTGTCACGCTGTCCGCCGCGTGGATCAAAGGATCTATGGTTTTCCCTCGAGTCTTTCCCACGAGGCTTTCCCACGAGGCTTTCCCACAGGGCTGTCCCACGTGCACACGTGGTGGGAGTCGATCCTCGGCTTGAACGTCAAGGCAGTGCAGGGAAAACAGCTTCCTCTGTAATGGACTGACACATCTGGGGGTCTCTTGGAATGGTGGCTCGACCCTTGAGTTCCTCTCGCCTTTCCTGTGGAGAGCACCTCCTCTTGAGATGCGACGGGAACGCCGGGAATTCTTTCCCTACGAAACAGGGAAAGGATCCCTCATCTCGAGCTAGGAGGCGGAAACGGGGCTCCCCTGGATGTGTGCGGGACCCCACGTGCTTCCTCTCGAGTTCAGACGGGTATGTCGGGGAACTTCTTGAGTTGCAGCAAGGGTGTGAAGGACCCTTTGGAAGTTCCAGTGGTTAGATGTGATTAGCCTCGAGAAGCCTCAGCGGAAATGGGCCTCATCTCTCCTGGAGGGCAAAACCTCCTGGATTTTCACGGTTTGGGGCAGGTGCTCTCGACTTACGACGGGGACCTCAGGGACCCGCTCTGGTGGCCTCAGGAAAGGCCAGTCCCCATGCGAGTTCCTCGGGGGCCTCTCGGGATTCCTCTCCCGTCGATGCCGGGGCCTAAGACCTTGTGTGGAGTCGGGGCCGGAACCTAAGGATTTCTCTCCAGTGCTGACATGGATCTTGGGGTACTTCTGGAGTCTCCCCAGGGGAGTCAGTCCTCGTCTCGAATGCGGGCATGCACTTGCGCTTTCCTCCAGAGCGGTAGCAGCAGTGTCACGCAGTCCGCCGCGTGGATCAAAGGATCTATGGTTTTCCCTCGAGTCTTTCCCACGAGGCTTTCCCACGAGGCTTTCCCACAGGGCTGTCCCACGTGCACACGTGGTGGGAGTCGATCCTCGGCTTGAACGTCAAGGCAGTGCAGGGAAAACAGGTTCCTCTGGAATGGACTGACACATCTGGGGGACTCTTGGAATGGTGGCACGACCCTTCAGTTCCTCTCGCCTTTCCTGTGGAGAGCGCCTCCTCTTGAGATGCGAGGGGAACGCCGGGAATTCTTTCCCTACGAAACAGGGAAAGGATCCCTCATCTCGAGCTAGGAGGCGGAAACGGGGCTCCACTGGATGTGTGCGGGACCCACGTGCTTACTCTCGAGTGGAGACGGGTATGTCGGGGAACTTCTTGAGTTGCAGCAAGGGTGTGAAGGACCCTTTGGAAGTTCCAGTGGTTAGACGTGATTAGCCTCGAGAAGCCTCAGCGGAAATGGGCCTCATCTCGCCTGGAGGGCAAAACCTCCTGGATTTTCTCGAGTTGCGGCAGGTGCTCTCGACTTACGACGGGGACCTCAGGGACCCGCTCTCGTGGCCTCAGGAAAGGCCAGTCCCCATGCGAGTTCCTCGGGGGCCTCTCGGGATTCCTCTCCCGTCGATGCCGGGGCCTAAGACCTTGTGTGGAGTCAGGGCCGGAACCTGAGGATTCCTCTCCAGTGCTGACATGGATCTTGGGGTACTTCTGGAGTCTCCCCAGGGGAGTCAGTCCTCGTCTCGAATGCGGGCATGCACTTGCGCTTTCCTCCAGAGCGGTAGCAGCAATGTCACGCAGTCCGCCGCGTGGATCAAAGGATCTATGGTTTTCCCTCGAGTCTTTCCCACGATGCTTTCCCACGAGGCTTTCCCACAGGGCTGTCCCACGTGCACACGTGGTGGGAGTCGATCCTTGGCTTGAACGTCAAGGCAGTGCAGGGAAAACAGGTTCCTCTGGAATGGACTGACACATCTTGGGGACTCTTGGAATGGTGGCACGACCCTGGAGTTCCTCTCGCCTTTCCTGTGGAGAGCGCCTCCTCTTGAGATGCGACGGGAACGCCGGGAATTCTTTCCCTACGAAACAGGGAAAGGATCCCTAATCTCGAGCTAGGAGACGGAAACGGGTCTCCCCTGGATGTGTGCGGGACACCACGTGCTTCCTCTCGAGTGGAGACGGGTATGTCGGGGAACTTCTTGAGTTGCAGCAAGGGTGTGAAGGACCCTTTGGAAGTTCCAGTGGTTAGATGTGATTGGCCTCGAGAAGCCTCAGCGGAAATGGGCCTCATCTCGCCTGGAGTGCAAAACCTCCTGGATTTTCTTGAGTTGCGGCAGGTGCTCTCGACTTACGACGGGGACCTCAGGGACCCGCTCTGGTGGCCTCAGGAAAGGCTAGTCCCCATGCGAGTTCCTCGGGGGCCTCTCGGGATTCTTCTCCCGTCGATGCCAGGGCCTAAGAACTTGTGTGGAGTCGGGGCCGGAACCTGAGGATTCCTCTCCATTGCTGACATGGATCTTGGGGTACTTCTGGAGTCTCCCCACGGGAGTCAGTCCTCGTCTCGAATGCGGGCATGCACTTGCGCTTTCCTCCAGAGCGGTAGCAGCAGTGTCACGCAGTCCGCCGCGTGGATCAAAGGATCCATGGTTTTCCCTCGAGTCTTTCCCACGAGGCTTTCCAACGAGGCTTTCCCACAGGGCTGTCCCACGTGCACACGTGGTGGGAGTCGATCCTCGGCTTGAACGTCAAGGCAGTGCAGGGAAAACAGGTTCCTCTGGAATGGACTGACACATCTGGGGGACTCTTGGAATGGTGGCACGACCCTGGAGTTCCTTTCGTCTTTCCTGTGGAGAGCGCCACCTCTTGAGATGCGACGGGAACGCCGGGAATTCTTTCCCTAGGAAACAGGGAAAGGATCCCTCATCTCGAGCTAGGAGGCGGAAACGGGGCTCCCCTGGATGTGTGCGGGACCCCACGTGCTTCCTCTCGAGTGGAGACGGGTATGTCGGGGAACAACTGGAGTTGCAGCAAGGGTGTGAAGGACCCTTTGGAAGTTCCAGTGGTTAGACGTGATTAGCCTCGAGAAGCCTCAACAGAAATGGGCCTCATCTCGCCTGGAGGGCAAAACCTCCTGGATTTTCTCGAGTTGCGGCAGGTGCTCTCGACTTACGACGGGGACCTCAGGGACCCGCTCTGGTGGCTTCAGGAAAGGCCAGTCCCCATGCGAGTTCCTCGGGGGCCTCTCGGGATTCCTCTCCCGTCGATGCCGGGGCCTAAGACCTTGTGTGGATTCGGGGCCGGAACCTGAGGATTCCTCTCCAGTGCTGACATGGATCTTGGGGTACTTCTGGAGTCTCCCCAGGGGAGTCAGTCCTCGTCTCGAATGCGGACATGCACTTGCGCTTTCCTAAAGAGCGGTAGCAGCAGTGTCACGCAGTCCGCCGCGTGGATCAAATGATCTATGATTTTCCCTCGAGTCTTTTCCACGAGGCTTTCCCACGAGGCTTCCTCACAGGGCTGTCCCACGTGCACACGTGGTGGGAGTCGATCCTCGGCTTGAACGTTAAGGCAGTGCAGGGAAAACAGCTTCCTCTGTAATGGACTGACATATCTGGGGCCTCTTGGAATGGTGGCACGACCCTGGAGTTCCTCTCGCCTTTCCTGTGGAGAGCGCCTCCTCTTGAGATGCGACGGAAACGCCGGGAATACTTTCCCTAAGAAACAGGGAAAGGATCCCTCATCTCGAGCTAGGAGGCGGAAACGGGGCTCCCCTGGATGTGTGCGGAACCCTCGTGCTTCCTCTCGAGTGGAGACGGGTATGTCGGGGAACTTCTTGAGTTGCAGCAAGGGTGAGAAGGACCCTTTGGATGTTCCAGTGGTTAGATGTGATTAGCCTCGAGAAGCCTCAGCAGAAATGGGCCTCATCTCGCCTGGAGGGCAAAACCTCCTGGATTTTCTCGAGTTGCGGCAGGTGCTCTCGACTTACGACGGGGACCTCAGGGACCCGCTCTGGTGGCCTCAGGAAAGGCCAGTCCCCATGCGAGTTCCTCGGGGGCCTCTCGGGATTCCTTTCCCGTCGATGCCGGGGCCTAAGACCTTGTGTGGAGTCGGGGCCGGAACCTGAGGATTCCTCTCCAGTGCTGACATGGATCTTGGGGTACTTCTGGAGTCTCCCCAGGGGAGTCAGTCCTCGTCTCGAATGCGGGCATGCACTTGCGCTTTCCTCCAGGGCGGTAGCAGCAGTGTCACGCAGTCCGCCGCGTGGATCAAAGGATCTATGGCTTTCCCTCGAGTCTTTCCCACGAGGCTTTCCCACGAGGCTTTCCCACAGGGCTGTCCCACGTGCACACGTGGTGGGAGTCGATCCTCGGCTTGAACGTCAAGGCAGTGCAGGGAAAACAGGTTCCTCTGGAATGGACTGACACATCTGGGGGACTCTTGGAATGGTGGCACGACCCTGGAGTTCCTCTCGCCTTTCCTGTGGAGAGCGCCTCCACTTGAGATGCGACGGGAACGCCGGGAATTCTTTCCCTACGACACAGGGAAAGGATCCCTCATCTCGAGCTAGGAGGCGGAAACGGAGCTCCCCTGGATGTGTGCGGGACTCTCTTGCTTCCTCTCGAGTGGAGACGGGTATGTCGGGGAACTTCTTGAGTTGCAGCAAGGGTGTGAAGGACACTTTGGAAGTTCCAGTGGTTAGATTTGATTAGCCTCGAGAAGCCTCAGTGGAAATGGGCCTCATCTCGCCTGGAGGGCAAAACCTCCTGGATTTTCTCGAGTTGCGGCAGGTGCTCTCGACTTACGACGGGGACCTCAGGGACCCGCTCTGGTGGCCTTAGGAAAGGCCAGTCCCCATGCGAGTTCCACGGGGGCCTCTCGGGATTCCTCTCCCGTCGATGCCGGGGCCTAAGACCTTGTGTGGAGTCGGGGCCGGAACCTGAGGATTTCTCTCCAGTGCTGACATGGATCTTGGGGTACTTCTGGAGTCTCCCCAGGGGAGTCAGTCCTCGTCTCGAATGCGGGCATGCACTTGCGCTTTCCTCCAGAACGGTAGCAGCAGTGTCACGCAATCCGCCGCGTGGATCAAAGGATCTATGGTTTTCCCTCGAGTCTTTCCCACGAGGCTTTCCCACGAGGCTTTCCCACAGGGCTGTCCCACGTGCACACGTGGTGGGAGTCGATCCTCTGCTTGAACGTCAAGGCAGTGCAGGGAAAACAGTTTCGTCTGGAATGGACTGACACATCTGGGGGACTCTTGGAATGGTGGCACGACCCTGGAGTTCCTCTCGCCTTTCCTGTGGAGAGCGCCTCCTCTTGAGATGCGACGGGAACGCCGGGAATTCTTTCCCTACGAAACAGTGAAAGGATCCCTCATCTCGAGCTAGCAGGCGGAAACGGCGCTCCCCTGGATGTGTGCGGGACCCCACGTGCTTCCTCTCGAGTGGAGACGGGTATGTCGGGGAACTTCTTGAGTTGCAGCAAGGGTGTGAAGGACCCTTTGGAAGTTCCAGTGGTTAGACGTGATTAGCCTCGAGAAGCCTCAGCGGAAATGGGCCTCATCTCGCCTGGAGGGCAAAACCTCCTGGATTTTCTCGAGTTGCGGCAGGTGCTGTCGACTTACGACGAGGACCTCAGGGACCCGCTCTGGTGGCCTCAGGAAAGGAGAGTCCCCATGCGAGATCCTCGGGGGCCTCTCGGGATTCCTCTCCCGTCGATGCCAGGGCCTAAGATCTTGTGTGGAGTCGGGGCCGGAACCTGAGGATTCCTCTCCAGTGCTGACATGGATCTTCGGGTACTTCTGGAGTCTCCCCAGGGGAGTCAGTCCTCGTCTCGAATGCGGGCATGCACTTGCGCTTTCCTCCAGAGCGGTAGCAGCAGTGTCACGCAGTCCGCCGCGTGGATCAAAGGATCTATGGTTTTCCCTCGAGTCTTTCCCACGAGGCTTTCCCACGAGGCTTTCCCACAGGGCTGTCCCACGTGCACACGTGGTGGGAGTCGATCCTCGGCTTGAACGTCAAGGCAGTGCAGGGAAAACAGGTTCCTCTGGAATGGACTGACACATCTGGGGGACTCTTGGAATGGTGTCACGACCCTGGAGTTCCTCTCGCCTTTCCTGTTTAGAGCGCCTCCTCTTGAGATGCGACTGGAACGCCGGGAATTCTTTCCCTACGAAAAAGGGAAGTATCCCTCATCTCGAGCTAGGAGGCAGAAACGGGGCTCCCCTGGATGTGTGCGGGACCCCACGTGCTTCCTCTCGAGTGGAGACGGGTATGTCGGGGAACTTCTTGAGGTGCAGCAATAATGTGAAGGACCCTTTGGAAGTTCCAGTGGTTAGACGTGATTAGCCTCGAGAAGCCTCAGCGGAAATGGGCCTCATCTCGCCTGGAGGGCAAAACCACCTGGATTTTCTCGAGTTGCGGCAGGTTCTCTCGACTTACGACGGGGACCTCAGGGACCCGCTCTGGTGGCCTCAGGAAAGGCCAGTCCCCGTGCGAGTTCCTCGGGGGCCTCTCGGGATTCCTCTCCCGTCGATGCCAGGGCCTAAGATCTTGTGTGGAGTCGGGGCCGGAACCTGAGGATTCCTCTCCAGTGCTGACATGGATCTTGGGGTACTTCTGGAGTCTCCCCAGGGGAGTCAGTCCTCGTCTCGAATGCGGGCATGCACTTGCGCTTTCCTCCAGAGCGGTAGCAGCAGTGTCACGCAGTCCGCCGCGTGGATCAAAGGATCTATGGTTTTCCCTCGAGTCTTTCCCACGAGGCTTTCCCACGAGGCTTTCCCACAGGGCTGTCCCACGTGCACACGTGGTGGGAGTCGATCCTCGGCTTGAACGTCAAGGCAGTGCAGGGAAAACAGGTTCCTCTGGAATGGACTGAAACATCTGGGGGACTCTTGGAATGGTGGCACGACCCTGGAGTTCCTCTCGCCTTTCCTGTGGAGAGCGCCTCCTCTTGAGATGCGACGGGAACGCCGGGAATTCTTTCCCTACGAAACAGGGAAAGGATTCCTCATCTCGAGCTAGGAGTCGGAAACGGAGCTCCCCTGGATGTGGGCGGGACACCACGTGCTTCCTCTCGAGTGGAGACGGGTATGTCGGGGAACTTCTGGAGTTGCAGCAAGGGTGTGAAGGACCGTTTGGAATTTCCAGTGGTTAGACGTGATTAGCCTTGAGAAGCCTCAGCGGAAATGGGCCTCATCTCGCCTGGAGGGCAAAACCTCCTGGATTTTCTCGAGTTGCGGCAGGTGCTCTCGACTTACGACGGGGACCTCAGGGACCCGCTCTGGTGGCCTCAGGAAAGGCCAGTCCCCATGCGAGTTCCTCGGGGGCCTCTCGGGATTCTTCTCCCGTCGATGCCGGGGCCTAAGACCTTGTGTGGAGTCGGGGCCGGAACCTGAGGATTCCTCTCCATTGCTGACATGGACCTTGGGGTACTTCTGGAGTCTCCCCAGGGGAGTCAGTCCTCGTCTCGAATAAGGGCATGCACTTGCGCTTTCCTCCAGAGCGGTAGCAGCAGTGTCACGCAGTCCGCCGCGTGGATCAAAGGATCTATGGTTTTCCCTCGAATCTTTCCCACGAGGCTTTCCAACGAGGCTTTCCCACAGGGCTGTCCCACGTGCACACGTGGTGGGAGTCGATCCTCGGCTTGAACGTCAAGGCAGTGCAGGGAAAACAGGTTCCTCTGGAATGGACTGACACATCTGGGGGACTCTTGGAATGGTGGCACGACCCTGGAGTTCCTTTCGTCTTTCCTGTGGAGAGCGCCACCTCTTGAGATGCGACGGGAACGCCGGGAATTCTTTCCCTAGGAAACAGGGAAAGGATCCCTCATCTCGAGCTAGGAGGCGGAAACGGGGCTCCCCTGGATGTGTGCGGGACCCCACGTGCTTCCTCTCGAGTGGAGACGGGTATGTCGGGGAACAACTGGAGTTGCAGCAAGGGTGTGAAGGACCCTTTGGAAGTTCCAGTGGTTAGACGTGATTAGCCTCGAGAAGCCTCAGCAGAAATGGGCCTCATCTCGCCTGGAGGGCAAAACCTCCTGGATTTTCTCGAGTTGCGGCAGGTGCTCTCGACTTACGACGGGGACCTCAGGGACCCGCTCTGGTGGCCTCAGGAAAGGCCAGTCCCCATGCGAGTTCCTCGGGGGCCTCTCGGGATTCCTCTCCCGTCGATGCCGGGGCCTAAGACCTTGTGGGGAGTCGGGGCCGGAACCTGAGGATTCCTCTCCAGTGCTGACATGGATCTTGGGGTACTTCTGGAGTCTCCCCAGGGGAGTCAGTCCTCGTCTCGAATGCGGGCATGCACTTGCGCTTTCCTCCAGAGCGGTAGCAGCAATGTCACGCAGTCCGCCGCGTGGATCAAAGGATCTATGGTTTTCCCTCGAGTCTTTCCCACGATGCTTTCCCACGAGGCTTTCCCACAGGGCTGTCCCACGTGCACACGTGGTGGGAGTCGATCCTCGGCTTGAACGTCAAGGTAGTGCAGGGAAAAAAGGTTCCTCTGGAATGGACTGACACATCTGGGGGACTCTTGGAATGGTGTCTCGACCCTGGAGTTCCTCTCGCCTTTCCTGTGGAGAGAGCCTCCTCTTGAGATGCGACGGGAACGCCGGGAATTCTTTCCCTACGAAACAGGGAAAGGATCCCTCATCTCGAGCTAGGAGGCGGAAACGGGGCTCCCCTGGATGTGTGCGGGACCCCACGTGCTTCCTCTCGAGTGGAGATGGGTATGTCGGGGAACTTCTTGAGTTGCAGCAAGGGTGTGAAGGACCCTTTGGAAGTTCCAATGGTTAGATGTGATTGGCCTCGAGAAGCCTCAGCGGAAATGGGCCTCATCTCGCCTGGAGGGCAAAACCGCCTGGATTTTCTAGAGTTGCGGCAGGTGCTCTCGACTTACGACGAGGACCTCAGGGACCCGCTCTGGTGGCCTCAGGAAAGGCCAGTCCCCATGCGAGTTCCTCTGGGGATTCCTCTCCCGTCGATGCCGGGGCTTAAGACCTTGTGTGGAGTCGGGGCCGGAACCTGAGGATTCCTCTCCAGTGCTGACATGGATCTTGGGGTACTTCTGGAGTCTCCCCAGGGGAGTCAGTCCTCGTCTCGAATGCGGGCATGCACTTGCGCTTTCCTCCAGAGCGGTGTGCAGCAGTGTCACGCAGTCCGCCGCATGGATCAAAGGATCTATGGTTTTCCCTCGAGTCTTTCCCACGAGGCTTTCCCACGAGGCTTACCCATAGGGCTGTCCCACGTGCACACGTGGTGGGAGTCGATCCTTGGCTTGAACGTCAAGGCAGTGCAGGGAAAACAGGTTCCTCTGGAATGGACTGACACATCTTGGGGACTCTTGGAATGGTGGCACGACCCTGGAGTTCCTCTCGCCTTTCCTGTGGAGAGCGCCTCCTCTTGAGATGCGACGGGAACGCCGGGAATTCTTTCCCTACGAAACAGGGAAAGGATCCCTAATCTCGAGCTAGGAGACGGAAACGGGTCTCCCCTGGATGTGTGCGGGACACCACGTGCTTCCTCTCGAGTGGAGACGGGTATGTCGGGGAACTTCTTGAGTTGCAGCAAGGGTGTGAAGGACCCTTTGGAAGTTCCAGTGGTTAGATGTGATTGGCCTCGAGAAGCCTCAGCGGAAATGGGCCTCATCTCGCCTGGAGTGCAAAACCTCCTGGATTTTCTTGAGTTGCGGCAGGTGCTCTCGACTTACGACGGGGACCTCAGGGACCCGCTCTGGTGGCCTCAGGAAAGGCTAGTCCCCATGCGAGTTCCTCGGGGGCCTCTCGGGATTCTTCTCCCGTCGATGCCAGGGCCTAAGAACTTGTGTGGAGTCGGGGCCGGAACCTGAGGATTCCTCTCCATTGCTGACATGGATCTTGGGGTACTTCTGGAGTCTCCCCACGGGAGTCAGTCCTCGTCTCGAATGCGGGCATGCACTTGCGCTTTCCTCCAGAGCGGTAGCAGCAGTGTCACGCAGTCCGCCGCGTGGATCAAAGGATCCATGGTTTTCCCTCGAGTCTTTCCCACGAGGCTTTCCAACGAGGCTTTCCCACAGGGCTGTCCCACGTGCACACGTGGTGGGAGTCGATCCTCGGCTTGAACGTCAAGGCAGTGCAGGGAAAACAGGTTCCTCTGGAATGGACTGACACATCTGGGGGACTCTTGGAATGGTGGCACGACCCTGGAGTTCCTTTCGTCTTTCCTGTGGAGAGCGCCACCTCTTGAGATGCGACGGGAACGCCGGGAATTCTTTCCCTAGGAAACAGGGAAAGGATCCCTCATCTCGAGCTAGGAGGCGGAAACGGGGCTCCCCTGGATGTGTGCGGGACCCCACGTGCTTCCTCTCGAGTGGAGACGGGTATGTCGGGGAACAACTGGAGTTGCAGCAAGGGTGTGAAGGACCCTTTGGAAGTTCCAGTGGTTAGACGTGATTAGCCTCGAGAAGCCTCAACAGAAATGGGCCTCATCTCGCCTGGAGGGCAAAACCTCCTGGATTTTCTCGAGTTGCGGCAGGTGCTCTCGACTTACGACGGGGACCTCAGGGACCCGCTCTGGTGGCCTCAGGAAAGGCCAGTCCCCATGCGAGTTCCTCGGGGGCCTCTCGGGATTCCTCTCCCGTCGATGCCGGGGCCTAAGACCTTGTGTGGATTCGGGGCCGGAACCTGAGGATTCCTCTCCAGTGCTGACATGGATCTTGGGGTACTTCTGGAGTCTCCCCAGGGGAGTCAGTCCTCGTCTCGAATGCGGACATGCACTTGCGCTTTCCTAAAGAGCGGTAGCAGCAGTGTCACGCAGTCCGCCGCGTGGATCAAATGATCTATGATTTTCCCTCGAGTCTTTTCCACGAGGCTTTCCCACGAGGCTTCCTCACAGGGCTGTCCCACGTGCACACGTGGTGGGAGTCGATCCTCGGCTTGAACGTTAAGGCAGTGCAGGGAAAACAGCTTCCTCTGTAATGGACTGACATATCTGGGGCCTCTTGGAATGGTGGCACGACCCTGGAGTTCCTCTCGCCTTTCCTGTGGAGAGCGCCTCCTCTTGAGATGCGACGGAAACGCCGGGAATACTTTCCCTAAGAAACAGGGAAAGGATCCCTCATCTCGAGCTAGGAGGCGGAAACGGGGCTCCCCTGGATGTGTGCGGAACCCTCGTGCTTCCTCTCGAGTGGAGACGGGTATGTCGGGGAACTTCTTGAGTTGCAGCAAGGGTGAGAAGGACCCTTTGGATGTTCCAGTGGTTAGATGTGATTAGCCTCGAGAAGCCTCAGCAGAAATGGGCCTCATCTCGCCTGGAGGGCAAAACCTCCTGGATTTTCTCGAGTTGCGGCAGGTGCTCTCGACTTACGACGGGGACCTCAGGGACCCGCTCTGGTGGCCTCAGGAAAGGCCAGTCCCCATGCGAGTTCCTCGGGGGCCTCTCGGGATTCCTTTCCCGTCGATGCCGGGGCCTAAGATCTTGTGTGGAGTCGGGGCCGGAACCTGAGGATTCCTCTCCAGTGCTGACATGGATCTTGGGGTACTTCTGGAGTCTCCCCAGGGGAGTCAGTCCTCGTCTCGAATGCGGGCATGCACTTGCGCTTTCCTCCAGGGCGGTAGCAGCAGTGTCACGCAGTCCGCCGCGTGGATCAAAGGATCTATGGCTTTCCCTCGAGTCTTTCCCACGAGGCTTTCCCACGAGGCTTTCCCACAGGGCTGTCCCACGTGCACACGTGGTGGGAGTCGATCCTCGGCTTGAACGTCAAGGCAGTGCAGGGAAAACAGGTTCCTCTGGAATGGACTGACACATCTGGGGGACTCTTGGAATGGTGGCACGACCCTGGAGTTCCTCTCGCCTTTCCTGTGGAGAGCGCCTCCACTTGAGATGCGACGGGAACGCCGGGAATTCTTTCCCTAAGAAACAGGGAAAGGATCCCTCATCTCGAGCTAGGAGGCGGAAACGGGGCTCCCCTGGATGTGTGCGGGACTCTCTTGCTTCCTCTCGAGTGGAGACGGGTATGTCGGGGAACTTCTTGAGTTGCAGCAAGGGTGTGAAGGACACTTTGGAAGTTCCAGTGGTTAGATTTGATTAGCCTCGAGAAGCCTCAGCGGAAATGGGCCTCATCTCGCCTGGAGGGCAAAACCTCCTGGATTTTCTCGAGTTGCGGCAGGTGCTCTCGACTTACGACGGGGACCTCAGGGACCCGCTCTGGTGGCCTTAGGAAAGGCCAGTCCCCATGCGAGTTCCACGGGGGCCTCTCGGGATTCCTCTCCCGTCGATGCCGGGGCCTAAGACCTTGTGTGGAGTCGGGGCCGGAACCTGAGGATTTCTCTCCAGTGCTGACATGGATCTTGGGGTACTTCTGGAGTCTCCCCAGGGGAGTCAGTCCTCGTCTCGAATGCGGGCATGCACTTGCGCTTTCCTCCAGAACGGTAGCAGCAGTGTCACGCAATCCGCCGCGTGGATCAAAGGATCTATGGTTTTCCCTCGAGTCTTTCCCACGAGGCTTTCCCACGAGGCTTTCCCACAGGGCTGTCCCACGTGCACACGTGGTGGGAGTCGATCCTCTGCTTGAACGTCAAGGCAGTGCAGGGAAAACAGTTTCGTCTGGAATGGACTGACACATCTGGGGGACTCTTGGAATGGTGGCACGACCCTGGAGTTCCTCTCGCCTTTCCTGTGGAGAGCGCCTCCTCTTGAGATGCGACGGGAACGCCGGGAATTCTTTCCCTACGAAACAGTGAAAGGATCCCTCATCTCGAGCTAGCAGGCGGAAACGGCGCTCCCCTGGATGTGTGCGGGACCCCACGTGCTTCCTCTCGAGTGGAGACGGGTCTGTCGGGGAACTTCTTGAGTTGCAGCAAGGGTGTGAAGGACCCTTTGGAAGTTCCAGTGGTTAGACGTGATTAGCCTCGAGAAGCCTCAGCGGAAATGGGCCTCATCTCGCCTGGAGGGCAAAACCTCCTGGATTTTCTCGAGTTGCGGCAGGTGCTGTCGACTTACGACGAGGACCTCAGGGACCCGCTCTGGTGGCCTCAGGAAAGGAGAGTCCCCATGCGAGATCCTCGGGGGCCTCTCGGGATTCCTCTCCCGTCGATGCCAGGGCCTAAGATCTTGTGTGGAGTCGGGGCCGGAACCTGAGGATTCCTCTCCAGTGCTGACATGGATCTTCGGGTACTTCTGGAGTCTCCCCAGGGGAGTCAGTCCTCGTCTCGAATGCGGGCATGCACTTGCGCTTTCCTCCAGAGCGGTAGCAGCAGTGTCACGCAGTCCGCCGCGTGGATCAAAGGATCTATGGTTTTCCCTCGAGTCTTTCCCACGAGGCTTTCCCACGAGGCTTTCCCACAGGGCTGTCCCACGTGCACACGTGGTGGGAGTCGATCCTCGGCTTGAACGTCAAGGCAGTGCAGGGAAAACAGGTTCCTCTGGAATGGACTGACACATCTGGGGGACTCTTGGAATGGTGTCACGACCCTGGAGTTCCTCTCGCCTTTCCTGTTTAGAGCGCCTCCTCTTGAGATGCGACTGGAACGCCGGGAATTCTTTCCCTACGAAAAAGGGAAGTATCCCTCACCTCGAGCTAGGAGGCAGAAACGGGGCTCCCCTGGATGTGTGCGGGACCCCACGTGCTTCCTCTCGAGTGGAGACGGGTATGTCGGGGAACTTCTTGAGGTGCAGCAATAATGTGAAGGACCCTTTGGAAGTTCCAGTGGTTAGACGTGATTAGCCTCGAGAAGCCTCAGCGGAAATGGGCCTCATCTCGCCTGGAGGGCAAAACCACCTGGATTTTCTCGAGTTGCGGCAGGTTCTCTCGACTTAGGACGGGGACCTCAGGGACCCGCTCTGGTGGCCTCAGGAAAGGCCAGTCCCCATGCGAGTTCCTCGGGGGCCTCTCGGGATTCCTCTCCCGTCGATGCCAGGGCCTAAGATCTTGTGTGGAGTCGGGGCCGGAACCTGAGGATTCCTCTCCAGTGCTGACATGGATCTTGGGGTACTTCTGGAGTCTCCCCAGGGGAGTCAGTCCTCGTCTCGAATGCGGGCATGCACTTGCGCTTTCCTCCAGAGCGGTAGCAGCAGTGTCACGCAGTCCGCCGCGTGGATCAAAGGATCTATGGTTTTCCCTCGAGTCTTTCCCACGAGGCTTTCCCACGAGGCTTTCCCACAGGGCTGTCCCACGTGCACACGTGGTGGGAGTCGATCCTCGGCTTGAACGTCAAGGCAGTGCAGGGAAAACAGGTTCCTCTGGAATGGACTGAAACATCTGGGGGACTCTTGGAATGGTGGCACGACCCTGGAGTTCCTCTCGCCTTTCCTGTGGAGAGCGCCTCCTCTTGAGATGCGACGGGAACGCCGGGAATTCTTTCCCTACGAAACAGGGAAAGGATCCCTCATCTCGAGCTAGGAGGCGGAAACGGGGCTCCCCTGGATGTGTGCGGGACACCACGTGCTTCCTCTCGAGTGGAGACGGGTATGTCGGGGAACTTCTGGAGTTGCAGCAAGGGTGTGAAGGACCGTTTGGAAGTTCCAGTGGTTAGACGTGATTAGCCTCGAGAAGCCTCAGCGGAAATGGGCCTCATCTCGCCTGGAGGGCAAAACCTCCTGGATTTTCTCGAGTTGCGGCAGGTGCTCTCGACTTACGACGGGGACCTCAGGGACCCGCTCTGGTGGCCTCAGGAAAGGCCAGTCCCCATGCGAGTTCCTCGGGGGCCTCTCGGGATTCTTCTCCCGTCGATGCCGGGGCCTAAGACCTTGTGTGGAGTCGGGGCCGGAACCTGAGGATTCCTCTCCATTGCTGACATGGACCTTGGGGTACTTCTGGAGTCTCCCCAGGGGAGTCAGTCCTCGTCTCGAATAAGGGCATGCACTTGCGCTTTCCTCCAGAGCGGTAGCAGCAGTGTGACGCAGTCCGCCGCGTGGATCAAAGGATCTATGGTTTTCCCTCGAATCTTTCCCACGAGGCTTTCCAACGAGGCTTTCCCACAGGGCTGTCCCACGTGCACACGTGGTGGGAGTCGATCCTCGGCTTGAACGTCAAGGCAGTGCAGGGAAAACAGGTTCCTCTGGAATGGACTGACACATCTGGGGGACTCTTGGAATGGTGGCACGACCCTGGAGTTCCTTTCGTCTTTCCTGTGGAGAGCGCCACCTCTTGAGATGCGACGGGAACGCCGGGAATTCTTTCCCTAGGAAACAGGGAAAGGATCCCTCATCTCGAGCTAGGAGGCGGAAACGGGGCTCCCCTGGATGTGTGCGGGACCCCACGTGCTTCCTCTCGAGTGGAGACGGGTATGTCGGGGAACAACTGGAGTTGCAGCAAGGGTGTGAAGAACCCTTTGGAAGTTCCAGTGGTTAGACGTGATTAGCCTCGAGAAGCCTCAACAGAAATGGGCCTCATCTCGCCTGGAGGGCAAAACCTCCTGGATTTTCTCGAGTTGCGGCAGGTGCTCTCGACTTACGACGGGGACCTCAGGGACCCGCTCTGGTGGCCTCAGGAAAGGCCAGTCCCCATGCGAGTTCCTCGGGGGCCTCTCGGGATTCCTCTCCCGTCGATGCCGGGGCCTAAGACCTTGTGGGGAGTCGGGGCCGGAACCTGAGGATTCCTCTCCAGTGCTGACATGGATCTTGGGGTACTTCTGGAGTCTCCCCAGGGGAGTCAGTCCTCGTCTCGAATGCGGGCATGCACTTGCGCTTTCCTCCAGAACGGTAGCAGCAGTGTCACGCAATCCGCCGCGTGGATCAAAGGATCTATGGTTTTCCCTCGAGTCTTTCCCACGAGGCTTTCCCACGAGGCTTTCCCACAGGGCTGTCCCACGTGCACACGTGGTGGGAGTCGATCCTCAGCTTGAACGTCAAGGCAGTGCAGGGAAAACAGGTTCGTCTGGAATGGACTGACACATCTGGGGGACTCTTGGAATGGTGGCACGACCCTGGAGTTCCTCTCGGCTTTCCTGTGGAGAGCGCCTCCTCTTGAGATGCGACGGGAACGCCGGGAATTCTTTCCCTACGAAACAGGGAAAGGATCCCTCATCTCGAGCTAGGAGGCGGAAACGGGGCTCCCCTGGATGTGTGCGGTACCCTCGTGCTTTCTCTCGAGTGGAGACGGGTATGTCGGGGAACTTCTTGAGTTGCAGCAAGGGTGAGAAGGACCCTTTGCAAGTTCCAGTGGTTAGACGTGATTAGCCTCGAGAAGCCTCAGCGGAAATGGGCCTCATCTCGCCTGGAGGGCAAAACCTCCTGGATTTTCTCGAGTTGCGGCAGGTGCTCTCGACTTACGACAGGGACCTCAGGGACCCGCTCTGGTGGCCTCAGGAAAGGCCAGTCCTCATGCGAGTTCCTCGGGGGCCTCTCGGGATTCCTCTCCCGTCGATGCCGGGGCCCAAGACCTTGTGTGCAGTCGGGGCCGGAACCTGAGGATTCCTCTCCAGTGCTGACATGGATCTTGGGGTACTTCTGGAGTCTCCCCAGGGGAGTCAGTCCTCGTCTCGAATGCGGGCATGCACATGCGCTTTCCTCCAGGGCGGTAGCAGCAGTGTCACGCAGTCCGCCGCGTGGATCAAAGGATCTATGGTTTTCCCTCGAGTGTTTCCCACGAGGCTTTCCCACGAGGATTTCCCACAGGGCTGTCCCACGTGCACACGTGGTGGGAGTCGATCCTCAGCTTGAACGTCAAGGCAGTGCAGGGAAAACACGTTCCTCTGGAATGGACTGACACATCTGGGGGACTCTTGGAATGGTGGCACGACCCTGGAGTTCCTCTCGCCTTTCCTGTGGAGAGCGCCTCCTCTTGAGATGCGACGGGAACGCCGGGAATTCTTTCCCTACGAAACAGGGAAAGGATCCCTCATCTCGAGCTAGCAGGCGGAAACGGGGCTCCCCTGGATGTGTGCGGGACCCCACGTGCTTCCTCTCGAGTGGAGACGGGTATGTCGGGGAACTTCTTGAGTTGCAGCAAGGGTGTGAAGGACCCTTTGGAAGTTCCAGTGGTTAGACGTGATTAGCCTCGAGAAGCCTCAGCGGAAATGGGCCTCATCTCGCCTGGAGGGCAAAACCTCCTGGATTTTCTCGAGTTGCGGCAGGTGCTCTCGACTTACGACGGGGACCTCAGGGACCCGCTCTGGTGGCCTCAGGAAAGGCCAGTCCCCATGCGAGTTCCTGGGGGCCTCTCGGGATTCCTCTCCCGTCGATGCCGGGGCCTAAGACCTTCTGTGGAGTCGGGGCCGGAACCTGAGGATTCCTCTCCAGTGCTGACATGGATCTTGGGGTACTTCTGGAGTCTCCCCAGGGGAGTCAGTCCTCGTCTCGAATGCGGGCATGCACTTGCGCTTTCCCCCAGGGCGGTAGCAGCAGTGTCACACAGTCCGCCGCGTGGATCAAAGGATCTATGTTTTTCCCTCGAGTCTTTCCCACGAGGCTTTACCACGAGGCTTTCCCACAGGGCTGTCCCACGTGCAGACGTGGTGGGAGTCGATCCTCGGCTTGAACGTCAAGGCAGTGCAGGGAAAACAGGTTCCTCTGGAATGGACTGACACATCTGGGGGACTCTTGGAATGGTGGCACGACCCTGGAGTTCCTCTCGCCTTCCTGTGGAGAGCGCCTCCTCTTGAGATGTGACGGGAACGCCGGGAATTCTTTCCCTACGAAACAGGGAAAGGATCCCTCATCTCGAGCTAGGAGGCGGAAACGGGGCTCCCCTGGATGTGTGCCGGACCCACGTGCTTCCTCTCGAGTGGAGACGGGTATGTCGGGGAACTTCTTGAGTTGCAGCAAGGGTGTGAAGGACCGTTTGGAAGTTCCAGTGGTTAGACGTGATTAGCCTCGAGAAGCCTCAGCGAAAATGGGCCTCATCTCGCCTGGAGGGCAAAAACTCCTGGATTTTCTCGAGTTGCGGCAGGTGCTCTCGACTTACGACGGGGACCTCAGGGACCCGCTCTGGTGGCCTCAGGAAAGGCCAGTCCCTATGTGAGTTCCTCGGGAGCCTCTCGGGATTCCTCTCCTGTAGATGCCGGGGCCTAAGACCTTGTGTGGAGTCGGGGCCGGAACCTGAGGATTCCTCTCCAGTGCTGACATGGATCTTGGGGTACTTCTGGAGTGTCCCCAAGGGCGTCAGTCCTCGTCTCGAATGCGGGCATGCACTTGCGCTTTCCTCCAGAGAGGTAGCAGCAGTGTCACGCAGTCCGCCGCGTGGATCAAAGGATCTATGTTTTTCCCTCGAGTCTTTCCCACGAGGCTTTACCTCGAGGCTTTCCCACAGGGCTGTCCCACGTGCACACGTGGTGGGAGTCGATCCTCGGCTTGAACGTCAAGGCAGTGCAGGGAAAACAGGTTCCTCTGGAATGGACTGACACATCTGGGGGACTCTTGGAATGGTGTCACGACCCTGGAGTTCCTCTCGCCTTTCCTGTTTAGAGCGCCTCCTCTTGAGATGCGACTGGAACGCCGGGAATTCTTTCCCTACGAAAAAGGGAAGTATCCCTCATCTCGAGCTAGGAGGCAGAAACGGGGCTCCCCTGGATGTGTGCGGGACCCCACGTGCTTCCTCTCGAGTGGAGACGGGTATGTCGGGGAACTTCTTGAGGTGCAGCAATAGTGTGAAGGACCCTTTGGAAGTTCCAGTGGTTAGACGTGATTAGCCTCGAGAAGCCTCAGCGGAAATGGGCCTCATCTCGCCTGGAGGGCAAAACCTCCTGGATTTTCTCGAGTTGCGGCAGGTTCTCTCGACTTACGACGGGGACCTCAGGGACCCGCTCTGGTGGCCTCAGGAAAGGCCAGTCCCCATGCGAGATCCTCGGGGGCCTCTCGGGATTCCTCTCCCGTCGATGCCAGGTCCTAAGATCTTGTGTGGAGTCGGGGCCGGAACCTGAGGATTCCTCTCCAGTGCTGACATGGATCTTCGGGTACTTCTGGAGTCTCCCCAGGGGAGTCAGTCCTCGTCTCGAATGCGGGCATGCACTTGCGCTTTCCTCCAGAGAGGTAGCAGCAGTGTCACGCAGTCCGCCGCGTGGATCAAAGGATCTATGGTTTTCCCTCGTGTCTTTCCCACGAGGCTTTCCCACGAGGCTTTCCCACAGGGCTGTCCCACGTGCACACGTGGTGGGAGTGGATCCTCGGTTTGAACGTCAAGGCAGTGCAGGGAAAACAGGTTCCTCTGGAATGGACTGACACATCTGGGGGACTCTTGGAATGGTGGCACGACCCTGGAGTTCCTCTCGCCTTTCCTGTGGAGAGCGCCTCCTCTTGAGATGCGTCGGGAACGCCGGGAAATCTTTCCCTACGAAACAGGGAAAGGATCCCTCATCTCGAGCTAGGAGTCGGAAACGGAGTTCCCCTGGATGTGGGCGGGACACCACGTGCTTCCTCTCGAGTGGAGACGGGTATGTCGGGGAACTTCTTGAGTTGCAGCAAGGGTGTGAAGGACCGTTTGGAAGTTCCAGTGGTTAGACGTGATTAGCCTTGAGAAACCTCAGCGGAAATGGGCCTCATCTCGCCTGGAGGGCAAAACCTCCTGGATTTTCTCGAGTTGCGGCAGGTGCTCTCGACTTACGACGGGGACCTCAGGGACCCGCTCTGGTGGCCTCAGGAAAGGCCAGTCCCCATGCGAGTTCCTCGGGGGCCTCTCGGGATTCCTCTCCCGTCGATGCCGGGGCCTAAGACCTTGTGTGGAGTCGGGGCCGGAACCTGAGGATTCCTCTCCAGTGCTGACATGGATCTTGGGGTACTTCTGGAGTCTCCCCAGGGGAGTCAGTCCTCGTCTCGAATGCGGGCATGCACTTGCGCTTTCCTCCAGAGCGGTAGCAGCAGTGTCACGCAGTCCGCCGCATGGATCAAAGGATCTATGGTTTTCCCTCGAGTCTTTCCCACGAGGCTTTCCCACGAGGCTTACCCACAGGGCTGTCCCACGTGCACACGTGGTGGGAGTCGATCCTTGGCTTGAACGTCAAGGCAGTGCAGGGAAAACAGGTTCCTCTGGAATGGACTGACACATCTTGGGGACTCTTGGAATGGTGGCACGACCCTGGAGTTCCTCTCGCCTTTCCTGTGGAGAGCGCCTCCTCTTGAGATGCGACGGGAACGCCGGGAATTCTTTCCCTACGAAACAGGGAAAGGATCCCTCATCTCGAGCTAGGAGGCGGAAACGGGGCTCCCCTGGATGTGTGCGGGAACCCACGTGCTTCCTCTCGAGTGGAGACGGGTATGTCGGGGAACTTCTTGAGTTGCAGCAAGGGTGTGAAGGACCCTTTGGAAGTTCCAGTGTTTAGACGTGATTAGCCTCGAGAAGCCTCAGGGGAAATGAGCCTCATCTCGCCTGGAGGGCAAAACCTCCTGGATTTTCTCGAGTTGCGGCAGGTGATCTCGACTGACGACGGGACCTCAGGGACCCGCTCTGGTGGCCTCAGGAAAAGCCAGTCCCCATGCGAGTTCCTCGGGGGCCTCTCGGGATCCCTCTCCCGTCGATGCCGGGGCCTAAGACTTTGTGTGGAGTCGGGGCCGGAACCTGAGGATTCCTCTCCAGTGCTGACATGGATCTTGGGGTACTTCTGGAGTCTCCCCAGGGGAGTCAGTCCTCGTCTCGAATGCGGGCATGCACTTGCGCTTTCCTCCAGAGCGGTAGCAGCAGTGTCACTCAGTCCGCCGCGTGGATCAAAGGATCTATGGTTTTCCCTCGAGTCTTTCCCACGAGGCTTTCCCACGAGGCTTTCCCACAGGGCTGTCCCACGTTCACACGTGGTGGGAGTCGATCTTCGGCTTGAACGTCAAGGCAGTGCAGGGAAAACAGGTTCCTCTGTAATGGACTGACACATCTGGGGGTCTCTTGGAATGGTGTCACGACCCTGGAGTTCCTCTCGACTTTCCTGTGGAGAGCGCCTCCTCTTGAGATGCGACTGGAACGCCGGGAATTCTTTCCCTACGAAACAGGGAAAGGATCCCTCATCTCGAGCTAGGAGGCGGAAACGGGGCTCCCCTGGATGTGTGCGGGACACCACGTGCTTCCTCTCGAGTGGAGACGGGTATGTCGGGGAACTTCTTGAGTTGCAGCAAGGGTGTGAAGGACCCTTTGGAAGTTCCAGTGGTTAGATGTGATTGGCCTCGAGAAGCCTCAGCGGAAATGGGCCTCATCTCGCCTGGAGTGCAAAACCTCCTGGATTTTCTCGAGTTGCGGCAGGTGCTCTCGACTTACGACGGGGACCTCAGGGACCCGCTCTGGTGGCCTCAGGAAAGGCCAGTCCCCATGCGAGTTCCTCGGGGGCCTCTCGGGATTCTTCTCCCGTCGATGCCGGGGCCTAAGACCTTGTGTGGAGTCGGGGCCGGAACCTGAGGATTCCTCTCCATTGCTGACATGGACCTTGGGGTACTTCTGGAGTCTCCCCAGGGGAGTCAGTCCTCGTCTCGAATAAGGGCATGCACTTGCGCTTTCCTCCAGAGCGGTAGCAGCAGTGTCACGCAGTCCGCCGCGTGGATCAAAGGATCTATGGTTTTCCCTCGAGTCTTTCCCACGAGGCTTTCCAACGAGGCTTTCCCACAGGGCTGTCCCACGTGCACACGTGGTGGGAGTCGATCCTCGGCTTGAACGTCAAGGCAGTGCAGGGAAAACAGGTTCCTCTGGAATGGACTGACACATCTGGGGGACTCTTGGAATGGTGGCACGACCCTGGAGTTCCTTTCGTCTTTCCTGTGGAGAGCGCCACCTCTTGAGATGCGACGGGAACGCCGGGAATTCTTTCCCTAGGAAACAGGGAAAGGATCCCTCATCTCGAGCTAGGAGGCGGAAACGGGGCTCCCCTGGATGTGTGCGGGACCCCACGTGCTTCCTCTCGAGTGGAGACGGGTATGTCGGGGAACAACTGGAGTTGCAGCAAGGGTGTGAAGGACCCTTTGGAAGTTCCAGTGGTTAGACGTGATTAGCCTCGAGAAGCCTCAGCAGAAATGGGCCTCATCTCGCCTGGAGGGCAAAACCTCCTGGATTTTCTCGAGTTGCGGCAGGTGCTCTCGACTTACGACGGGGACCTCAGGGACCCGCTCTGGTGGCCTCAGGAAAGGCCAGTCCCCATGCGAGTTCCTCGGGGGCCTCTCGGGATTCCTCTCCCGTCGATGCCGGGGCCTAAGACCTTGTGTGGAGTCGGGGCCGGAACCTGAGGATTCCTCTCCAGTGCTGACATGGATCTTGGGGTACTTCTGGAGTCTCCCCAGGGGAGTCAGTCCTCGTCTCGAATGCGGGCATGCACTTGCGCTTTCCTCCAGAACGGTAGCAGCAGTGTCACGCAATCCGCCGCGTGGATCAAAGGATCTATGGTTTTCCCTCGAGTCTTTCCCACGAGGCTTTCCCACGAGGCTTTCCCACAGGCCTGTCCCACGTGCACACGTGGTGGGAGTCGATCCTCAGCTTGAACGTCAAGGCAGTGCAGGGAAAACAGGTTCGTCTGGAATGGACTGACACATCTGGGGGACTCTTGGAATGGTGGCACGACCCTGGAGTTCCTCTCGCCTTTCCTGTGGAGAGCGCCTCCTCTTGAGATGCGACGGGAACGCCGGGAATTCTTTCCCTACGAAACAGGGAAAGGATCCCTCATCTCGAGCTAGGAGGCGGAAACGGGGCTCCCCTGGATGTGTGCGGTACCCTCGTGCTTTCTCTCGAGTGGAGACGGGTATGTCGGGGAACTTCTTGAGTTGCAGCAAGGGTGAGAAGGACCCTTTGCAAGTTCCAGTGGTTAGACGTGATTAGCCTCGAGAAGCCTCAGCGGAAATGGGCCTCATTTCGCCTGGAGGGCAAAACCTCCTGGATTTTCTCGAGTTGCGGCAGGTGCTCTCGACTTACGACAGGGACCTCAGGGACCCGCTCTGGTGGCCTCAGGAAAGGCCAGTCCTCATGCGAGTTCCTCGGGGGCCTCTCGGGATTCCTCTCCCGTCGATGCCGGGGCCTAAGACCTTGTGTGCAGTCGGGGCCGGAACCTGAGGATTCCTCTCCAGTGCTGACATGGATCTTGGGGTACTTCTGGAGTCTCCCCAGGGGAGTCAGTCCTCGTCTCGAATGCGGGCATGCACATGCCCTTTCCTCCAGGGCGGTAGCAGCAGTGTCACGCAGTCCGCCGCGTGGATCAAAGGATCTATGGTTTTCCCTCGAGTGTTTCCCACGAGGCTTTCCCACGAGGATTTCCCACAGGGCTGTCCCACGTGCACACGTGGTGGGAGTCGATCCTCGGCTTGAACGTCAAGGCAGTGCAGGGAAAACAGGTTCCTCTGGAATGGACTGACACATCTGGGGGACTCTTGGAATGGTGGCACGACCCTGGAGTTCCTCTCGCCTTTCCTGTGGAGAGCGCCTCCTCTTGAGATGCGACGGGAACGCCGGGAATTCTTTCCCTACGAAACAGGGAAAGGATCCCTCATCTCGAGCTAGCAGGCGGAAACAGGGCTCCCCTGGATGTGTGCGGGACCCCACGTGCTTCCTCTCGAGTGGAGACGGGTATGTCGGGGAACTTCTTGAGTTGCAGCAAGGGTGTGAAGGACCCTTTGGAAGTTCCAGTGGTTAGACGTGATTAGCCTCGAGAAGCCTCAGCGGAAATGGGCCTCATCTCGCCTGGAGGGCAAAACCTCCTGGATTTTCTCGAGTTGCGGCAGGTGCTCTCGACTTACGACGGGGACCTCAGGGACCCGCTCTGGTGGCCTCAGGAAAGGCCAGTCCCCATGCGAGTTCCTGGGGGCCTCTCGGGATTCCTCTCCCGTCGATGCCGGGGCCTAAGACCTTGTGTGGAGTCGGGGCCGGAACCTGAGGATTCCTCTCCAGTGCTGACATGGATCTTGGGGTACTTCTGGAGTCTCCCCAGGGGAGTCAGTCCTCGTCTCGAATGCGGGCATGCACTTGCGCTTTCCCCCAGGGCGGTAGCAGCAGTGTCACACAGTCCGCCGCGTGGATCAAAGGATCTATGTTTTTCCCTCGAGTCTTTCCCACGAGGCTTTACCACGAGGCTTTCCCACAGGGCTGTCCCACGTGCAGACGTGGTGGGAGTCGATCCTCGGCTTGAACGTCAAGGCAGTGCAGGGAAAACAGGTTCCTCTGGAATGGACTGACACATCTGGGGGACTCTTGGAATGGTGGCACGACCCTGGAGTTCCTCTCGCCTTTCCTGTGGAGAGCGCCTCCTCTTGAGATGCGACGGGAACGCCGGGAATTCTTTCCCTACGAAACAGGGAAAGGATCCCTCATCTCGAGCTAGGAGGCGGAAACGGGGCTCCCCTGGATGTGTGCGGGACCCCACGTGCTTCCTCTCCAGTGGAGACGGGTATGTCGGGGAACTTCTTGAGTTGCAGCAAGGGTGAGAAGGACCCTTTGGATGTTCCAGTGGTTAGATGTGATTTGCCTCGAGAAGCCTCAGCGGAAATGGGCCTCATCTCGCCTGGAGTGCAAAACCTCCTGGATTTTCTCGAGTTGCGGCAGGTGCTCTCGACTTACGACGGGGACCTCAGGGACCCGCTCTGGTGGCCTCAGGAAAGGCCAGTCCCCATGCGAGTTCCTCGGGGGCCTCTCGGGATTCCTCTCCCGTCGATGCCAGGGCCTAAGACCTTGTGTGGAGTCGGGGCCGGAACCTGAGGATTGCTCTCCAGTGCTGACATGGATTTTGGGGTACTTCTGGAGTCTCCCCAGGGGAGTCAGTCCTCGTCTCGAATGCGGGCATGCACTTGCGCTTTCCTCCAGAGCGGTAGCAGCAGTGTCACGCAATCCGCCGCGTGGATCAAAGGATCTATGGTTTTCCCTCGAGTCTTTCCCACGAGGCTTTCCCACGAGGCTTTCCCACAGGGCTGTCCCACGTGCACACGAGGTGGGAGTCGATCCTCAGCTAGAACGTCAAGGCAGTGCAGGGAAAACAGGTTCCTCTGGAATGGACTGACACATCTGGGGGACTCTTGGAATGGTGGCACGACCCTGGAGTTCCTCTCGCCTTTCCTGTGGAGAGCGCCTCCTCTTGAGATGCGACGGGAACGCCGGGAATTCTTTCCCTACGAAACAGGGAAAGGATCCCTCATCTCGAGCTAGGTGGCGGAAACGGGGCTCCCCTGGATGTGTGCGGGACCCCACGTGCTTCCTCTCGAGTGGAGAAGGGTATGTCGGGGAACTTCTTGAGTTGCAGCAAGGGTGTGAAGGACCCTTTGGAAGTTCCAGTGGTTAGATGTGATTGGCCTCGAGAAGCCTCAGCGAAAATGGGCCTCATCTCGCCTGGAGGGCAAAACCTCCTGGATTTTCTCGATTTGCGGCTGGTGCTCTCGACTTATGACGGGGACCTCAGGGACCCGCTCTGGTGGCCTCAGGAAAGGCCAGTCCCCATGCGAGTTCCTCGGGGGCCTCTCGGGATACCTCTCCCGTCGATGCCGGGGCCTAAGACCTTGTGTGGAGTCGGGGCCGGAACCTGAGGATTCCTCTCCAGTGCTGACATGGATCTTGGGGTACTTCTGGAGTCTCCCCAGGGGAGTCAGTCCTCGTCTCGAATGCGGGCATGCACTTGCGCTTTCCTCCAGAGCGGTAGCAGCAGTGTCACGCAGTCCGCCGCGTGGATCAAAGGATCTATGGTTTTCCCTCGAGTCTTTCCCACGAGGCTTTCCCACGAGGCTTTCCCACAGGGCTGTCCCACGTGCACACGTGGTGGGAGTCGATCCTCGGCTTGAACGTCAAGGCAGTGCAGGGAAAACAGGTTCCTCTGGAATGGACTGACACATCTGGGGGACTCTTGGAATGGTGGCACGACCCTGGAGTTCCTCTCGACTTTCCTGTGGAGAGCGCCTCCTCTTGAGATGCGACGGGAACGCCGGGAATTCTTTCCCTACGAAACAGGGAAAGGATCCCTCATCTCGAGCTAGGAGTCGGAAACGGAGTTCCCCTGGATGTGAGCGGGACACCACGTGCTTCCTCTCGAGTGGAGACGGGTATGTCGGGGAACTTCTTGAGTTCCAGCAAGGGTGTGAAGGACCGTTTGGAAGTTCCAGTGGTTAGACGTGATTAGCCTCGAGAAGCCTCAGCGGAAATGGGCCTCATCTCGCCTGGAGGGCAAAACCTCCTGGATTTTCTCGAGTTGCGGCAGGTGCTCTCGACTTACGACGGGGACCTCAGGGACCCGATCTGGTGGCCTAAGGAAAGGCCAGTCCCCATGCAAGTTCCTCGGGGTCCTCTCGGGATTCCTTTCCCGTCGATGCCGGGAACTAAGACCTTGTGTGGAGTCGGGGCCGGAACCTGAGGATTCCTCTCCAGTGCTGACATGGATCTTGGGGTACGTCTGGAGTCTCCCCAGGGGAGTCAGTCCTCGTCTTGAATGCGGGCATGCACTTGCGCTTTCCTCCAGAGCGGTAGCAGCAGTGTCACGCAGTCCGCCGCGTGGATCAAAGGATCTATGGTTTTCCCTCGAGTATTTCCCACGAGGCTTTCCCACGAGGCTTTCCCAAAGGGCTGTCCCACGTGCACACGTGGTGGGAGTCGATCCTCGGCTTGAACGTCAAGGCAGTGCAGGGAAAACAGGTTCCTCTGGAATGGACTGACACATCTGGGGGACTCTTGGAATGGTGGCACGACCCTGGAGTTCCTCTCGCCTTTCCTGTGGAGAGCGCCTCCTCTTGAGATGCGACGGGAACGCCGGGAATTCTTTCCCTACGAAACAGGGAAAGGATCCCTCATCTCGAGCTATGAGGCGGAAACGGGGCTCCCAAGGATGTGTGCGGGACCCACGTGCTTCCTCTCGAGTGGAGACGGGTGTGTCGGGGAACTTCTTGAGTTGCAGCAAGGGTGTGAAGGACCCTTTGGAAGTTCCAGTGGTTAGATGTGATTGGCCTCGAGAAGCCTCAGCGGAAATGGGCCTCATCTGGCCTGGAGGGCACAACCTCCTGGATTTTCTCGAGTTGCGGCAGGTGCTCTCGACTTACGACCGGGACCTCAGGGACCCGCTCTGGTGGCCTCAGGAAAGGCCAGTCCCCATGCGAGTTCCTCGGGGGCGTCTCGGGATTCCTCTCCCGTCGATGCCGGGGCCTAAGACCTTGTGTGGAGTCGGGGCCGGAACCTGAGGATTCCTCTCCAGTGCTGACATGGATCTTGGGGTACTTCTGGAGTCTCCCCAGGGGAGTCAGTCCTCGTCTCGAATGCGGGCATGCACTTGCGCTTTCCTCCAGAGCGGTAGCAGCAGTGTCACGCAATCCGCCGCGTGGATCAAAGGATCTATGGTTTTCCCTCGAGTCTTTCCCACCAGGCTTTCCCACGAGGCTTTCCCACAGGGCTGTCCCACGTGCACACGTGGTGAGAGTCGATCCTCTGCTTGAACGTCAAGGCAGTGCAGGGAAAACAGGTTCCTCTGGAATGGACTGACACATCCGGGGGACTCTTGGAATGGTGGCATTTCCCTGGAGTTCCTCTCGCCTTTCCTGTGGAGAGCGCCTCCTCTTGAGATGCGACGGGAATGCCAGGAATTCTTTCCCTACGAAACAGGGAAAGGATCCCTCATCTCGAGCTAGGAGGCGGAAACGGGGCTCCCCTGGATGTGTGCGGGACCCACGTGCTTCCTCTCGTGTGGAGACGGGTATGTCGGGGAACTTCTTGAGTTGCAGCAAGGGTGTGAAGGACCCTTTGGAAGTTCCAGTGGTTAGACGTGATTAGCCTCGAGAAGCCTCAGCGGAAATGGGCCTCATCTCGCCTGGAGGGCAAAACCTCCTGGATTTTCTCGAGTTGCGGCAGGTGCTCACGACTTTCGACGGGGACCTCAGGGACCCCCTCTGGTGGCCTCAGGAAAGGCCAGTCCCCATGCGAGTTCCTCGGGGGCCTCTCGGGATTCCTCTCCCGTCGATGCCGGGGCCTAAGACCTTGTGTGGAGTCGGGGCCGGAACCTGAGGATTCCTCTCCAGTGCTGACATGTATCTTGGGGTACTTCTGGAGTCTCCCCAGGGGAGTCAGTCCTCGTCTCGAATGCGGGCATGCACTTGCGCTTTCCTCCAGAGCGGTAGCAGCAGTGTCACGCAGTCCGCCGCGTGGATCAAAGGATCTATGGTTTTCCCTCGAGTCTTTCCCTCCAGGCTTTCCCACGAGTCTTTCCCACAGGGCTGTCCCACGTGCACACGTGGTGGGAGTCGATCCTCGGCTTGAACGTCAAGGCAGTGCAGGGAAAACAGGTTCCTCTGGAATGGACTGACACATCTGGGGGACTCTTGGAATGGTGGCACGACCCTGGAGTTCCTCTCGCCTTTCCTGTGGAGAGCGCCTCCTCTTGAGATGCGACGGGAACGCCGGGAATTCTTTCCCTACGAAACAGGGAAAGGATCCCTCATCTCGAGCTAGGAGGCGGAAACGGGGCTCCCCTGGATGTGTGCGGGACCCACGTGCTTCCTCTCGAGTGGAGACGGGTATGTCGGGGAACTTCTTGAGTTGCAGCAAGGGTGTGAAGGACCCTTTGGAAATTCCAGTGGTTAGACGTGATTAGCCTCGAGAAGCCTCAGCGAAAATGGGCCTCATCTCGCCTGGAGGGCAAAACCTCCTGGATTTTCTCGAGTTGCGGCAGGTGCTCTCGACTTACGACGGGGACCTCAGGGACCCGCTCTGGTGGCCTCAGGAAAGGCCAGTCCCGATGCGAGTTCCTCGGGAGACTCTCGGGATTCCTCTCCTGTAGATGCCGGGGCCTAAGACCTTGTGTGGAGTCGGGGCTGGAACCTGAGGATTCCTCTCCAGTGCTGACATGGATCTTGGGGTACTTCTGGAGTCTCCCCAGGGGAGTCAGTCCTCGTCTCGAATGCGGGCATGCACTTGCGCTTTCCTCCAGAGCGGTAGCAGCAGTGTCACGCAGTCCGCCGCGTGGATCAAAGGATCTATGTTTTTCCCTCGAGTCTTTCCCACGAGGCTTTCCCTCGAGGCTTTCCCACAGGGCTGTCCCACGTGCACACGTGGTGGGAGTCGATCCTCGGCTTGAACGTCAAGGCAGTGCAGGGAAAACAGGTTCCTCTGGAATGGACTGACACATCTGGGGGACTCTTGGAATGGTGGAACGACCCTGGAGTTCCTCTCGCCTTTCCTGTGGAGAGCGCCTCCTCTTGAGATGCGACGGGAACGCCGGGAATTCTTTCCCTACGAAACAGGGAAAGGATCCCTCATCTCGAGCAAGGAGGCGGAAACGGGGCTCCCTTGGATGTGTGCGGGACACCACGTGCTTCCTCTCGAGTGGAGACGGGTATGTCGGGGAACTTCTTGAGTTGCAGCAAGGGTGTGAAGGACCCCTTGGAAGTTCCAGTGGTTAGATGTGATTGGCCTCGAGAAGCCTCAGCGGAAATGGGCCTCATCTCGCCTGGAGGGCAAAACCTCCTGGATTTTCTCGAGTTGCGGCAGGTGCTCTCGACTTACGACGGGGACCTCAGGGAACCGCTCTGGTGGCCTCAGGAAAGGCCAGTCCCCATGCGAGTTCCTCGGGGGCCTCTGGGGATTCCTCTCCCGTCGATGCCGGGGCCTAAGACCTTGTGTGGAGTCGGGGCCGGAACCTGAGGATTCCTCTCCAGTGCTGACATGGATCTTGGGGTACGTCTGGAGTCTCCCCAGGGGAGTCAGTCCTCGTCTCGAATGCGGGCATGCATTGCCCTTTCCTCCAGAGGGGTAGCAGCAGTGTCACGCAGTCCGCCGCGTGGATCAAAGGATCTATGGTTTTCCCTCGAGTCTTTCCCACGAGGCTTTCCCACGAGGCTTTCCCACAGGGCTGTCCCACGTGCACAGGTGGTGGGAGTCGATCCTCGGCTTGAACGTCAAGGCAGTGCAGGGAAAACAGGTTCCTCTGGAATGGACTGACACATCTGGGGGACTCTTGGAATGGTGGCACGACCCTGGAGTTCCTCTCGCCTTTCCTGTGCAGAGCGCCTCCTCTTGAGATGCGACGGGAACGCCGGGAATTCTTTCCCTACGAAACAGGGAAAGGATCCCTCATCTCGAGCTAGGAGGCGGAAACGGGGCTCCCCTGGATGTGTGCGGGACCCCACGTGCTTCCTCTCGAGTGGAGACGGGTATGTCGGGGAACTTCTTGAGTTGCAGCAATGGTGTGAAGGACCCTTTGGAAGTTCCAGTGGTTAGATGTGATTGGCCTCGAGAAGCCTCAGCGGAAATGGGCCTCATCTCGCCTGGAGGGCAAAACCTCCTGGATTTTCTCGAGTTGCGGCAGGTGCTCTCGACTTACGACGGGGACCTCAGGGACCCGCTCTGGTGGCCTCAGGAAAGGCCAGTCCCCATGCGAGTTCCTCGGGGACCCCTCGGGATTCCTCTCCCGTCGATGCCGGGGCCTAAGACCTTGTGTGGAGTCGTTGCCGGAACCTGAGGATTCCTCTCCAGGGCTGACATGGATCTTGGGGTACTTGTGGAGTCTCCCCAGGGGAGTCAGTCCTCGTCTCGAATGCGGGCATGCACTTGCGCTTTCCTCCAGAGCGGTAGCAGCAGTGTCACGCAGTCCGCCCAATGGATCAAAGGATCTATGGTTTTCCCTCGAGTCTTTCCCACGAGGCTTTCCCACGAGGCTTTCCCATAGGGCTGTCCCACGTGCACACGTGGTGGGAGTCGATCCTCGGCTTGAACGTCAAGGCAGTGCAGGGAAAACAGGTTCCTCTGGAATGGACTGACACATCTGGGGGACTCTTGGAATGGTGGCACGACCCTGGAGTTCCTCTCGCCTTTCCTGTGGAGAGCGCCTCCTCTTGAGATGCGACGGGAACGCCGGGAATTCTTTCCCTACGAAACAGGGAAAGGATCCCTCATCTCGAGCTAGGAGGCGTAAACGGTGCTCCCCTGGATGTGTGCGGGACCCCACGTTCTTCCTCTCGAGTGGAGACGGGTATGTCGGGGAACTTCTTGAGTTGCAGCAAGGGTGTGAAGGACCCTTTGGAAGTTCCAGTGGTTAGACGTGATTAGCCTCGAGAAGCCTGAGCGGAAATGGGCCTCATCTCGCCTGGAGGGCAAAACCTCCTGGATTTTCTCGAGTTGCGGCAGGTGCTCTCGACTTACGACGGGGACCTCAGGGACACGCTCTGGTGGCCTCAGGAAAGGCCAGTCCCCATGCGAGTTCCTCGGGGGCGTCTCGGGATTCCTCTCCCGTCGATGCCGGGGCCTAAGACCTTGTGTGGAGTCGGGGCCGGAACCTGAGGATTTCTCTCCAGTGCTGACATGGATCTTGGGGTACGTCTGGAGTCTCCCCAGGAGAGTCAGTCCTCGTCTCGAATGCGGGCATGCACTTGCGCTTTCCTCCAGAGCGGTAGCAGCAGTGTCACGCAGTCCGCCGCGTGGATCAAAGGATCTATGGTTTTCCCTCGAGTCTTTCCCACCAGGCTGTCCCACGAGGCTTTCCCACAGGGCTGTCCCACGTGCACACGTGGTGAGAGTCGATCCTCGGCTTGAACGTCAAGGCAGTGCAGGGAAAACAGGTTCCTCTGGAATGGACTGACACATCCGGGGGACTCTTGGAATGGTGGCACGACCCTGGAGTTCCTCTCGCCTTTCCTGTGGAGAGCGCCTCCTCTTGAGATGCGACGGGAATGCCAGGAATTCTTTCCCTACGAAACAGGGAAAGGATCCCTCATCTCGAGCTAGGAGGCGGAAACGGGGCTCCCCTGGATGTGTGCGGGACCCACGTGCTTCCTCTCGTGTGGAGACGGGTATGTCGGGGAACTTCTTGAGTTGCAGCAAGGGTGTGAAGGACCCTTTGGAAGTTCCAGTGGTTAGACGTGATTAGCCTCGAGAAGCCTCAGCGGAAATGGGCCTCATCTCGCCTGGAGGGCAAAACCTCCTGGATTTTCTCGAGTTGCGGCAGGTGCTCACGACTTTCGACGGGGACCTCAGGGACCCCCTCTGGTGGCCTCAGGAAACGCCAGTCCCCATGCGAGTTCCTCGGGGGCCTCTCGGGATTCCTCTCCCGTCGATGCCGGGGCCTAAGACCTTGTGTGGAGTCGGGGCCAGAACCTGAGGTTTCCTCTCCAGTGCTGACATGGATCTTGGGGTACTTCTGGAGTCTCCCCAGGGGAGTCAGTGCTCGTCTCGAATGCGGGCATGCACTTGTGCTTTCCTGCAGAGCGGTAGCAGCAGTGTCACGCAGTCCGCCGCGTGGATCAAAGGATCTATGGTTTTCCCTCGAGTCTTTCCCAGGAGGCTTTCCCACGAGGCTTTCCCACAGGGCTGTCCCACGTACACACATGGTGGGAGTCGATCCTCGGCTTGAACGTCAAGGCAGTGCAGGGAAAACAGGTTCCTCTGGAATGGACTGACATATCTGGGGGACTCTTGGAATGGTGGCACGACCCTGGAGTTCCTCTCGCCTTTCCTGTGGAGAGCGCCTCCTCTTGAGATGAGACGGGAACGCCGAAAATTCTTTCCCTACAAAACAGGGAAAGGATCCCTCATCTCGAGCTAGGAGGCGGGAACGGGGCTCCCCTGGATGTGTGCGGGACCCTCGTGCTTTCTCTCGAGTGGAGATGGGTATGTCGGGAACTTCTTGAGTTGCAGCAAGTGTGTGAAGGACCCTTTGGAAGTTCCAGTGGTTAGATGTGATTAGCCTCGAGAAGCCTCAGCGGAAATGGGCCTCATCTCGCCTGGAGGGCAAAACCTCCTGGATTTTCTCGAGTTGCGGCAGGTGCTCTCGACTTACGACGGGGACCTCAGGGACCCGCTCTGGTGGCCTCAGGAAAGGCCAGTCCCCATGCGAGTTCCTCGGGGGCCTCTCGGGATTCCTCTCCCGTCGATGCCGGGGCCTAAGCCCTTGTGTGGAGTCGGGGCCGGAACCATAGGATTCCTCTCCAGTGCTGACATGGATCTTGGGGGTACTTCTGGAGTCTCCCCAGGGGAGTCAGTCCTCGTCTCGAATGCGGGGATGCACTTGCACGTTCCTCCAGAGCGGTAGCAGCAGTGTCACGCAGTCCGCCACATGGATCTAAGGATCTATGGTTTTCCCTCGAGTCTTTCCCAGGAGTCTTTCCCACGAGGCTTTCCCACAGGGCTGTCCCCCATGCACACGGGGTGGTAGTCGATCCTCGGCTTGAACGTCAAGGCAGTGCAGGGAAAACAGGTTCCTCTGGAAGGTACTGACACATCTGGGGGACTTTTGGAATGGTGGCACGACCCTGGAGTTCCTCTCGCCTTTCCTGTGGAGAGCGCTTCCTCTTGAGATGCGACGGGATCGCCGGGAATTCTTTCCCTACCAAACAGGGAAAGGATCCCTCATCTCGAGCTAGGAGGCGGAAACGGGGCTCAACTGGATGTGTGCGGGACCCTCGTGCTTCCTCTCGAGTGGAGACGGGTATGTCAGGGAACTTCTTGAGTTGCAGCAAGCGTGTGAAGGACCCTTTGGAAGTTAGAGCGGTTAGATGTGATTAGCCTCGAGAAGCCTCAGCGGAAATGGGCCTCATCTCGCCTGTAGGGCAAAACCTCCTGGATTTTCTCGAGTTGAGGCAGATGCTCTAGACTTACGACGGGGACCTCAGGGACCCGCTCTGGTGGCCTCAGGAAAGGCCAGTCCCCATGCGAGTTCCTCGGGGGCCTCTCGGGATTCCTCTCCCGTCGATGCCGAGGCCTAAGCCCTTGTGGGGAGTCGGGGCCGGAACCTGAGGATTCCTCTCCTGTGCTGACATGGATCTTGGGGTACTTCTGGAGTCTCCCCAAGGAAGTCAGTCCTCGTCTCGAATGCGGGCCTGCACTTGCGCTTTCCTCCAGAGCGGTAGCAGCAGTGTCACGCATTCCGCCGCGTGGATCAAAGGATCTATGGTTTTCCCTCGAGTCTTTCCCACGAGGCTTTCCCACGAGGCTTTCCCACAGGGCTGTCCCACGTGCACACGTGGTGGGAGTCGATCCTCGGCTTGAACGTCAAGGCAGTGCAGGGAAAACAAGTTCCTCTGGAATGGACTGACACATCTGGGGGACTCTTGGAATGGTGGCACGACACTGGAGTTCCACTCGTCTTTCCTGTGGAGAGCGCCTCCTCTTGAGATGCGACGGGAACGCCGGGAATTCTTTCCCTATGAAACAGGGAAAGGATCCCTCATCTCGAGCTAGGAGGCGGAAACGTGGCTCCCCTGGATGTGTGCGGACCCTCGTGCTTCCTCTCGAGTGGAGACGGGTATGTCGGGGAACTTCTTGAGTTGCAGCAAGGGTGTGAAGGACCCTTTGGAAGTTCCAGTGGTTAGATGTGATTAGCCTCGAGAAGCCTCAGCGGAAATGGGCCTCATCTCGCCTGGAGGGCAAAACCTCCTGGATTTTCTCGAGTTGCGGCAGGTGCTCTCGACTTACGACGGGGACCTCAGGGACCCGCTCTGGTGGCCTCAGGAAAGGCCAGTCCCCATGCGAATTCCACGGGGGCTTCTCGGGATTCCTCGCCAATCGATCCCTTGGCCTAAGACCTTGTGTGGAGTCGGGGCCGGAACCTGAGGATTCCTCTCCAGTGCTGACATGGATCTTGGGGTACTTCTGGAGTCTCCCCAGGGGAGTCAGTCCTCGTCTCGAATGCGGGCATGCACTTGCGCTTTCCTCCGGAGCGGTCGCAGCAGTGTCACGCAGTCCGCCACATGGATCTAAGGATCTATGGTTTTCCCTCGAGTCTTTCCCAGGAGACTTTCCCACGAGGCTTTCCCACAGGGCTGTCCCACGTGCACACGTGGTGGGAGTCGATCCTCGGCTTGAACGTCAAGGCAGTGCAAGGAAAACAGGTTCCTCTGGAATGGACTGACACATCTGGGGGGCTCTTGGAATGGTGGCACGACCCTGGAGTTCCTCTCGCCTTTCCTGTGGAGAGCGCCTCCTCTTGAGATGCGACGGGAACGCCGGGAATTCTTTCCCTACGAAACAGGGAAAGGATCCCTCATCTCGAGCTAGGAGGCGGAAACGGGGCTCCCCTGGATGTGTGCGGGACCCTCGTGCTTCCTCTCGAGTGGAGACGGGTATGTCGGGCAACTTCTTGAGTTGCAGCAAGGGTGTGAAGGACCCTTTGGAAGTTCCAGTGGTTAGATGTGATTAGCCTCGAGAAGCCTCAGCGGAAATGGGCCTCATCTCGCCTGGAGGGCAAAACCTCCTGGATTTTCTCGAGTTGCGGCAGGTGCTCTCGACTTACGACGGGGACCTCAGGGACCCGCTCTGGTGGCCTCAGGAAAGGCCAGTCCCCATGCGAGTTCCTCGGGGGCGTCTCGGGATTCCTCTCCCGTCGATGCCGGGGCCTAAGACCTTGTGTGGAGTCGGGGCGGGAACCTCAGGATTCCTCTCCAGTGCTGACATGGATCTTGGGGTACTTCTGGAGTCTCCCCAGGGGAGTCAGTGATCGTCTCGAATGCGGGCATGCACTTGCGCTTTCGTGCAGAGCGGTAGCAGCAGTGTCACGCAGTCCACCACGTGGATCAAAGGATCTATGGTTTTCCCTCCAGTCTTTCCCACGAGGCTTTCCCAAGAGGCTTTCCCACAGGGCTGTCCCACGTGCACACGTTGTGGGAGTCGATCCTCGGCTTGAACGTCAAGGAAGTGCAGGGAAAACAGGTTCCTCTGGAATGGACTGACACATCTGGGGGGCTCTTGGAATGGTGGCACGACCCTGGAGTTCCTCTCGCCTTTCCTGTGGAGAGCGCCTCCTCTTGAGATGCGACGGGAATGCCGGGAATTCTTTCCCTACGAAACAGGGAAAGGATCCCTCATCTCGAGCTAGGAGGCGGAAACGGGGCTCCCCTGGATGTGTGCGGGACCCTCGTGCTTCCTCTCGAGTGGAGACGGGTATGTCGGGCAACTTCTTGAGTTGCAGCAAGTGTGTGAAAGACCCTTTGGAAGTTACAGTGGTTAGATGTGATTAGCCTCGAGAAGCCTCAGCGGAAATGGGCCTCATCTCGCCTGGAGGGCAAAACCTCCTGGATTTTCTCGAGTTGCGGCAGGTGCTCTCGACTTACGACGGGGACCTCAGGGACCCGCTCTGGTGGCCTCAGGAAAGGCCAGTCCCCATGCGAGTTCCTCGGGGGCGTCTCGGGATTCCTCTCCCGTCGATGCCGGGGCCTAAGACCTTGTGTGGAGTCGGGGCGGGAACCTCAGGATTCCTCTCCAGTGCTGACATGGATCTTGGGGTACTTCTGGAGTCTCCCCAGGGGAGTCAGTGATCGTCTCGAATGCGGGCATGCACTTGCGCTTTCGTGCAGAGCGGTAGCAGCAGTGTCACGCAGTCCACCACGTGGATCAAAGGATCTATGGTTTTCCCTCCAGTCTTTCCCACGAGGCTTTCCCAAGAGGCTTTCCCACAGGGCTGTCCCACGTGCACACGTTGTGGGAGTCGATCCTCGGCTTGAACGTCAAGGAAGTGCAGGGAAAACAGGTTCCTCTGGAATGGACTGACACATCTGGGGGGCTCTTGGAATGGTGGCACGACCCTGGAGTTCCTCTCGCCTTTCCTGTGGAGAGCGCCTCCTCTTGAGATGCGATGGGAATGCCGGGAATTCTTTCCCTACGAAACAGGGAAAGGATCCCTCATCTCGAGCTAGGAGGCGGAAACGGGGCTCCCCTGGATGTGTGCGGGACCCTCGTGCTTCCTCTCGAGTGGAGATGGGTATGTCGGGAACTTCTTGAGTTGCAGCAAGGGTGTGAAGGACCCTTTGGAAGTTCCAGTGGTTAGATGTGATTAGCCTCGAGAAGCCTCAGCGGAAATGGGCCTCATCTCGCCTGGAGGGCAAAACCTCCTGGATTTTCTCGAGTTGCGGCAGGTGCTCTCGACTTACGACGGGGACCTCAGGGACCCGCTCTGGTGGCCTCAGGAAAGGCCAGTCCCCATGCGAGTTCCTCGGGGGCCTCTCGGGATTCCTCTCCCGTCGATGCCGGGGCCTAAGCCCTTGTGTGGAGTCGGGGCCGGAACCTGAGGATTCCTCTCCAGTGCTGACATGGATCTTGGGGGTAATTCTGGAGTCTCCCCAGGGGAGTCAGTCCTCGTCTCGAATGCGGGCATGCACTTGCGCTTTCCTCCGGAGCGGTAGCAGCAGTGTCACGCAGTCCGCCGCGTGGATCAAAGGATCTATGGTTTTCCCTCGGGTCTTTCCCACGAGGCTTTCCCACGAGGCTTTCCCACAGGGCTGTCCCACGTGCACACGTGGTGGGAGTCGATCCTCGGCTTGAACGTCAAGGCAGTGCAGGGAAAATAGGTTCCTCTGGAATGGACTGACACATCTGGGGGACTCTTGGAATGGTGGCACGACCCTGGAGTTCCTCTCGCCTTTCCTGTGGAGAGCGCCTCCCCTTGAGATGCGACGGGAACGCCGGGAACTCTTTCCCTACGAAACAGGGAAAGGATCCCTCATCTCGAGCTAGGAGGCGGAATCGGGGCTCCGCTGGATGTGTGCGGGACCCTCGTGCTTCCTCTCGAGTGGAGACGGGTATGTCGGGGAACTTCTTGAGTTGCAGCAAGGGTGTGAAGGACCCTTTGGAAGTTCCAGTGGTTAGATGTGATTAGCCTCGAGAAGCCTCAGCGGAAATGGGCCTCATCCCGCCTGGAGGGCAAAACCTCCTGGATTTTCTCGAGTTGAGGCAGGTGCTCTCGACTTACGACGGGGACCTCAGGGACCCGCTCTGGTGGCCTCAGGAAAGGCCAGTCCCCATGCGAGTTCCTCGGGGGCCTCTTGGGATTCCTCTCCCTTCGATGCCGAGGCCTAAGCCCTTGTGGGGAGTCGGGGCCGGAACCTGAGGATTCCTCTCCAGTGCTGACATGGATCTTGGGGTACTTCTGGAGTCTCCCCAAGGAAGTCAGTCCTCGTCTCGAATGCGGGCCTGCACTTGCGCTTTCCTCCAGAGCGGTAGCAGCAGTGTCACGCAGTCCGCCGCGTGGATCAAAGGATCTATGGTTTTCCCTCGAGTCTTTCCCAGGAGGCTTTCCAAGGAGGCTTTCCCACAGGGCTGTCCCACGTGCACACGTGGTGGGAGTCGATCCTCGGCTTGAACGTCAAGGCAGTGCAGGGAAAACAGGTTCCTCTGGAATGGACTGACACATCTGGGGGACTCTTGGAATGGTGGCACGACCCTGGAGTTCCTCTCGCCTTTCCTGTGGAGAGCGCCTCCTCTTGAGATGCGTCGGGAACGCCGGGAATTCTTTCCCTACGAAACAGGGAAAGGATCCCTCATCTCGAGCTAGGAGGCGGAAACGGGGCTCCCCTGGATGTGTGCGGGACCCTCGTGCTTCCTCTCGAGTGGAGACGGGTATGTCGGGGAACTTCTTGTGTTGCAGCAAGGGTGTGAAGGACCCTTTGGAAGTTCCAGCGGTTAGATGTGATTAGCCTCGAGAAGCCTCAGCGGAAATGGGCCTCATCTCGCCTGGAGGGCAAAACCTCCTGGATTTTCTCGAGTTGAGGCAGGTGCTCTAGACTTACGACGGGGACCTCAGGGACCCGCTCTGGTGGCCTCAGGAAAGGCCAGTCCCCATGCGAGTTCCTCGGGGGCCTCTCGGGATTCCTCTCCCGTCGATGCCGGGGCCTAAGACCTTGTGTGGAGTCGGGGCCGGAACCTGAGGATTCCTCTCCAGTGCTGACATGGATCTTGGGGGTACTTCTGGAGTCTCCCCAGGGGAGTCAGTCCTCGTCTCGAATGCGGGCATGCACTTGCGCTTTCCTCCGGAGCGGTAGCAGCAGTGTCACGCAGTCCGCCGCGTGGATCAAAGGATCTATGGTTTTCCCTCGAGTCTTTCCCACGAGGCTTTCCCACGAGGCTTTCCCACAGGGCTGTCCCACGTGCACACGTGGTGGGAGTCGATCCTCGGCTTGAACGTCAAGGCAGTGCAGGGAAAACAGGTTCCTCTGGAATGGACTGACACATCTGGGGGACTCTTGGAATGGTGGCACGACCCTGGAGTTCCTCTCGCCTTTCCTGTGGAGAGCGCCTCCTCTTGAGATGCGACGGGAACGCCGGGAACTCTTTCCCTACGAAACAGGGAAAGGATCCCTCATCTCGAGCTAGGAGGCGGAAACGGGGCTCCCCTGGATGTGTGCGGGACCCTCGTGCTTCCTCTCGAGTGGAGACGGGTATGTCGGGGAACTTCTTGAGTTGCAGCAAGGGTGTGAAGGACCCTTTGGAAGTTCCAGTGGTTAGATGTGATTAGCCTCGAGAAGCCTCAGCGGAAATGGGCCTCATCCCGCCTGGAGGGCAAAACCTCCTGGATTTTCTCGAGTTGAGGCAGGTGCTCTCGACTTACGACGGGGACCTCAGGGACCCGCTCTGGTGGCCTCAGGAAAGGCCAGTCCCCATGCGAGTTCCTCGGGGGCCTCTCGGGATTCCTCTCCCGTCTATGCCGGGGCCTAAGACCTTGTGTGGAGTCGGGGCGGGAACCTCAGGATTCCTCTGCAGTGCTGACATGGATCTTGGGTACTTCTGGAGTCTCCCCAGGGGAGTCAGTCCTCGTCTCGAATGCGGGCATGCACTTGCGCTTTCCTGCAAAGCGATAGCAGCAGTGTCACGCAGTCCACCACGTGGATCAAAGGATCTATGGTTTTCCCTCGAGTCTTTCCCACGAGGCTTTCCCAAGAGGCTTTCCCACAGGGCTGTCCCACGTGCACACGTTGTGGGAGTCGATCCTCGGCTTGAACGTCAAGGAAGTGCAGGGAAAACATCTTCCTCTGGAATGGACTGACACATCTGGGGGGCTCTTGGAATGGTGGCACGACCCTGGAGTTCCTCTCGCCTTTCCTGTGGAGAGCGCCTCCTCTTGAGATGCGACGGGAACGCCGGGAATTCTTTCCCTACGAAACAGGGAAAGGATCCCTCATCTCGAGCTAGGAGGCGGAAACGGGGCTCCCCTGGATGTGTGCGGGACCCTCGTGCCTCCTCTCGAGTGGAGACGTGTATGTCGGGGAACTTCTTGAGTTGCAGCAAGCGTGTGAAGGACCCTTTGGAAGTTCCAGCGGTTAGATGTGATTAGCCTCGAGAAGCCTCAGCGGAAATGGGCCTCATCTCGCCTGGAGGGCAAAACCTCCTGGATTTTCTCGAGTTGAGGCAGGTGCTCTAGATTTACGACGGGGACCTCAGGGACCCGCTCTGGTGGCCTCAGGAAAGGCCAGTCCCCATGCGAGTTCCTCGGGGGCCTCTCGGGATTCCTCTCCCGTCGATGCCGGGGCCTAAGACCTTGTGTGGAGTCGGGGCCGGAACCTGAGGATTCCTCTCCAGTGCTGACATGGATCTTGGGGGTACTTCTGGAGTCTCCCCAGGGGAGTCAGTCCTCGTCTCGAATGCGGGCATGCACTTGCGCTTTCCTCCGGAGCGGTAGCAGCAGTGTCACGCAGTCCGCCGCGTAGATCAAAGGATCTATGGTTTTCCCTCGAGTCTTTCCCACGAGGCTTTCCCAAGAGGCTTTCCCACAGGGCTGTCCCACGTGCACACGTGGTGGGAGTCGATCCTCGGCTTGAACGTCAAGGCAGTGCAGGGAAAACAGGTTCCTCTGGAATGGACTTACAAATCTGGGGGACTCTTGGAATGGTGGCACGACCCTGGATTTCCTCTCGCCTTTCCTGTGGAGAGCGCCTCCTCTTGAGATGCGACGGGAACGCCGGGAATTCTTTCCCTAAGAAACAGGGAAAGGATCCGTCATCTCGAGCTAGGAGGCGGAAACGGGGCTCCCCTGGATGTGTGCGGGACCCTCGTGCTTTTTCTCGAGTGGAGACGTGTATGTCGGGGAACTTCTTGAGTTGCAGCAAGGGTGTGAAGGTCCCTTTGGAAGTTCCAGTGGTTAGATGTGCTTAGCCTCGAGAAGCCTCAGCGGAAATGGGCCTCATCTCGCCTGGAGGGCAAAACCTCCTGGATTTTCTCGAGTTGCGGCAGGTACTCTCGACTTACGACGGGGACCTCAGGGTCCTGCTCTGGTGGCCTCAGGAAAGGCCAGTCCCCATGCGTGTTCCTCGGGGGCCTCTCGGGATTCCTCTCCCGTCGATGCCGGGGCCTAAGACCTTGTGTGGAGTCGGGGCGGGAACCTCAGGATTCCTCTCCAGTGCTGACGTGGATCTTGGGGTACTTCTGGAGTCTCCCCAGGGGAGTCAGTGTTCGTCTCGAATGCGGGCATGCACTTGCGCTTTCCTGCAGAGCGGTAGCAGCAGTGTCACGCAGTCCACCACGTGGATCAAAGGATCTATGCTTTTCCCTCGAGTCTTTCCCACGAGGCTTTCCCACGAGGCTTTCCCACAGGGCTGTCCCACGTGCACTCGTGGTGGGAGTCGATCCTCCGCTTGAACGTCAAGGCAGTGCAGGGAAAACAGGTTCCTCTGGAATGGACTGACACATCTGGGGGACTCTTGGAATGGTGGCCCGACCCTGGAGTTCCTCTCGCCTTTCCTGTGGAGAGCGCCTCCTCTTGAGATGCGACGGGAACGCCGGGAATTCTTTCCTTACGAAACAGGGAAAGGATTCCTCATCTCGAGCTAGGAGGCGGAAACGGGGCTCCCCTGGATGTGTGCGCGACCCTCGTGCTTCCTCTCGAGTGGAGACGGGTATGTCGGGGAACTTCTTGAGTTGCAGCAAGGGTGTGAATGACCCTTTGGAAGTTCCAGTGGTTAGATGTGGTTAGCCTAGAGAAGCCTCATTGGAAATGGGCCTCATCTCGCCTGGAGGGCAAAACCTCCTGGATTTTCTCGAGTTGCGGCAGGTGCTCTCGACTTACGACGGGGACCTCAGGGACCCGCTCTGGTGGCCTCAGGAAAGGCCAGTCCCTATGCGAGTTCCTCTGGGGCCTCTCGGGATTACTCTGCCGTCGATGCCGGGGCCTAAGACCTTGTGTGGAGTCGGGGCCGGAACCTGTGGATTCCTCTCCAGTGCTGACATGGATCTTGGGGTACTTCTGGAGTCTCCCGAGGGGAGTCAGTGCTCGTCTCGAATGCGGGCATGCACTTGCGCTTTCCTCCAGAGCGGTAGCAGCAGTGTCACGCAGTCCGCCGCGTGGATCAAAGGATCTATGCTTTTCCCTCGAGTCTTTCCCACGAGGCTTTCCCACGAGGCTTTCCCACAGGGCTGTCCCAAGTGCACTCCTGGTGGGAGTCGATCCTCCGCTTGAACGTCAAGGCAGTGCAGGGAAAACAGGTTGCTCTGGAATGGACTGACACATCTGGGGGACTCTTGGAATGGTGGCCCGACCCTGGAGTTCCTCTCGCCTTTCCTGTGGAGAGCGCCTCCTCTTGAGATGCGACGGGAACGCCGGGAATTCTTTCCTTACGAAACAGGGAAAGGATCCCTCATCTCGAGCTAGGAGGCGGAAACGGGGCTCCCCTGGATGTGTCCGGGACCCTCGTGCTTCCTCTCGAGTGGAGACGGGTATGTCGGGGAACTTCTTGAGTTGCAGCAAGGGTGTGAAGGACCCTTTGGAAGTTCCAGTGGTTAGATGTGGTTAGCCTAGAGAAGCCTCATTGGAAATGGGCCTCATCTCGCCTGGAGGGCAAAACCTCCTGGATTTTCTCGAGTTGCGGCAGGTGCTCTCGACTTACGACGGGGACCTCAGGGACTCGCTCTGGTGGCCTCAGGAAAGGCCAGTCCCTATGCGAGTTCCTCTGGGTCCTCTCGGGATTACTCTGCCGTCGATGCCGGGGCCTAAGACCTTGTGTGGAGTCGGGGCCGGAACCTGAGGATTCCTCTCCAGTGCTGACATGGATCTTGGGGTACTTCTGGAGTCTCCCCAGGGTAGTCAGTCCTCGTCTCCAATGCGGGCATGCACTTGCGCTTTCCTCCAGAGCGGTAGCAGCAGTGTCACACAGTCCGCCGCGTGGATCAAAGGATCTATGTTTTTCCCTCGAGTCTTTCCCACGAGGCTTTCCCACGAGGCTTTCCGACAGGGCGGTCACACGTGCACACGTGCTGGGAGTCCATCCTCGGCTTGAACGTCAAGGCAGTGCAGGGAAAACAGGTTCCTCTGAAATGGACTGACAAATCTGGGGGACTCTTGGAATCGTGGCAGGATCCTGGAGTTCCTCTCGCCTTTCCTGTGGAGAGTGCCTCCTCTTGAGATGCGACGGGAACGCCGGGAATTCTTTCCCTACGAAACAGGGAAAGGATCCCTCATCTCTAGCAAGGAGGCGGAAACGGGGCTCCCCTGGGTGTGTGCGGGACCCTCGTGCTTCCTCTCGAGTGGAGACGGGTATGTCGGGGAACTTCTTGAGTTGCAGCAAGGGTGTTAAAGACCCTTTGGAAGTTCCAGTGGTTAGATGTGATTAGCCTGGAGAAGCCTCAGCGGAAATGGGCCTTATCTCGCCTGGAGGGCAAAACCTCCTGGATTTTCTCGAGTTGCGGCAGGTGCTCTCGACTTACGACGGGGACCTCAGGGACCCGCTCTGGTGGCCTCAGGAAAGGCCAGTCCCCATGCGACTTCCTCGGGGGCCTCTCGGGATTCCTCTCCCGTCGATGCCGGGGCCTAAGACCTTGTGTGGACTCGGGGCCGGAACCTCAGGATTCCTCTCCAGTGCTGACATGGATCTTGGGGTAATTCTGGAGTCTCCCCAGGGGATTCAGTGCTCGTCTCGAATGCGGGCATGCACTTGCGCTTTCCTGCAGAGCGTTAGCAGCAGTGTCACGCAGTTCTCCGCGTGGATCAAAGGATCTATGGTTTTCCCTCGAGTCTTTCCCACGAGGCTTTCCCACGAGGCTTTCCCACAGGGCTGTCCCACGTGCACTCGTGGTGGGAGTCGATCCTCCGCTTGAACGTCAAGGCAGTGCAGGGAAAACAGGTTCCTCTGGAATGGACTGACACATCTGGGGGACTCTTGGAATGGTGGCCCGACCCTGGAGTTCCTCTCGCCTTTCCTGTGGAGAGCGCCTCCTCTTGAGATGCGACGGGAACGCCGGGAATTCTTTCCTTTCGAAACAGGGAAAGGATCCCTCATCTCGAGCTAGGAGGCGGAAACGGGGCTCCCCTGGATGTGTGCGCGACCCTCGTGCTTCCTCTCGAGTGGAGACGGGTATGTCGGGGAACTTCTTGAGTTGCAGCAAGGGTGTGAAGGACCCTTTGGAAGTTCCAGTGGTTAGATGTGGTTAGCCTAGAGAAGCCTCATTGGAAATGGGCCTCTTCTCGCCTGGAGGGCAAAACCTCCTGGATTTTCTCGAGTTGCGGCAGGTGCTCTCGACTTACGACGGTGACCTAAGGGACGCGCTCTGGTGGCCTCAGGACTGGCCAGTCCCCATTCCAGTGGCTCGGGAGCCTCTCGGGATTCTGCTCCCTTCGATGCCAGAGCCTAAGACCTTGTGTGGAGTCGTGTCTGGAACATGAGGTTTCCTCTCCAGTGCTGACATGGATCGTGGAGTACTTCTGGTGTTTCCCCAGGGGAGTAAGTCCCCGTCTCGAATGGGGGCATGCACGTGCGCTTTCCTCCAGAGCTGTAACAACACTGTCATGCCTCCCGGCGCGCCGATCATGGGATCTGTGGCTTTCCCACGAGGCTTTCCCACGAGGCTTTCCCACAGGACTGTCCCACGTGTCACCGTGGTGTGAGTCGATGCTCGGCGTGAAACTCGAGGCAGTGCAGGGATAACAGGTTCCTCTGGAATGGACTGAGATATCTGGGGGACTCTGGGAACGGTGGCATGACCATGGAGTTCCTCTCGCCTTTCCTGTGAGGAGCGCCTCCACTTGAGATGCAACGGGAACTCCCAGAATTATTTCCCGAAAAAGCTGTGAAAGGATCCCTCATCTTGAGCTACGAGGCGAACACGGGGCTCCCCTGGATGTGGGCGGGACCCTCGTGCTTCCTCTCGAGTGGAGACGGGTATGTTAGGGAACTTCTTGAGTTGCAGCAAGGGTGTGAAGGACCTTTTAGAAGTTCCAGAGGTTAGGTGTGATTAGCTTCCAGAAGCCTCAGCGGAAATGGGCCTCACTCAGCTGGAGTGCAAAACCTCCTTGATTTTCTCGAGTTGCGGCAGGTGCTCTTGACTTACGACGGGGACTTTAGGGACCCGCTCTGGTGGCCTCAATACTGGCCCGTCCCCATTCGAATTGCTCGGGGTCCTCTCGGGATTCATCTTCCGTCGATGCCGGGGCCTAAGTCCTTGTGTGGAGTCGGGGCCGGAACCTGAGGATTCCTCTCCAGTACTGACATGGATCTTGGAGTACTTTTGGAGTCTCCCCAGGGGAGTCAGTCTTCGTCTCGAATGGGGGCATGCACGTGCGCTTTCCTCCGAGCTGTAGCACCAGCGTCACGATTCCTGTCGCGTGGATCAAGGGATCTGTGGCTTTCCCTCGAGGCTTTCCCACGAGGCTTTCCCACAGGGCTGTCCCACGTGAGACCGTGGTGGGAGTCGATCCTCCTCGTTAAAGTCAAGGCAGTGCAGGGAAAACAGTATCCTCAGGAATGGACTGAGACATCTGGGGGACTCTTGGAATGGTGGCACGACGCTGGAGTTGCTCTCACCTTTCCTGTGGAGAGCCCCTACACTTGAGATGCGATGGGAACGCCAAGGAATCTCTCCTGAACAAGCAGCGAACGGATCCCTCATCTCGACCTACGAGGCGGAAACGGAGCTCTTCTGGATGTGGGTGGGACATGCGTGCTTCCTCTCGAGTGGAGAGGGATATATAGGGGAACTTCTTGAGTTGCAGCAAGGGTGTCAAGGACCCTTTGGAAGTTCCAGAGCTTAGGTGTGATTAGCCTTGAGAAGCCTCAGCGGAAATGGGCCTCATCTCGCCTGGAGGGCAAAACCTCCTGGATTTTCTCTAGTTGCGGCAGGTGCTCTCGACTTACGACGGGGACCTCAGGGACCCGCTCTGGTGGCCTCAGGAAAGGCCAGTCCCCATGCGAGTTCCTCGGGGGCCTCTCGGGATTCCTCTCCCCTCGATGCCGGGGCCTAAGACCTTGTGTGGAGTCGGGGCCGGAACCTGGGGATTCCTCTCCAGTGCTGACATGGATCTTGGGGTACTTCTGGAGTCATCCCAGGGGAGTCATTCCTCGTCTCGAATGCTGGCATGCACTTGCTCTTTCCTCCAGAGCCGTAGCAGCAGTGTCACGCAGTCCGCCGCGTGGATCAAAGGATCTATGGTTTTCCCTCGAGTCTTTCCCACGAGGCTTTCCCACAGGTCTGTCCCACGTGCACACGTGGTGGGAGTCGATCCTCGGCTTGAACGTCAAGGCAGTGCCGGGAAAACAGGTTCCTCTGGAATGGACTGACACATCTGGGGGACTCTTGGAATGGTGGCACGACCCTGGAGTTCCTCTCGCCTTTCCTGTGGAGAGCGCCTCCTCTTGAGATGCGACGGGAACGCCGCAAATTCTTTCCCTACGAAACAGGGAAAGGATCCCTCATCTCGAGCTAGGAGGCGGAAACGGGGTCCCCTGGATGTGTGCGGGACCCTCGTGCTTCCTCTCGAGTGGAGACGGGTATGTGGGGGAACTTCTTGAGTTGCAGCAAGGGTGTGAAGGACCCTTTGGAAGTTCCAGTGGTTAGATGTGATTAGCCTCGAGAAGCCTCAGCGGAAATGGGCCTCATCTCGCCTGGAGGGCAAAACCTCCTGGATTTTCTCGAGTTGCGGCAGGTGCTCTCGACTTACGACGGGGACCTCAGGGACCCGCTCTGGTGGCCTCAGGAAAGGCCAGTCCCCATGCGAGTTCCTCGGGGTCCTCTCGGGATTCCTCTCCCGTCCATGCCGGGGCCTAAGACGTTGTGTGGAGTCGGGAACGGAACCTGAGGATTCCTCTCCAGTGCTGATATGGATCTTGGGGTACTTCTGGAGTCTCCCCAGGGGAGTCAGTCCTCGTCTCGAATGCGGGCATGCACTTGCGCTTTCCTCCAGAGCGGTAGCAGCAGTGTCACGCTGTCCGCCGCGTGGATCAAAGGATCTATGGTTTTCCCTCGAGTCTATCCCATGAGGCTTTCCCACGAGGCTTTCCCACAGGGCTGTCCCACAGGGCTGTCCCACGTGCCAGCGTGGTGGGAGTCGATCCTCGGCGTGGGAGTCGATCCTCGGCGTGAAAGCCGAGGTAGTGCAGGGCAAACAGGTTCCTCTGAATGGACTGAGACATCTGGGGGACTCTTGGAATGGTGGCACGATGCTGGAGTTCCTCTCGCCTTTCCTGTGGAGAGCGCCTCCTCTTGAGGTGAGAGGGAAACGTCGGGATTTCTTTCCAGACAAAGCAGCGAAATGTCCCTCATCTCGAGCTACGAGGCGGAAACGGGGCTCCTCTGGATGTGGATGGGATCCTCGTGCTTCTTCTAGAGTGGAGACGGGTATGTCAGGCAACTTCTTGAGTTGCAGCAAGGGTGTGAAGGACCTTTTGGAAGTTCCAGAGGCTAGACGTGATTAGCCTGGAGAAGCCTCAGCGGAAATGGGCCTCATCTCGCCTGGAGGGAAAAACCTCCTGGATTTTCTCGAGTTGCGGCAGGTGCTCTCGACTTACGACGGTGACCTAAGGGACGCGCTCTGGTGGCCTCAGGACTGGCCAGTCCCCATTCCAGTGGCTCGGGAGCCTCTCGGGATTCCGCTCCCTTCGATGCCAGAGCCTAAGACCTTGTGTGGAGTCGTGTCTGGAACATGAGGTTTCCTCTGCAGTGCTGACATGGATCGTGGAGTACTTCTGGTGTTTCCCCAGGGGAGTAAGTCCCCGTCTCGAATGGGGGCATGCACGTGCGCTTTCCTCCAGAGCTGTAACAACACTGTCATGCCTCCCGGCGCGCCGATCATGGGATCTGTGGCTTTCCCACGAGGCTTTCCCACGAGGCTTTCCCACGAGGCTTTCCCACAGGACTGTCCCACGTGTCACCGTGGTGTGAGTCGATGCTCGGCGTGAAACTCGAGGCAGTGCAGGGATAACAGGTTCCTCTGGAATGGACTGAGATATCTGGGGGACTCTGGGAACGGTGGCACGACCCTGGAGTTCCTCTCGCCTTTCCTGTGAGGAGCGCCTCCACTTGAGATGCAACGGGAACTCCCAGAATTATTTCCCGAAAAAGCTGTGAAAGGATCCCTCATCTTGAGCTACGAGGCGAACACGGGGCTCCCCTGGATGTGGGCGGGACCCTCGTGCTTCCTCTCGAGTGGAGACGGGTATGTTAGGGAACTTCTTGAGTTGCAGCAAGGGTGTGAAGGACCTTTTAGAAGTTCCAGAGGTTAGGTGTGATTAGCTTCCAGAAGCCTCAGCGGAAATGGGCCTCACTCAGCTGGAGTGCAAAACCTCCTTGATTTTCTCGAGTTGCGGCAGGTGCTCTTGACTTACGACGGGGACTTTAGGGACCCGCTCTGGTGGCCTCAATACTGGCCCGTCCCCATTCGAATTGCTCGGGGTCCTCTCGGGATTCATCTTCCGTCGATGCCGGGGCCTAAGTCCTTGTGTGGAGTCGGGGCCGGAACCTGAGGATTCCTCTCCAGTACTGACATGGATCTTGGAGTACTTTTGGAGTCTCCCCAGGGGAGTCAGTCTTCGTCTCGAATGGGGGCATGCACGTGCGCTTTCCTCCGAGCTGTAGCACCAGCGTCACGATTCCTGTCGCGTGGATCAAGGGATCTGTGGCTTTCCCTCGAGGCTTTCCCACGAGGCTTTCCCACAGGGCTGTCCCACGTGAGACCGTGGTGGGAGTCGATCCTCCTCGTTAAAGTCAAGGCAGTGCAGGGAAAACAGTATCCTCAGGAATGGACTGAGACATCTGGGGGACTCTTGGAATGGTGGCACGACGCTGGAGTTGCTCTCACCTTTCCTGTGGAGAGCCCCTACACTTGAGATGCGATGGGAACGCCAAGGAATCTCTCCTGAACAAGCAGCGAACGGATCCCTCATCTCGACCTACGAGGCGGAAACGGAGCTCTTCTGGATGTGGGTGGGACATGCGTGCTTCCTCTCGAGTGGAGAGGGGTATATAGGGGAACTTCTTGAGTTGCAGCAAGGGTGTCAAGGACCCTTTGGAAGTTCCAGAGCTTAGGTGTGATTAGCCTTGAGAAGCCTCAGCGGAAATGGGCCTCATCTCGCCTGCAGGGCAAAACCTCCTGGATTTTCTCTAGTTGCGGCAGGTGCTCTCGACTTACGACGGGGACCTCAGGGACCCGCTCTGGTGGCCTCAGGAAAGGCCAGTCCCCATGCGAGTTCCTCGGGGGCCTCTCGGGATTCCTCTCCCCTCGATGCCGGGGCCTAAGACCTTGTGTGGAGTCGGGGCCGGAACCTGGGGATTCCTCTCCAGTGCTGACATGGATCTTGGGGTACTTCTGGAGTCATCCCAGGGGAGTCATTCCTCGTCTCGAATGCTGGCATGCACTTGCTCTTTCCTCCAGAGCCGTAGCAGCAGTGTCACGCAGTCCGCCGCGTGGATCAAAGGATCTATGGTTTTCCCTCGAGTCTTTCCCACGAGGCTTTCCCACAGGTCTGTCCCACGTGCACACGTGGTGGGAGTCGATCCTCGGCTTGAACGTCAAGGCAGTGCCGGGAAAACAGGTTCCTCTGGAATGGACTGACACATCTGGGGGACTCTTGGAATGGTGGCACGACCCTGGAGTTCCTCTCGCCTTTCCTGTGGAGAGCGCCTCCTCTTGAGATGCGACGGGAACGCCGCGAATTCTTTCCCTACGAAACAGGGAAAGGATCCCTCATCTCGAGCTAGGAGGCGGAAACGGGGTCCCCTGGATGTGTGCGGGACCCTCGTGCTTCCTCTCGAGTGGAGACGGGTATGTGGGGGAACTTCTTGAGTTGCAGCAAGGGTGTGAAGGACCCTTTGGAAGTTCCAGTGGTTAGATGTGATTAGCCTCGAGAAGCCTCAGCGGAAATGGGCCTCATCTCGCCTGGAGTGCAAAACCTCCTGGATTTTCTCGAGTTGCGGCAGGTGCTCTCGACTTACGACGGGGACCTCAGGGACCCGCTCTGGTGGCCTCAGGAAAGGCCAGTCCCCATGCGAGTTCCTCGGGGTCCTCTCGGGATTCCTCTCCCGTCCATGCCGGGGCCTAAGACGTTGTGTGGAGTCGGGAACGGAACCTGAGGATTCCTCTCCAGTGCTGATATGGATCTTGGGGTACTTCTGGAGTCTCCCCAGGGGAGTCAGTCCTCGTCTCGAATGCGGGCATGCACTTGCGCTTTCCTCCAGAGCGGTAGCAGCAGTGTCACGCTGTCCGCCGTGTGGATCAAAGGATCTATGGTTTTCCCTCGAGTCTATCCCATGAGGCTTTCCCACGAGGCTTTCCCACAGGGCTGTCCCACAGGGCTGTCCCACGTGCCAGCGTGGTGGGAGTCGATCCTCGGCGTGGGAGTCGATCCTCGGCGTGAAAGCTGAGGTAGTGCAGGGCAAACAGGTTCCTCTGAATGGACTGAGACATCTGGGGGACTCTTGGAATGGTGGCACGATGCTGGAGTTCCTCTCGCCTTTCCTGTGGAGAGCGCCTCCTCTTGAGGTGAGAGGGAAACGTCGGGATTTCTTTCCGGACAAAGCAGCGAAATGTCCCTCATCTCGAGCTACGAGGCGGAAACGGGGCTCCTCTGGATGTGGATGGGATCCTCGTGCTTCTTCTAGAGTGGAGACGGGTATGTCAGGCAACTTCTTGAGTTGCAGCAAGGGTGTGAAGGACCTTTTGGAAGTTCCAGAGGCTAGACGTGATTAGCCTGGAGAAGCCTCAGCGGAAATGGGCCTCATCTCGCCTGGAGGGAAAAACCTCCTGGATTTTCTCGAGTTGCGGCAGGTGCTCTCGACTTACGACGGTGACCTAAGGGACGCGCTCTGGTGGCCTCAGGACTGGCCAGTCCCCATTCCAGTGGCTCGGGAGCCTCTCGGGATTCCGCTCCCTTCGATGCCAGAGCCTAAGACCTTGTGTGGAGTCGTGTCTGGAACATGAGGTTTCCTCTCCAGTGCTGACATGGATCGTGGAGTACTTCTGGTGTTTCCCCAGGGGAGTAAGTCCCCGTCTCGAATGGGGGCATGCACGTGCGCTTTCCTCCAGAGCTGTAACAACACTGTCATGCCTCCCGGCGCGCCGATCATGGGATCTGTGGCTTTCCCACGAGGCTTTCCCACGAGGCTTTCCCACAGGACTGTCCCACGTGTCACCGTGGTGTGAGTCGATGCTCGGCGTGAAACTCGAGGCAGTGCAGGGATAACAGGTTCCTCTGGAATGGACTGAGATATCTGGGGGACTCTGGGAACGGTGGCATGACCCTGGAGTTCCTCTCGCCTTTCCTGTGAGGAGCGCCTCCACTTGAGATGCAACGGGAACTCCCAGAATTATTTCCCGAAAAAGCTGTGAAAGGATCCCTCATCTTGAGCTACGAGGCGAACACGGGGCTCCCCTGGATGTGGGCGGGACCCTCGTGCTTCCTCTCGAGTGGAGACGGGTATGTTAGGGAACTTCTTGAGTTGCAGCAAGGGTGTGAAGGACCTTTTAGAAGTTCCAGAGGTTAGGTGTGATTAGCTTCCAGAAGCCTCAGCGGAAATGGGCCTCACTCAGCTGGAGTGCAAAACCTCCTTGATTTTCTCGAGTTGCGGCAGGTGCTCTTGACTTACGACGGGGACTTTAGGGACCCGCTCTGGTGGCCTCAATACTGGCCCGTCCCCATTCGAATTGCTCGGGGTCCTCTCGGGATTCATCTTCCGTCGATGCCGGGGCCTAAGTCCTTGTGTGGAGTCGGGGCCGGAACCTGAGGATTCCTCTCCAGTACTGACATGGATCTTGGAGTACTTTTGGAGTCTCCCCAGGGGAGTCAGTCTTCGTCTCGAATGGGGGCATGCACGTGCGCTTTCCTCCGAGCTGTAGCACCAGCGTCACGATTCCTGTCGCGTGGATCAAGGGATCTGTGGCTTTCCCTCGAGGCTTTCCCACGAGGCTTTCCCACAGGGCTGTCCCACGTGAGACCGTGGTGGGAGTCGATCCTCCTCGTTAAAGTCAAGGCAGTGCAGGGAAAACAGTATCCTCAGGAATGGACTGAGACATCTGGGGGACTCTTGGAATGGTGGCACGACGCTGGAGTTGCTCTCACCTTTCCTGTGGAGAGCCCCTACACTTGAGATGCGATGGGAACGCCAAGGAATCTCTCCTGAACAAGCAGCGAACGGATCCCTCATCTCGACCTACGAGGCGGAAACGGAGCTCTTCTGGATGTGGGTGGGACATGCGTGCTTCCTCTCGAGTGGAGAGGGATATATAGGGGAACTTCTTGAGTTGCAGCAAGGGTGTCAAGGACCCTTTGGAAGTTCCAGAGCTTAGGTGTGATTAGCCTTGAGAAGCCTCAGCGGAAATGGGCCTCATCTCGCCTGGAGGGCAAAACCTCCTGGATTTTCTCTAGTTGCGGCAGGTGCTCTCGACTTACGACGGGGACCTCAGGGACCCGCTCTGGTGGCCTCAGGAAAGGCCAGTCCCCATGCGAGTTCCTCGGGGGCCTCTCGGGATTCCTCTCCCCTCGATGCCGGGGCCTAAGACCTTGTGTGGAGTCGGGGCCGGAACCTGGGGATTCCTCTCCAGTGCTGACATGGATCTTGGGGTACTTCTGGAGTCATCCCAGGGGAGTCATTCCTCGTCTCGAATGCTGGCATGCACTTGCTCTTTCCTCCAGAGCCGTAGCAGCAGTGTCACGCAGTCCACCGCGTGGATCAAAGGATCTATGGTTTTCCCTCGAGTCTTTCCCACGAGGCTTTCCCACAGGTCTGTCCCACGTGCACACGTGGTGGGAGTCGATCCTCGGCTTGAACGTCAAGGCAGTGCCGGGAAAACAGGTTCCTCTGGAATGGACTGACACATCTGGGGGACTCTTGGAATGGTGGCACGACCCTGGAGTTCCTCTCGCCTTTCCTGTGGAGAGCGCCTCCTCTTGAGATGCGACGGGAACGCCGCAAATTCTTTCCCTACGAAACAGGGAAAGGATCCCTCATCTCGAGCTAGGAGGCGGAAACGGGGTCCCCTGGATGTGTGCGGGACCCTCGTGCTTCCTCTCGAGTGGAGACGGGTATGTGGGGGAACTTCTTGAGTTGCAGCAAGGGTGTGAAGGACCCTTTGGAAGTTCCAGTGGTTAGATGTGATTAGCCTCGAGAAGCCTCAGCGGAAATGGGCCTCATCTCGCCTGGAGTGCAAAACCTCCTGGATTTTCTCGAGTTGCGGCAGGTGCTCTCGACTTACGACGGGGACCTCAGGGACCCGCTCTGGTGGCCTCAGGAAAGGCCAGTCCCCATGCGAGTTCCTCGGGGTCCTCTCGGGATTCCTCTCCCGTCCATGCCGGGGCCTAAGACGTTGTGTGGAGTCGGGAACGGAACCTGAGGATTCCTCTCCAGTGCTGATATGGATCTTGGGGTACTTCTGGAGTCTCCCCAGGGGAGTCAGTCCTCGTCTCGAATGCGGGCATGCACTTGCGCTTTCCTCCAGAGCGGTAGCAGCAGTGTCACGCTGTCCGCCGCGTGGATCAAAGGATCTATGGTTTTCCCTCGAGTCTATCCCATGAGGCTTTCCCACGAGGCTTTCCCACAGGGCTGTCCCACAGGGCTGTCCCACGTGCCAGCGTGGTGGGAGTCGATCCTCGGCGTGGGAGTCGATCCTCGGCGTGAAAGCCGAGGTAGTGCAGGGCAAACAGGTTCCTCTGAATGGACTGAGACATCTGGGGGACTCTTGGAATGGTGGCACGATGCTGGAGTTCCTCTCGCCTTTCCTGTGGAGAGCGCCTCCTCTTGAGGTGAGAGGGAAACGTCGGGATTTCTTTCCAGACAAAGCAGCGAAATGTCCCTCATCTCGAGCTAGGAGGCGGAAACGGGGCTCCTCTGGATGTGGATGGGATCCTCGTGCTTCTTCTAGAGTGGAGACGGGTATGTCAGGCAACTTCTTGAGTTGCAGCAAGGGTGTGAAGGACCTTTTGGAAGTTCCAGAGGCTAGACGTGATTAGCCTGGAGAAGCCTCAGCGGAAATGGGCCTCATCTCGCCTGGAGGGAAAAACCTCCTGGATTTTCTCGAGTTGCGGCAGGTGCTCTCGACTTACGACGGTGACCTAAGGGACGCGCTCTGGTGGCCTCAGGACTGGCCAGTCCCCATTCCAGTGGCTCGGGAGCCTCTCGGGATTCCGCTCCCTTCGATGCCAGAGCCTAAGACCTTGTGTGGAGTCGTGTCTGGAACATGAGGTTTCCTCTCCAGTGCTGACATGGATCGTGGAGTACTTCTGGTGTTTCCCCTGGGGAGTAAGTCCCCGTCTCGAATGGGGGCATGCACGTGCGCTTTCCTCCAGAGCTGTAACAACACTGTCATGCCTCCCGGCGCGCCGATCATGGGATCTGTGGCTTTCCCACGAGGCTTTCCCACGAGGCTTTCCCACAGGACTGTCCCACGTGTCACCGTGGTGTGAGTCGATGCTCGGCGTGAAACTCGAGGCAGTGCAGGGATAACAGGTTCCTCTGGAATGGACTGAGATATCTGGGGGACTCTGGGAACGGTGGCACGACCCTGGAGTTCCTCTCGCCTTTCCTGTGAGGAGCGCCTCCACTTGAGATGCAACGGGAACTCCCAGAATTATTTCCCGAAAAAGCTGTGAAAGGATCCCTCATCTTGAGCTACGAGGCGAACACGGGGCTCCCCTGGATGTGGGCGGGACCCTCGTGCTTCCTCTCGAGTGGAGACGGGTATGTTAGGGAACTTCTTGAGTTGCAGCAAGGGTGTGAAGGACCTTTTAGAAGTTCCAGAGGTTAGGTGTGATTAGCTTCCAGAAGCCTCAGCGGAAATGGGCCTCACTCAGCTGGAGTGCAAAACCTCCTTGATTTTCTCGAGTTGCGGCAGGTGCTCTTGACTTACGACGGGGACTTTAGGGACCCGCTCTGGTGGCCTCAATACTGGCCCGTCCCCATTCGAATTGCTCGGGGTCCTCTCGGGATTCATCTTCCGTCGATGCCGGGGCCTAAGTCCTTGTGTGGAGTCGGGGCCGGAACCTGAGGATTCCTCTCCAGTACTGACATGGATCTTGGAGTACTTTTGGAGTCTCCCCAGGGGAGTCAGTCTTCGTCTCGAATGGGGGCATGCACGTGCGCTTTCCTCCGAGCTGTAGCACCAGCGTCACGATTCCTGTCGCGTGGATCAAGGGATCTGTGGCTTTCCCTCGAGGCTTTCCCACGAGGCTTTCCCACAGGGCTGTCCCACGTGAGACCGTGGTGGGAGTCGATCCTCCTCGTTAAAGTCAAGGCAGTGCAGGGAAAACAGTATCCTCAGGAATGGACTGAGACATCTGGGGGACTCTTGGAATGGTGGCACGACGCTGGAGTTGCTCTCACCTTTCCTGTGGAGAGCCCCTACACTTGAGATGCGATGGGAACGCCAAGGAATCTCTCCTGAACAAGCAGCGAACGGATCCCTCATCTCGACCTACGAGGCGGAAACGGAGCTCTTCTGGATGTGGGTGGGACATGCGTGCTTCCTCTCGAGTGGAGAGGGGTATATAGGGGAACTTCTTGAGTTGCAGCAAGGGTGTCAAGGACCCTTTGGAAGTTCCAGAGCTTAGGTGTGATTAGCCTTGAGAAGCCTCAGCGGAAATGGGCCTCATCTCGCCTGCAGGGCAAAACCTCCTGGATTTTCTCGAGTTGCGGCAGGTGCTCTCGACTTACGACGGGGACCTCAGGGACCCGCTCTGGTGGCCTCAGGAAAGGCCAGTCCCCATGCGAGTTCCTCGGGGGCCTCTCGGGATTCCTCTCCCCTCGATGCCGGGGCCTAAGACCTTGTGTGGAGTCGGGGCCGGAACCTGGGGATTCCTCTCCAGTGCTGACATGGATCTTGGGGTACTTCTGGAGTCATCCCAGGGGAGTCATTCCTCGTCTCGAATGCTGGCATGCACTTGCTCTTTCCTCCAGAGCCGTAGCAGCAGTGTCACGCAGTCCACCGCGTGGATCAAAGGATCTATGGTTTTCCCTCGAGTCTTTCCCACGAGGCTTTCCCACAGGTCTGTCCCACGTGCACACGTGGTGGGAGTCGATCCTCGGCTTGAACGTCAAGGCAGTGCCGGGAAAACAGGTTCCTCTGGAATGGACTGACACATCTGGGGGACTCTTGGAATGGTGGCACGACCCTGGAGTTCCTCTCGCCTTTCCTGTGGAGAGCGCCTCCTCTTGAGATGCGACGGGAACGCCGCAAATTCTTTCCCTACGAAACAGGGAAAGGATCCCTCATCTCGAGCTAGGAGGCGGAAACGGGGTCCCCTGGATGTGTGCGGGACCCTCGTGCTTCCTCTCGAGTGGAGACGGGTATGTGGGGGAACTTCTTGAGTTGCAGCAAGGGTGTGAAGGACCCTTTGGAAGTTCCAGTGGTTAGATGTGATTAGCCTCGAGAAGCCTCAGCGGAAATGGGCCTCATCTCGCCTGGAGTGCAAAACCTCCTGGATTTTCTCGAGTTGCGGCAGGTGCTCTCGACTTACGACGGGGACCTCAGGGACCCGCTCTGGTGGCCTCAGGAAAGGCCAGTCCCCATGCGAGTTCCTCGGGGTCCTCTCGGGATTCCTCTCCCGTCCATGCCGGGGCCTAAGACGTTGTGTGGAGTCGGGAACGGAACCTGAGGATTCCTCTCCAGTGCTGATATGGATCTTGGGGTACTTCTGGAGTCTCCCCAGGGGAGTCAGTCCTCGTCTCGAATGCGGGCATGCACTTGCGCTTTCCTCCAGAGCGTTAGCAGCAGTGTCACGCTGTCCGCCGCGTGGATCAAAGGATCTATGGTTTTCCCTCGAGTCTATCCCATGAGGCTTTCCCACGAGGCTTTCCCACAGGGCTGTCCCACAGGGCTGTCCCACGTGCCAGCGTGGTGGGAGTCGATCCTCGGCGTGGGAGTCGATCCTCGGCGTGAAAGCCGAGGTAGTGCAGGGCAAACAGGTTCCTCTGAATGGACTGAGACATCTGGGGGACTCTTGGAATGGTGGCACGATGCTGGAGTTCCTCTCGCCTTTCCTGTGGAGAGCGCCTCCTCTTGAGGTGAGAGGGAAACGTCGGGATTTCTTTCCAGACAAAGCAGCGAAATGTCCCTCATCTCGAGCTAGGAGGCGGAAACGGGGCTCCTCTGGATGTGGATGGGATCCTCGTGCTTCTTCTAGAGTGGAGACGGGTATGTCAGGCAACGTCTTGAGTTGCAGCAAGGGTGTGAAGGACCTTTTGGAAGTTCCAGAGGCTAGACGTGATTAGCCTGGAGAAGCCTCAGCGGAAATGGGCCTCATCTCGCCTGGAGGGAAAAACCTCCTGGATTTTCTCGAGTTGCGGCAGGTGCTCTCGACTTACGACGGTGACCTAAGGGACGCGCTCTGGTGGCCTCAGGACTGGCCAGTCCCCATTCCAGTGGCTCGGGAGCCTCTCGGGATTCCGCTCCCTTCGATGCCAGAGCCTAAGACCTTGTGTGGAGTCGTGTCTGGAACATGAGGTTTCCTCTCCAGTGCTGACATGGATCGTGGAGTACTTCTGGTGTTTCCCCTGGGGAGTAAGTCCCCGTCTCGAATGGGGGCATGCACGTGCGCTTTCCTCCAGAGCTGTAACAACACTGTCATGCCTCCCGGCGCGCCGATCATGGGATCTGTGGCTTTCCCACGAGGCTTTCCCACGAGGCTTTCCCACAGGACTGTCCCACGTGTCACCGTGGTGTGAGTCGATGCTCGGCGTGAAACTCGAGGCAGTGCAGGGATAACAGGTTCCTCTGGAATGGACTGAGATATCTGGGGGACTCTGGGAACGGTGGCACGACCCTGGAGTTCCTCTCGCCTTTCCTGTGAGGAGCGCCTCCACTTGAGATGCAACGGGAACTCCCAGAATTATTTCCCGAAAAAGCTGTGAAAGGATCCCTCATCTTGAGCTACGAGGCGAACACGGGGCTCCCCTGGATGTGGGCGGGACCCTCGTGCTTCCTCTCGAGTGGAGACGGGTATGTTAGGGAACTTCTTGAGTTGCAGCAAGGGTGTGAAGGACCTTTTAGAAGTTCCAGAGGTTAGGTGTGATTAGCTTCCAGAAGCCTCAGCGGAAATGGGCCTCACTCAGCTGGAGTGCAAAACCTCCTTGATTTTCTCGAGTTGCGGCAGGTGCTCTTGACTTACGACGGGGACTTTAGGGACCCGCTCTGGTGGCCTCAATACTGGCCCGTCCCCATTCGAATTGCTCGGGGTCCTCTCGGGATTCATCTTCCGTCGATGCCGGGGCCTAAGTCCTTGTGTGGAGTCGGGGCCGGAACCTGAGGATTCCTCTCCAGTACTGACATGGATCTTGGAGTACTTTTGGAGTCTCCCCAGGGGAGTCAGTCTTCGTCTCGAATGGGGGCATGCACGTGCGCTTTCCTCCGAGCTGTAGCACCAGCGTCACGATTCCTGTCGCGTGGATCAAGGGATCTGTGGCTTTCCCTCGAGGCTTTCCCACGAGGCTTTCCCACAGGGCTGTCCCACGTGAGACCGTGGTGGGAGTCGATCCTCCTCGTTAAAGTCAAGGCAGTGCAGGGAAAACAGTATCCTCAGGAATGGACTGAGACATCTGGGGGACTCTTGGAATGGTGGCACGACGCTGGAGTTGCTCTCACCTTTCCTGTGGAGAGCCCCTACACTTGAGATGCGATGGGAACGCCAAGGAATCTCTCCTGAACAAGCAGCGAACGGATCCCTCATCTCGACCTACGAGGCGGAAACGGAGCTCTTCTGGATGTGGGTGGGACATGCGTGCTTCCTCTCGAGTGGAGAGGGGTATATAGGGGAACTTCTTGAGTTGCAGCAAGGGTGTCAAGGACCCTTTGGAAGTTCCAGAGCTTAGGTGTGATTAGCCTTGAGAAGCCTCAGCGGAAATGGGCCTCATCTCGCCTGCAGGGCAAAACCTCCTGGATTTTCTCTAGTTGCGGCAGGTGCTCTCGACTTACGACGGGGACCTCAGGGACCCGCTCTGGTGGCCTCAGGAAAGGCCAGTCCCCATGCGAGTTCCTCGGGGGCCTCTCGGGATTCCTCTCCCCTCGATGCCGGGGCCTAAGACCTTGTGTGGAGTCGGGGCCGGAACCTGGGGATTCCTCTCCAGTGCTGACATGGATCTTGGGGTACTTCTGGAGTCATCCCAGGGGAGTCATTCCTCGTCTCGAATGCTGGCATGCACTTGCTCTTTCCTCCAGAGCCGTAGCAGCAGTGTCACGCAGTCCGCCGCGTGGATCAAAGGATCTATGGTTTTCCCTCGAGTCTTTCCCACGAGGCTTTCCCACAGGTCTGTCCCACGTGCACACATGGTGGGAGTCGATCCTCGGCTTGAACGTCAAGGCAGTGCCGGGAAAACAGGTTCCTCTGGAATGGACTGACACATCTGGGGGACTCTTGGAATGGTGGCACGACCCTGGAGTTCCTCTCGCCTTTCCTGTGGAGAGCGCCTCCTCTTGAGATGCGACGGGAACGCCGCGAATTCTTTCCCTACGAAACAGGGAAAGGATCCCTCATCTCGAGCTAGGAGGCGGAAACGGGGTCCCCTGGATGTGTGCGGGACCCTCGTGCTTCCTCTCGAGTGGAGACGGGTATGTGGGGGAACTTCTTGAGTTGCAGCAAGGGTGTGAAGGACCCTTTGGAAGTTCCAGTGGTTAGATGTGATTAGCCTCGAGAAGCCTCAGCGGAAATGGGCCTCATCTCGCCTGGAGTGCAAAACCTCCTGGATTTTCTCGAGTTGCGGCAGGTGCTCTCGACTTACGACGGGGACCTCAGGGACCCGCTCTGGTGGCCTCAGGAAAGGCCAGTCCCCATGCGAGTTCCTCGGGGTCCTCTCGGGATTCCTCTCCCGTCCATGCCGGGGCCTAAGACGTTGTGTGGAGTCGGGAACGGAACCTGAGGATTCCTCTCCAGTGCTGATATGGATCTTGGGGTAATTCTGGAGTCTCCCCAGGGGAGTCAGTCCTCGTCTCGAATGCGGGCATGCACTTGCGCTTTCCTCCAGAGCGGTAGCAGCAGTGTCACGCTGTCCGCCGCGTGGATCAAAGGATCTATGGTTTTCCCTCGAGTCTATCCCATGAGGCTTTCCCACGAGGCTTTCCCACAGGGCTGTCCCACAGGGCTGTCCCACGTGCCAGCGTGGTGGGAGTCGATCCTCGGCGTGGGAGTCGATCCTCGGCGTGAAAGCCGAGGTAGTGCAGGGCAAACAGGTTCCTCTGAATGGACTGAGACATCTGGGGGACTCTTAGAATGGTGGCACGATGCTGGAGTTCCTCTCGCCTTTCCTGTGGAGAGCGCCTCCTCTTGAGGTGAGAGGGAAACGTCGGGATTTCTTTCCAGACAAAGCAGCGAAATGTCCCTCATCTCGAGCTACGAGGCGGAAACGGGGCTCCTCTGGATGTGGATGGGATCCTCGTGCTTCTTCTAGAGTGGAGACGGGTATGTCAGGCAACTTCTTGAGTTGCAGCAAGGGTGTGAAGGACCTTTTGGAAGTTCCAGAGGCTAGACGTGATTAGCCTGGAGAAGCCTCAGCGGAAATGGGCCTCATCTCGCCTGGAGGGAAAAACCTCCTGGATTTTCTCGAGTTGCGGCAGGTGCTCTCGACTTACGACGGTGACCTAAGGGACGCGCTCTGGTGGCCTCAGGACTGGCCAGTCCCCATTCCAGTGGCTCGGGAGCCTCTCGGGATTCCGCTCCCTTCGATGCCAGAGCCTAAGACCTTGTGTGGAGTCGTGTCTGGAACATGAGGTTTCCTCTCCAGTGCTGACATGGATCGTGGAGTACTTCTGGTGTTTCCCCAGGGGAGTAAGTCCCCGTCTCGAATGGGGGCATGCACGTGCGCTTTCCTCCAGAGCTGTAACAACACTGTCATGCCTCCCGGCGCGCCGATCATGGGATCTGTGGCTTTCCCACGAGGCTTTCCCACGAGGCTTTCCCACAGGACTGTCCCACGTGTCACCGTGGTGTGAGTCGATGCTCGGCGTGAAACTCGAGGCAGTGCAGGGATAACAGGTTCCTCTGGAATGGACTGAGATATCTGGGGGACTCTGGGAACGGTGGCACGACCCTGGAGTTCCTCTCGCCTTTCCTGTGAGGAGCGCCTCCACTTGAGATGCAACGGGAACTCCCAGAATTATTTCCCGAAAAAGCTGTGAAAAGATCCCTCATCTTGAGCTACGAGGCGAACACGGGGCTCCCCTGGATGTGGGCGGGACCCTCGTGCTTCCTCTCGAGTGGAGACGGGTATGTTAGGGAACTTCTTGAGTTGCAGCAAGGGTGTGAAGGACCTTTTAGAAGTTCCAGAGGTTAGGTGTGATTAGCTTCCAGAAGCCTCAGCGGAAATGGGCCTCACTCAGCTGGAGTGCAAAACCTCCTTGATTTTCTCGAGTTGCGGCAGGTGCTCTTGACTTACGACGGGGACTTTAGGGACCCGCTCTGGTGGCCTCAATACTGGCCCGTCCCCATTCGAATTGCTCGGGGTCCTCTCGGGATTCATCTTCCGTCGATGCCGGGGCCTAAGTCCTTGTGTGGAGTCGGGGCCGGAACCTGAGGATTCCTCTCCAGTACTGACATGGATCTTGGAGTACTTTTGGAGTCTCCCCAGGGGAGTCAGTCTTCGTCTCGAATGGGGGCATGCACGTGCGCTTTCCTCCGAGCTGTAGCACCAGCGTCACGATTCCTGTCGCGTGGATCAAGGGATCTGTGGCTTTCCCTCGAGGCTTTCCCACGAGGCTTTCCCACAGGGCTGTCCCACGTGAGACCGTGGTGGGAGTCGATCCTCCTCGTTAAAGTCAAGGCAGTGCAGGGAAAACAGTATCCTCAGGAATGGACTGAGACATCTGGGGGACTCTTGGAATGGTGGCACGACGCTGGAGTTGCTCTCACCTTTCCTGTGGAGAGCCCCTACACTTGAGATGCGATGGGAACGCCAAGGAATCTCTCCTGAACAAGCAGCGAACGGATCCCTCATCTCGACCTACGAGGCGGAAACGGAGCTCTTCTGGATGTGGGTGGGACATGCGTGCTTCCTCTCGAGTGGAGAGGGGTATATAGGGGAACTTCTTGAGTTGCAGCAAGGGTGTCAAGGACCCTTTGGAAGTTCCAGAGCTTAGGTGTGATTAGCCTTGAGAAGCCTCAGCGGAAATGGGCCTCATCTCGCCTGCAGGGCAAAACCTCCTGGATTTTCTCGAGTTGCGGCAGGTGCTCTCGACTTACGACGGGGACCTCAGGGACCCGCTCTGGTGGCCTCAGGAAAGGCCAGTCCCCATGCGAGTTCCTCGGGGGCCTCTCGGGATTCCTCTCCCCTCGATGCCGGGGCCTAAGACCTTGTGTGGAGTCGGGGCCGGAACCTGGGGATTCCTCTCCAGTGCTGACATGGATCTTGGGGTACTTCTGGAGTCATCCCAGGGGAGTCATTCCTCGTCTCGAATGCTGGCATGCACTTGCTCTTTCCTCCAGAGCCGTAGCAGCAGTGTCACGCAGTCCGCCGCGTGGATCAAAGGATCTATGGTTTTCCCTCGAGTCTTTCCCACGAGGCTTTCCCACAGGTCTGTCCCACGTGCACACGTGGTGGGAGTCGATCCTCGGCTTGAACGTCAAGGCAGTGCCGGGAAAACAGGTTCCTCTGGAATGGACTGACACATCTGGGGGACTCTTGGAATGGTGGCACGACCCTGGAGTTCCTCTCGCCTTTCCTGTGGAGAGCGCCTCCTCTTGAGATGCGACGGGAACGCCGCGAATTCTTTCCCTACGAAACAGGGAAAGGATCCCTCATCTCGAGCTAGGAGGCGGAAACGGGGTCCCCTGGATGTGTGCGGGACCCTCGTGCTTCCTCTCGAGTGGAGACGGGTATGTGGGGGAACTTCTTGAGTTGCAGCAAGGGTGTGAAGGACCCTTTGGAAGTTCCAGTGGTTAGATGTGATTAGCCTCGAGAAGCCTCAGCGGAAATGGGCCTCATCTCGCCTGGAGTGCAAAACCTCCTGGATTTTCTCGAGTTGCGGCAGGTGCTCTCGACTTACGACGGGGACCTCAGGGACCCGCTCTGGTGGCCTCAGGAAAGGCCAGTCCCCATGCGAGTTCCTCGGGGTCCTCTCGGGATTCCTCTCCCGTCCATGCCGGGGCCTAAGACGTTGTGTGGAGTCGGGAACGGAACCTGAGGATTCCTCTCCAGTGCTGATATGGATCTTGGGGTACTTCTGGAGTCTCCCCAGGGGAGTCAGTCCTCGTCTCGAATGCGGGCATGCACTTGCGCTTTCCTCCAGAGCGGTAGCAGCAGTGTCACGCTGTCCGCCGTGTGGATCAAAGGATCTATGGTTTTCCCTCGAGTCTATCCCATGAGGCTTTCCCACGAGGCTTTCCCACAGGGCTGTCCCACAGGGCTGTCCCACGTGCCAGCGTGGTGGGAGTCGATCCTCGGCGTGGGAGTCGATCCTCGGCGTGAAAGCCGAGGTAGTGCAGGGCAAACAGGTTCCTCTGAATGGACTGAGACATCTGGGGGACTCTTGGAATGGTGGCACGATGCTGGAGTTCCTCTCGCCTTTCCTGTGGAGAGCGCCTCCTCTTGAGGTGAGAGGGAAACGTCGGGATTTCTTTCCGGACAAAGCAGCGAAATGTCCCTCATCTCGAGCTACGAGGCGGAAACGGGGCTCCTCTGGATGTGGATGGGATCCTCGTGCTTCTTCTAGAGTGGAGACGGGTATGTCAGGCAACTTCTTGAGTTGCAGCAAGGGTGTGAAGGACCTTTTGGAAGTTCCAGAGGCTAGACGTGATTAGCCTGGAGAAGCCTCAGCGGAAATGGGCCTCATCTCGCCTGGAGGGAAAAACCTCCTGGATTTTCTCGAGTTGCGGCAGGTGCTCTCGACTTACGACGGTGACCTAAGGGACGCGCTCTGGTGGCCTCAGGACTGGCCAGTCCCCATTCCAGTGGCTCGGGAGCCTCTCGGGATTCCGCTCCCTTCGATGCCAGAGCCTAAGACCTTGTGTGGAGTCGTGTCTGGAACATGAGGTTTCCTCTCCAGTGCTGACATGGATCGTGGAGTACTTCTGGTGTTTCCCCAGGGGAGTAAGTCCCCGTCTCGAATGGGGGCATGCACGTGCGCTTTCCTCCAGAGCTGTAACAACACTGTCATGCCTCCCGGCGCGCCGATCATGGGATCTGTGGCTTTCCCACGAGGCTTTCCCACAGGACTGTCCCACGTGTCACCGTGGTGTGAGTCGATGCTCGGCGTGAAACTCGAGGCAGTGCAGGGATAACAGGTTCCTCTGGAATGGACTGAGATATCTGGGGGACTCTGGGAACGGTGGCATGACCCTGGAGTTCCTCTCGCCTTTCCTGTGAGGAGCGCCTCCACTTGAGATGCAACGGGAACTCCCAGAATTATTTCCCGAAAAAGCTGTGAAAGGATCCCTCATCTTGAGCTACGAGGCGAACACGGGGCTCCCCTGGATGTGGGCGGGACCCTCGTGCTTCCTCTCGAGTGGAGACGGGTATGTTAGGGAACTTCTTGAGTTGCAGCAAGGGTGTGAAGGACCTTTTAGAAGTTCCAGAGGTTAGGTGTGATTAGCTTCCAGAAGCCTCAGCGGAAATGGGCCTCACTCAGCTGGAGTGCAAAACCTCCTTGATTTTCTCGAGTTGCGGCAGGTGCTCTTGACTTACGACGGGGACTTTAGGGACCCGCTCTGGTGGCCTCAATACTGGCCCGTCCCCATTCGAATTGCTCGGGGTCCTCTCGGGATTCATCTTCCGTCGATGCCGGGGCCTAAGTCCTTGTGTGGAGTCGGGGCCGGAACCTGAGGATTCCTCTCCAGTACTGACATGGATCTTGGAGTACTTTTGGAGTCTCCCCAGGGGAGTCAGTCTTCGTCTCGAATGGGGGCATGCACGTGCGCTTTCCTCCGAGCTGTAGCACCAGCGTCACGATTCCTGTCGCGTGGATCAAGGGATCTGTGGCTTTCCCTCGAGGCTTTCCCACGAGGCTTTCCCACAGGGCTGTCCCACGTGAGACCGTGGTGGGAGTCGATCCTCCTCGTTAAAGTCAAGGCAGTGCAGGGAAAACAGTATCCTCAGGAATGGACTGAGACATCTGGGGGACTCTTGGAATGGTGGCACGACGCTGGAGTTGCTCTCACCTTTCCTGTGGAGAGCCCCTACACTTGAGATGCGATGGGAACGCCAAGGAATCTCTCCTGAACAAGCAGCGAACGGATCCCTCATCTCGACCTACGAGGCGGAAACGGAGCTCTTCTGGATGTGGGTGGGACATGCGTGCTTCCTCTCGAGTGGAGAGGGATATATAGGGGAACTTCTTGAGTTGCAGCAAGGGTGTCAAGGACCCTTTGGAAGTTCCAGAGCTTAGGTGTGATTAGCCTTGAGAAGCCTCAGCGGAAATGGGCCTCATCTCGCCTGCAGGGCAAAACCTCCTGGATTTTCTCTAGTTGCGGCAGGTGCTCTCGACTTACGACGGGGACCTCAGGGACCCGCTCTGGTGGCCTCAGGAAAGGCCAGTCCCCATGCGAGTTCCTCGGGGGCCTCTCGGGATTCCTCTCCCCTCGATGCCGGGGCCTAAGACCTTGTGTGGAGTCGGGGCCGGAACCTGGGGATTCCTCTCCAGTGCTGACATGGATCTTGGGGTACTTCTGGAGTCATCCCAGGGGAGTCATTCCTCGTCTCGAATGCTGGCATGCACTTGCTCTTTCCTCCAGAGCCGTAGCAGCAGTGTCACGCAGTCCGCCGCGTGGATCAAAGGATCTATGGTTTTCCCTCGAGTCTTTCCCACGAGGCTTTCCCACAGGTCTGTCCCACGTGCACACGTGGTGGGAGTCGATCCTCGGCTTGAACGTCAAGGCAGTGCCGGGAAAACAGGTTCCTCTGGAATGGACTGACACATCTGGGGGACTCTTGGAATGGTGGCACGACCCTGGAGTTCCTCTCGCCTTTCCTGTGGAGAGCGCCTCCTCTTGAGATGCGACGGGAACGCCGCAAATTCTTTCCCTACGAAACAGGGAAAGGATCCCTCATCTCGAGCTAGGAGGCGGAAACGGGGTCCCCTGGATGTGTGCGGGACCCTCGTGCTTCCTCTCGAGTGGAGACGGGTATGTGGGGGAACTTCTTGAGTTGCAGCAAGGGTGTGAAGGACCCTTTGGAAGTTCCAGTGGTTAGATGTGATTAGCCTCGAGAAGCCTCAGCGGAAATGGGCCTCATCTCGCCTGGAGTGCAAAACCTCCTGGATTTTCTCGAGTTGCGGCAGGTGCTCTCGACTTACGACGGGGACCTCAGGGACCCGCTCTGGTGGCCTCAGGAAAGGCCAGTCCCCATGCGAGTTCCTCGGGGTCCTCTCGGGATTCCTCTCCCGTCCATGCCGGGGCCTAAGACGTTGTGTGGAGTCGGGAACGGAACCTGAGGATTCCTCTCCAGTGCTGATATGGATCTTGGCGTACTTCTGGAGTCTCCCCAGGGGAGTCAGTCCTCGTCTCGAATGCGGGCATGCACTTGCGCTTTCCTCCAGAGCGGTAGCAGCAGTGTCACTCTGTCCGCCGCGTGGATCAAAGGATCTATGGTTTTCCCTCGAGTCTATCCCATGAGGCTTTCCCACGAGGCTTTCCCACAGGGCTGTCCCACAGGGCTGTCCCACGTGCCAGCGTGGTGGGAGTCGATCCTCGGCGTGGGAGTCGATCCTCGGCGTGAAAGCCGAGGTAGTGCAGGGCAAACAGGTTCCTCTGAATGGACTGAGACATCTGGGGGACTCTTGGAATGGTGGCACGATGCTGGAGTTCCTCTCGCCTTTCCTGTGGAGAGCGCCTCCTCTTGAGGTGAGAGGGAAACGTCGGGATTTCTTTCCAGACAAAGCAGCGAAATGTCCCTCATCTCGAGCTACGAGGCGGAAACGGGGCTCCTCTGGATGTGGATGGGATCCTCGTGCTTCTTCTAGAGTGGAGACGGGTATGTCAGGCAACTTCTTGAGTTGCAGCAAGGGTGTGAAGGACCTTTTGGAAGTTCCAGAGGCTAGACGTGATTAGCCTGGAGAAGCCTCAGCGGAAATGGGCCTCATCTCGCCTGGAGGGAAAAACCTCCTGGATTTTCTCGAGTTGCGGCAGGTGCTCTCGACTTACGACGGTGACCTAAGGGACGCGCTCTGGTGGCCTCAGGACTGGCCAGTCCCCATTCCAGTGGCTCGGGAGCCTCTCGGGATTCCGCTCCCTTCGATGCCAGAGCCTAAGACCTTGTGTGGAGTCGTGTCTGGAACATGAGGTTTCCTCTCCAGTGCTGACATGGATCGTGGAGTACTTCTGGTGTTTCCCCAGGGGAGTAAGTCCCCGTCTCGAATGGGGGCATGCACGTGCGCTTTCCTCCAGAGCTGTAACAACACTGTCATGCCTCCCGGCGCGCCGATCATGGGATCTGTGGCTTTCCCACGAGGCTTTCCCACGAGGCTTTCCCACAGGACTGTCCCACGTGTCACCGTGGTGTGAGTCGATGCTCGGCGTGAAACTCGAGGCAGTGCAGGGATAACAGGTTCCTCTGGAATGGACTGAGATATCTGGGGGACTCTGGGAACGGTGGCACGACCCTGGAGTTCCTCTCGCCTTTCCTGTGAGGAGCGCCTCCACTTGAGATGCAACGGGAACTCCCAGAATTATTTCCCGAAAAAGCTGTGAAAGGATCCCTCATCTTGAGCTACGAGGCGAACACGGGGCTCCCCTGGATGTGGGCGGGACCCTCGTGCTTCCTCTCGAGTGGAGACGGGTATGTTAGGGAACTTCTTGAGTTGCAGCAAGGGTGTGAAGGACCTTTTAGAAGTTCCAGAGGTTAGGTGTGATTAGCTTCCAGAAGCCTCAGCGGAAATGGGCCTCACTCAGCTGGAGTGCAAAACCTCCTTGATTTTCTCGAGTTGCGGCAGGTGCTCTTGACTTACGACGGGGACTTTAGGGACCCGCTCTGGTGGCCTCAATACTGGCCCGTCCCCATTCGAATTGCTCGGGGTCCTCTCGGGATTCATCTTCCGTCGATGCCGGGGCCTAAGTCCTTGTGTGGAGTCGGGGCCGGAACCTGAGGATTCCTCTCCAGTACTGACATGGATCTTGGAGTACTTTTGGAGTCTCCCCAGGGGAGTCAGTCTTCGTCTCGAATGGGGGCATGCACGTGCGCTTTCCTCCGAGCTGTAGCACCAGCGTCACGATTCCTGTCGCGTGGATCAAGGGATCTGTGGCTTTCCCTCGAGGCTTTCCCACGAGGCTTTCCCACAGGGCTGTCCCACGTGAGACCGTGGTGGGAGTCGATCCTCCTCGTTAAAGTCAAGGCAGTGCAGGGAAAACAGTATCCTCAGGAATGGACTGAGACATCTGGGGGACTCTTGGAATGGTGGCACGACGCTGGAGTTGCTCTCACCTTTCCTGTGGAGAGCCCCTACACTTGAGATGCGATGGGAACGCCAAGGAATCTCTCCTGAACAAGCAGCGAACGGATCCCTCATCTCGACCTACGAGGCGGAAACGGAGCTCTTCTGGATGTGGGTGGGACATGCGTGCTTCCTCTCGAGTGGAGAGGGGTATATAGGGGAACTTCTTGAGTTGCAGCAAGGGTGTCAAGGACCCTTTGGAAGTTCCAGAGCTTAGGTGTGATTAGCCTTGAGAAGCCTCAGCGGAAATGGGCCTCATCTCGCCTGCAGGGCAAAACCTCCTGGATTTTCTCGAGTTGCGGCAGGTGCTCTCGACTTACGACGGGGACCTCAGGGACCCGCTCTGGTGGCCTCAGGAAAGGCCAGTCCCCATGCGAGTTCCTCGGGGGCCTCTCGGGATTCCTCTCCCCTCGATGCCGGGGCCTAAGACCTTGTGTGGAGTCGGGGCCGGAACCTGGGGATTCCTCTCCAGTGCTGACATGGATCTTGGGGTACTTCTGGAGTCATCCCAGGGGAGTCATTCCTCGTCTCGAATGCTGGCATGCACTTGCTCTTTCCTCCAGAGCCGTAGCAGCAGTGTCACGCAGTCCGCCGCGTGGATCAAAGGATCTATGGTTTTCCCTCGAGTCTTTCCCACGAGGCTTTCCCACAGGTCTGTCCCACGTGCACACGTGGTGGGAGTCGATCCTCGGCTTGAACGTCAAGGCAGTGCAGGGAAAACAGGTTCCTCTGGAATGGACTGACACATCTGGGGGACTCTTGGAATGGTGGCACGACCCTGGAGTTCCTCTCGCCTTTCCTGTGGAGAGCGCCTCCTCTTGAGATGCGACGGGAACGCCGCGAATTCTTTCCCTACGAAACAGGGAAAGGATCCCTCATCTCGAGCTAGGAGGCGGAAACGGGGCCCCCTGGATGTGTGCGGGACCCTCGTGCTTCCTCTCGAGTGGAGACGGGTATGTGGGGGAACTTCTTGAGTTGCAGCAAGGGTGTGAAGGACCCTTTGGAAGTTCCAGTGGTTAGATGTGATTAGCCTCGAGAAGCCTCAGCGGAAATGGGCCTCATCTCGCCTGGAGTGCAAAACCTCCTGGATTTTCTCGAGTTGCGGCAGGTGCTCTCGACTTACGACGGGGACCTCAGGGACCCGCTCTGGTGGCCTCAGGAAAGGCCAGTCCCCATGCGAGTTCCTCGGGGTCCTCTCGGGATTCCTCTCCCGTCCATGCCGGGGCCTAAGACGTTGTGTGGAGTCGGGAACGGAACCTGAGGATTCCTCTCCAGTGCTGATATGGATCTTGGCGTACTTCTGGAGTCTCCCCAGGGGAGTCAGTCCTCGTCTCGAATGCGGGCATGCACTTGCGCTTTCCTCCAGAGCGGTAGCAGCAGTGTCACGCTGTCCGCCGCGTGGATCAAAGGATCTATGGTTTTCCCTCGAGTCTATCCCATGAGGCTTTCCCACGAGGCTTTCCCACAGGGCTGTCCCACAGGGCTGTCCCACGTGCCAGCGTGGTGGGAGTCGATCCTCGGCGTGGGAGTCGATCCTCGGCGTGAAAGCCGAGGTAGTGCAGGGCAAACAGCTTCCTCTGAATGGACTGAGACATCTGGGGGACTCTTGGAATGGTGGCACGATGCTGGAGTTCCTCTCGCCTTTCCTGTGGAGAGCGCCTCCTCTTGAGGTGAGAGGGAAACGTCGGGATTTCTTTCCGGACAAAGCAGCGAAATGTCCCTCATCTCGAGCTACGAGGCGGAAACGGGGCTCCTCTGGATGTGGATGGGATCCTCGTGCTTCTTCTAGAGTGGAGACGGGTATGTCAGGCAACTTCTTGAGTTGCAGCAAGGGTGTGAAGGACCTTTTGGAAGTTCCAGAGGCTAGACGTGATTAGCCTGGAGAAGCCTCAGCGGAAATGGGCCTCATCTCGCCTGGAGGGAAAAACCTCCTGGATTTTCTCGAGTTGCGGCAGGTGCTCTCGACTTACGACGGTGACCTAAGGGACGCGCTCTGGTGGCCTCAGGACTGGCCAGTCCCCATTCCAGTGGCTCGGGAGCCTCTCGGGATTCCGCTCCCTTCGATGCCAGAGCCTAAGACCTTGTGTGGAGTCGTGTCTGGAACATGAGGTTTCCTCTCCAGTGCAAACATGGATCGTGCAGAACTTCTGGTGTTTCCCCAGGGGAGTAAGTCCCCGTCTCGAATGGGGGCATGCACGTGCGCTTTCCTCCAGAGCTGTAACAACACTGTCATGCCTCCCGGCGCGCCGATCATGGGATCTGTGGCTTTCCCACGAGGCTTTCCCACGAGGCTTTCCCACAGGACTGTCCCACGTGTCACCGTGGTGTGAGTCGATGCTCGGCGTGAAACTCGAGGCAGTGCAGGGATAACAGGTTCCTCTGGAATGGACTGACACATCTGGGGGACTCTTGCAATGGTGGCACGACCCTGGAGTTCCTCTCGCCTTTCCTGTGGAGAGCGACTCCTCTTGAGATGCGACGGGAACGCCGGGAATTCTATCCCTACGAAACAGGGAAAGGATCCCTCATCTCGAGCTAGGAGGCGGAAACGGCGCTCCCCTGGATGTGTGCGGGACCCTCGTGCTTCCTCTCGAGTGGAGACAGGTATGTCGGGGAACTTCTTGAGTTGCAGCAAGGGTGTGAAGGACCCTTTGGAAGTTCCAGTGGTTAGATGTGATTAGCCTCGAGAAGCCTCAGCGGAAATGGGCCTCATCTCGCCTGGAGGGCAAAACCTCCTGGATTTTCTGGAGTTGCAGCAGGTACTCTCGACGTACGACGGGGACCTCAGGGACCCGCTCTGGTGGCCTCAGGAAAGGACAGTCCCCAAGCGAGTTCCTCGGGGCCTCTCGGAATTCCTCTCCCGTCGATGCCGGGGCCTAAGACCTTGTGTGGATTCGGGGCCGGAACCTGAGGATTCCTCTCCAGTGCTGACATATAACTTTGCATACTTCTGGAGTCTCCTCAGGGGAGTCAGTCCTCGTCTTCAGAGCGGACATGCAAATGGGCTTTCCTCCCGCTCTGGAGCAGCTATGTCACGCCTCCCGTCGGGTCGATCATGGGATGTGTGGGTTTCCCTCGAGCCTTTCCCCCGAGGCTTTCCCGCGAGGATTTCCAACTGGGCTGTCCCACGTGCCACCGTGGTGGGAGTCCATCCTCGGCGTGAAAGTCGAGGCAGCGGAGCAAAACAGGTTCCTCTGGAATGGTCTGAGACATCTGCGGGACTCTTGGAATGGGGACACGACCCTGGAGTTACTCTCACCGTTCCTGTGGAGAGCACCTCCACTTCAGATGCGACGGGAACGCCAGGAATGCTTTCCCGACCAAGCAGGGAAAGGATCCCTCATCTCGAGCTACGAGGCAGAAACGGGGCTCCTCTGGATGTGGGCGGGACCCTCGTGCTTCCTCTAGAGTGGAGACAGGGATGTCGGGGAACTTCTTGAGTTCCAGCAAGGGTGTGAAGGACCTTTTGGAATTTCCAGGGTTTAGATGTGATTAGCCTTCAGAAGCCTCAGCGGAAATGGGCCTCATCTCGCCTGGAGGGCAAAACCTTTTGGATTTTCTCGAGTTGCGGCAGGTGCTCTCGACTTACGGCGGGAACCTCAGGGACCCGCTCTCGTGGCCTCAGGAAAGGCCAGTCCCCATGCGAGTTGCTCGCGGGCCTCTGGGGATTCCTCTCCCTTCGATGCCAGGGCCTAAGACCTTGTGAGGAAGCGGGGCCGGAACCTGAGGATTCCTCTCCTGTGTTGACATGGATCTTGGGGTACTTCTGGAATCTCCCCAGGGGAGTAAGTCCACATCTCCAATGGGGACATGCACCTGCGCTTTCCCCCAGAGCCCTAGCAGCAGTGTCACGCTTTCCATCGCCTGGATCAAGGGATCTGTGGCTTTCACTCCAGGCTTTCCGGTGAGGCTTTTCCACGAGGGTTCCCCACAGGGGTCCCACGTGCCACCTTGGTTTGAGTCGATCCTTGGCGTGAAAGTCGAGACAGTGCAGGGAAAACAGGTTCCTCTGAAATGGACTGAGATATTTGGGGGACTCGGAATGGCGGCACAATGCTGGAGTTCCTCTCCCCTTTGCTGTGGAGAGCACCTCCTCTTGAAATGCGACAGGAATGCCTAGAATTCTTTCCCGACCAAGCAGGGAAAGTATCCCTCATCTTGAGCACTGAGGAAGAAACGGTGCTCCTCTGGATGTGGGCGGGACCCTCGTGCTTCCTCTAGAGTGGAGACAGGGAAGTCGGGGAACGTCTTGAGTTGCAGCAAGGGTGTGAAGGACCTTTTGGAAGTTCCAGGGCTTAGATGTGATTAGCCTTGAGTAGCCTCAGCGAAAATGGGCCTCATCTCGCCTGGAGGGCAAAACCTCCTGGATTTTCTCGAGTTGTGGCAGGTGCTCTCGACTTATGACAGGGACCTCAGGGACCCGCTCTTGTGTCCTCAGGAAAGGCCATTCCCAATGCGAGTTGCTCGGGGGCCTCTCGGGATTCCTCTCCCGTCGATGCCGGGGCCTAAGACCTTGAGTGGAGGCGGGGCTGGAACCTGAGGATTCCTCTCCAGTGCTGACATGGATCTTGGGGTGCTTCTGGAGACTCCCCAGGGGAGTAAGTCCTCGTCTCGAATGGGGGCATGCACGTGCGCTTTCCTCCAGAGCGGTAGCAGCAGTGTCATGCTTCCCATCGCCTCGATCAAGGGATCTGTGGCTTTCCCTAGAGGCTTTCCCACGAGGCTTTTCCACTAGGCTTTCCCACAGGGCTGTCACACGTGCCACCGTGGTGGGAGTCGATCCTCGGCGTGAAAGTCGAGGCAGTGCAGGGAAAACAGGTTCCTCTAGAATGGACTGAGATATCTGGGGGACTCTGGGAATGGTGGCACGACCCTGGAGTTCCTCTCGCCTTTCCTGTGAGGAGCGCCTCCACTTGAGATGCAACGGGAACTCCCAGAATTATTTCCCGAAAAAGCTGTGAAAGGATCCCTCATCTTGAGCTACGAGGCGGACACGGGGCTCCCCTGGATGTGGGCGGGACCCTCGTGCTTCCTCTCGAGTGGAGACGGGTATGTTAGGGAACTTCTTGAGTTGCAGCAAGGGTGTGAAGGACCTTTTAGAAGTTCCAGAGGTTAGGTGTGATTAGCTTCCAGAAGCCTCAGCGGAAATGGGCCTCACTCAGCTGGAGTGCAAAACCTCCTTGATTTTCTCGAGTTGCGGCAGGTGCTCTTGACTTACGACGGGGACTTTAGGGACCCGCTCTGGTGGCCTCAATACTGGCCCGTCCCCATTCGAATTGCTCGGGGTCCTCTCGGGATTCATCTTCCGTCGATGCCGGGGCCTAAGTCCTTGTGTGGAGTCGGGGCCGGAACCTGAGGATTCCTCTCCAGTACTGACATGGATCTTGGAGTACTTTTGGAGTCTCCCCAGGGGAGTCAGTCTTCGTCTCGAATGGGGGCATGCACGTGCGCTTTCCTCCGAGCTGTAGCACCAGCGTCACGATTCCTGTCGCGTGGATCAAGGGATCTGTGGCTTTCCCTCGAGGCTTTCCCACGAGGCTTTCCCACAGGGCTGTCCCACGTGAGACCTTGGTGGGAGTCGATCCTCCTCGTTAAAGTCAAGGCAGTGCAGGGAAAACAGTATCCTCAGGAATGGACTGAGACATCTGGGGGACTCTTGGAATGGTGGCACGACGCTGGAGTTGCTCTCACCTTTCCTGTGGAGAGCCCCTACTCTTGAGATGCGATGGGAACGCCAAGGAATCTCTCCTGAACAAGCAGCGAACGGATCCCTCATCTCGACCTACGAGGCGGAAACGGAGCTCTTCTGGATGTGGGTGGGACATGCGTGCTTCCTCTCGAGTGGAGAGGGGTATATAGGGGAACTTCTTGAGTTGCAGCAAGGCTGTCAAGGACCCTTTGGAAGTTCCAGAGCTTAGGTGTGATTAGCCTTGAGAAGCCTCAGCGGAAATGGTCCTCATCTCGCCTGGAGGGCAAATCCTAATGGATTTTCTCGAGTTGCGGCAGGTGCTCTCGACATACGACGGGGACCTCTGGGACCCGCTCTGGTTGCCTCAGGAAAGGCCAGTCCACATGCGAATTGCTCGAGGGCCTCTCTGGATTCCTCTCCCTTCAATGCCGGGGCCAAAGACCTTGTGTGGATGCGGGACCGGAACCTGAGGATTCCTCTCCAGTGCTGACATGGTTCTTGGGCTACTTCTGGAGTCTCCCCAGCGGAGTAAGTCCTCCTCTCGAAGGGGGCATGCACGTGCACTTTCCTCCAGAGGGGTAGCAGCAGTGTCATGCTTCCAGTCGCGTGGATCAAGGGATCTGTGGATTTCCCTCGACGCTTTCCCACGAGGATTTCCCACAGGGCTGTCGAACATGACACCATGGTTGGAGGCGATCCTCCGCGTGAAAGTCGAGGCAGTGCAGGGAAAACAGGTTCCTCTGGAATGGACTGAGACTTCTGGGGGACTCTTGGAATGGTGGCACGATGCTGGAGTTTCTCTCGCCTTTCCTGTGGAGAGCTCCTCCCCTTGAGATGGGACGGGAATGCCCAGAATTCTTTCCCGACAAAGCAGCGAATGTGCCTCATATCGAGCAACGAGTCGGAAACAGGGCTCCTCTGGATGTGGCAGGGACCCTCGTACTTCCTCTAGAACGGAGTCGGGTATGTCAGGAACCTGCTTGAATTGCAGCAAGGGTGTGAAGGACCTTTTGGAAGTTCCAGAGGTTAGGTGTGATTAGCTTCGAGAAGCCTCAGCGGAAATGGGCCTCATCTCGCCTGGAGGGCAAAACCTCCTGGATTTTCTCGAGTTGCGGCACGTGCTCTTGACTTATGACGGGGACCTCAGGGACCCGCTCTGGTGGCCTCAGGAAAGGCCAGTCCGCATGCGAGTTGCTCGGGGTCCTCTCGGGATTCCTCTCTCTTCGATGCCCGGCCTAAGACCTTGTGTGGAGTCGGGCCCAGAACCTGAGGATTCCTCTGCAGTGCTGACATGGACCTTGGGGTACGTCTGGAGTCTCCCCAGGGGTTAAGTCCTCGTGTCGAATGGGGGCATGCACGTGCACTTTCCTCAGGAGCTTTAGCAGCAGTGTCAGGCTTCCCATCGCCTGGATCAAGGGATCTGTGGCTTATCCTCGAGGCTTCCCTCGAGGCTTTCCCACAGGGCTGTCCCACGTGCCACCATGGTGTGAGTTGATCCTCGACGTGAAAGTCGAGGCAGTGCAGGGAAAACAGTTTCCTCTGGAAAGGACTGAAACATCTGGGGGACTCCTGGAATGGTGGTACGACGCTGGAGTTCCTCTCGCCTTTCCTGTGGAGAGCGCCTCCTCTTGAAATGAGATGGGAACGCGGGAAATTCTTTCCCGACCAAGCAGGGAAAGGATCCCTCATCACGAGCTACGAGTTGGAAACGGGGCTCCTCTCGATTTTGGCGGGACCCTCGTGTTTCCTCTAGAGTGGAGACGGGGATGTTGGGGTACTTCTTCAGTTGCAGCAAGGGTGTGAAGGACCTTTTGGAAATTCCAGAGGTTAGGTGTGAATAGTCTCGAGACGCCTCAGTGGAAATGGGCCTGATCTCGCCTGGAGGGCAAAATCTCCTGGATTTTCTCGAGTTGCAGCAGGTGCTCTCAACTTACGACGGGGACCGCAGGGACCCGCTCTGGTGGCCTCAGGAAAAGACAGTCCACATGCGAATTACTCGCGGGCCTCTCTGGATTCCTCTCCCTTCAATGCCAGGACCAAAGACCTTGTGTGGATGCGGCACCGGAACCTGAGGATTCCTCTCCAGTGCTGACATGGATCTTGGGCTAATTCTGGAGTCTCCCCAGGGGAGTAAGTCCTCCTCTCGAAGGGGGCATGCACGTGCGCTTTCCTCCATAGCGGTAGCAGCAGTGTCACGCTTCCCGATGCGTGGATCAAGGGATCTGTGGCTTTCCCTCGAGGCTTTACCACTGGGCTTTCCCACGTGCCACCGTTGTGGGAGTCGATCCTCGGGTGAAAGTCGAGGCAGTGCAGAGAAAACATGTTCCTCTGGAATGGACTAAGGCATCTGGGGGACTCTTGGAATGGTGGCACGACGCTGGAGTTCCACTCGCCTTTCCTGTGGAGAGCGGCTCCTCTTGAGATGCGACGGGAATGCCCAGAACTCTTTCCCGACCAAGCAGCGAAAGGATCCCTTTTCTCGAGTTACAAGGCGGAAACGGGGCTCCCATGGATGTGTGCGGGACCCTCGTGCTTCCTCTAGAGTGGAGACGGGTATGTGAGGGAACTTCTTGAGTTGCAGCAAGGGTGTGAAGAACCTTTTGGAAATTCCAGAGGTTAGGTGTGATTAGCCTCGAGAAGCCTCAGTGGAAATGGGCCTGATCTCGCCTGGAGAGTAAAACCTCCTGGATTTTCTCGAGTTGCGGCAGGTGCACTCGACTTCCGACGGGGACCGCAGGGACCCACTCTGGTGGCCTCAGGAAAGGACAGTCCGCCTGCGAGTTGCTCGGGGGCCTCTCGGGATTCCTTTCCCGTCGATGCCGGGGCCTAAGACCTTGTGTGGAGTCGGGCCCGGAACCTGAGGATTCCTCTCCAGTACTGCCATGGATCTTGGGGTACTTCTTGAGTCTCCCCAGGGGAGTAAGTCCTCGTCTGGAATGGGCGCATGCACGTGATCTTTCCTCAAGACTGTAGCAGCAGTGTCACGTTTCCCATCGCCTGGATCAAGGGATCTGTAGCTTTCCCTCGAGACTTTCCCACGAGGCTTTCCCACAGGGCTTTCCCACAGGGCTGTCCCACGTGCCACCTTGGTGTGAGTCGATCCTCTGCATGAAAGTCGAGGCAGTGCAGGGAAAACAGGTTCCGTTGGAACGAACTGAGACATCTAGGGGACTCTGGGAATGTTGGCACGACCCTGGAGTTCCTCTCCCATTTCCTGTGGAGAGCACCTCCACTTGAGATGCGACGGGAACGCCGGGAAATCTTTCCCGACCACGCAGGGAAAGGTCCCTCATCTCGAGCTGCGAGGCGGCAACGGGGCTCCTCTGGATGTTCGCGGGACCATCGTGCTTCCTCTCGAATGGAGACTGTATGTCGGGGAACTCTTGAGTGGCAGCAAGGGTGTGAAGGACTTTTTGGAGATTCCAGAGGTTAGGTGTGATTAGACTCGAGAAGCCTCAGCGGAAATGGGCCTCATCTGGCCTGGAGGGCAAATCCTCCGGAATTTCTCGTGTTGTGGTAGGTGCTCTAGACTTTGGTCGGGGACTTCAGGGACCCGCTCTGGTGGCCTCAGGAAAGGCCAGTCCCATTGCGAGTTGTTCGCGGGCCTCTCGGGATTCCTCTCCCTTCAATCCAGAGCCTAAGACTTTGTGTGGAGTCGGGGCCCGAACCTGAGGATTCCTCTCCAGTGCTCTCATGGAACTTGCGGTACTTCGGGAGTCTCCCCAGGAGAGTAAGTTCTCGTTTCGAGAGGGTGCATGCACGTGTGCTTTCCTCCCGAGCTGTAGCACCAGTATCATGCTTTCCGTCGCGTCAGTCATGGGATCTGTGTCTTTTCCTCAAGGATTTTCCACGAAGCTTTCCCACGAGGCTTTCCCACAGGGCTGTCCCACGTGCCACTGTGGTGTGAGTCGATCCTCGGCGTGAAAGTAAAGGCAGTGCAGGGAAAACAGGTTCCTCTGGAATGGACTGAGACATCTGGGGGACTCTGGGAATGGTGGCACGACCTTGGAGTTCCTGTCGCCTTTCCTGTGGAGAGTGCCTCCTCTTGAGATACGCCGGGAAACCCAGGAATTATTTCCCGACCAAGCAGGGAAAGGATCCCCCATGTCCAGTTACAAGGCGGAAACTGGGCTCCTCTGGATGTGGGCGGGACCCTCTTGCTTCCTCTCGAGTGGAGACGGGTATGTCGGGGAACTTCTTAAGTTGCAGCAAGGGTGTGAAGGGCCTTTTGGAAGATCCAGAGGTTAGATGTGATTAGCCTCGAGAAGCCTCAGCGGAAATGGGACTCATCTCGCCTGCAGGGCAAAACCTCGTGGATTTTCTCGAGTTTTGGCAGGTGCTCTCGACTTACGACGGGGACCTCAGGGACCTGCTCTGGTGGCCTCACGAAATGCCAGTCCCCATGCAAGTGGCTCGCGGGCCTCTCGGGATTCCTCTCCCTTCGATGCCCGGGCCTAAGACCTTGTGTTGAGTCGGGGCCGGTACCTGAGGATTCCTCTCCAGTGCTGACATGGAACTTGGTGTACTTCTGGAGTCTCCCCTGGGGAGTAAGTCCTCGTCTCGAATAGGGGCATGCACGTGCGCTTTCCTCCAGAGTGGTAGCAGCAGTGTCACGCTTCCCATCACCTGGATTAAGGGATCTCTGGCTTTCCTTCGAGGCTTTCCCTCGAGGCTTTCCCACGAGGCTTTCTGACGAGGCTTTCACACAGGGATGTCCCACGTGCCACCGTGGTGGGAGTCGATCCTCGGCATGAAATTCGAGGCAGTGCAGGGAAAACAGGTTCCTCTGGAATGGACTGAGACATCCGGGGGACTCTTGGAATGGTGGCAGGACGCTGGAGTTCCTCTCGCCTTCCCTGTGGAGAACGCCTTCTCTTGAGAAGCGACGGGAACGCCGGGAATTCTTTCGCGACCAAGAAGGGAAAGGATCCCGCATCTCGAGCTACGAGGTGGATACGGGGCTCCTCTGGATGTGAGTGGGACCCTCATGCTTCCACTAGAGTGGAGACCGGGATGTCCGGGAACTTCTTGAGTTGCAGCAAGGGTGTGAAGGACCTTTTGGAAGTTCCAGAGATTAGATGTGATTAGCCTTGAGAAGCCTCAGTGGAAATGGGCCTCATCTGACCTGGAGGGCAAAACTTCCTGGATTTTCTCGAGTTGCGGCAGGTGCTCTCGACTCACGACGGGGACCTCAGGGACCCGCTCTGGTGGCCTCAGGAAAGGCCAGTCCCCATGCGAGTTGCTCGGGGGCCTCTCGGGGTTCCTCTACCTTCGATGCCAGGGCCTAAGTCCTTGTGTGGAGACAGGTCCGGGACCTGAGGGTTCCTCTCCAGTGCTCACATTGATCTTGGGGTACTTCTGGAGTCTCCCCAGGGGAGTAAGTCCTCGTTTCGAATGGGGGCATGCACGTGTGCTTTCCTCCAGATCGGCAGCAGCAGTGTCATGCTTCCCTTCGCCTTGATCAAGGGATCTGTGGCTTTCCCTCGAGACTTTCCCACGAGGCTTACCCACAGGGCTGTCCCACGTGCCACCATGGTGGGAGTCGATCCTCACCGTGAAAGTCGAGGCAGTGCAGGGAAAACAGGTTCCTCTGCAATGGACTGAGACTTCTGGGGGACTCTTGGAATGGTGGCACGACCCTGGAGTTCCTCTTGCCTTTCCTGTGGAGAGCGCCTCCTCTTGAGATGCGAGGGGAATGCCCAGAATTCTTTCCCGACCAAGCAGGGAAAGAATCCCTCATCTCAAGCTACGAGGCGGAAACGGGGCTCCTCTCGATGTGGGCGGGACCCTCGTGCTTCCTCTATAGTGGAGACGGGTATGTCAGGGAACTTCTTGATTTGCAGCAAGGGTGTGATGGACCTTTTGGAATTCCAGAGCTTAGATGTGATTAGCATTGTGAAGCCTCTGCGAAAATGGGCCTCATCTCGCCTGGAGGGCAAAACCTCCTGGATCTTCTCGAGTTTTGGAAGGTGCTCTCGACTTACGACGGGGAACTCAGGGACACGCTCTGGTGGCCACAGGCAAGGCCAGTTCCCATGTGAGTTCCTCCGGGCCTCTCGGGATTCCTCTTCCTTCGATGCCGGCGCCAAAGAACTTGAGTGGAGGCGGCGCCGGAAACTGAGGATTCCTCTCCAGTGCTGACATGGATCTTGGGGTACTTCTGGAGTCTCCCCAGGGGAGTAAGTCCTCGTCTCGAATGGGGGCATGCACGTGCACTTTCCTCCCGATCTGTAGCAGCAGTGTCACACTTCCTGTCGCGAGGATCAAGGGATCTGTGGCTTTCCCTCGCTGCTTTCCCACGCGGCTTTCCCACAGGGCTGTCCCACGTGCCACCTTGATGGGAGTGGATCCTCGGCGCGAAAGTCGAGACAGTGCAGGGAAAACAGGTTCTTTTGGAATAGAGTGAGATATCTGGGGGACTCTCGGCATGGTGGCATGACGCCTGAGTTCCTCTTGTCTTTCCTGTCGAGAGCGGCTTCTCTTGAGATGGGACGGGAATGCCCAGAATTCTTTCCCGACAAAGCAGCGAAAGGAATCCTCATCTTGAGCTACGAGGCGGAAACGGCGCTACTTTGGATGTGGGCGGGACCCTCGTGCTTCCTCTAAAGCGGAGACAGGGATGTCGGGGAACTTCTTGAGTTGCAGCAAGGGTGTGAAGGACCTTTTGGAAGTTCCAGATGTTAGGTGTGATTAGCCTCGAGAAGCCTCAGCGGAAATGGGCCTCATCCCGCCTGGAGGGCAAAACCTCGTGGATTATCTCGAGTTGTGGCAGGTGCTCTCGACTTATGACGGGGACCTCAGAGACCCGCTCTGGTGGTCTCAGGAAAGGCCAGTCCCCAGGCGAGTTGCTCGGGGGCCTCTTGGGATTCTTCTCCCTTTGATGCCGGGGCCTAAGACCTTGTGTGCAGTCGGGACTGGAACCTGAGGATTCCTCTCCAGTGCTGACATGGACCTTGGGGATACTTCTGGAGTCTCCCCAGGGGAGTAAGTCCTCATCTCGAATGGGGGCATGCACGTGCGCTTTCCTCCAGAGTGGCAGCAGCAATGTCACGCTTCCCGTCACGTGGATCAAGGGATCTGTGGCTTTGCCTCGAGGCTTTCCCACAAGGCTTTCCCACAGGTCTGTCCCACGTGCCACCGTGGTGGGAGTCGATCCTCGGCGTGAAAGTCGAGGCAGTGCAGGGAAAACAGGTTCCGCTGGAATGGACTGAGACATCTGGGGGACTCCGGAATGGCGCAACGACCCTGGAGTTCCTCTCACCTTTCCTGTGGAGAGCGCCTCCTCTTGAGATGCGCCAGGAACGCCCAGAAATCTTTCCCGGGCAAGCAGCGAAAGGATCCCTCATCTCGAGCTAGGAGGCGGAAACGGGGCTCCTCTGGATGTGTGCAGGACCCGCGTGCTTCCTCTCGAGTGGAGACGGGTATGTCGGGGAGCTTCTTGAGTTGCAGCAAGGGTGTGAAGGACCCTTTGGAAGTTCCAGTGGTTAGATGTGATTGGCCTCGAGAAGCCTCAGCGGAAATGGGCCTCATCTCGCCTGGAGGGCAAAACCTCCTGGATTTTCTCGAGTTGTGGCAGGTGCTCTGTACTTATGATAGGGACCTCAGGGACCCGCTCTGGTGGCCTCAGGAAAGGCCAGTCCCCATGTGAGTTGGTCGCAGCCCTCTCGGGATTCCTCTCCCTTGGATGCTGGAGACTAAGACCTTGTGTGGAGTCGGGCCCGGAACCTGAGGATTCCTCTCCAGTGCTGACATGGATCTTGGGGTACTTCTGGAGTCTGCCCAGGAGAGTCAGTCCTCGTCTCGAGAGGGGGCATGCACGTGCGCTTTCCTCCCGAGCTGTAGTAGCAGTGTCACGCTTCCCGTCGTGTCGATCATGGGATCTGTGGCTTTCCCTCGAGGCTTTCCCACGAGGCTTTCCCACGAGGCTTTCCCACAGGGCTGTCTCACGTGCCACCCTGGTGTGAGTCGATCCTCGGCGTGAAAGTCGAGGCAGTGCAGGGAAAGGAGGTTCCTCTGGAATGGACTGGGACATCTGGGGGACTCTGGGAATGGTGGCACGACCCTGGAGTTCCTCTCGCCTTTCCTTTGGAGAGCGCCTGCTCTTGAGATGCGACGGGAACGCCGGGAATTCTTTCCCGACCAAGCAGGGAAAGGATCCCTCATCTCGAGCTACGAGGTGGAAACGGGGCTCCTCTGGATGTGGGCCGAACGCCGTGCTTTCTTTCGACTGGAGACGGGTATGTCGGGGAACTTCTTGAGTTGCAGTAAGGGTGTCAAGGACCCTTTGGAAGTTCCAGAGGTTAGATGTGATTAGCCTCGAGACGCCTCAGCCAAAATGGGCCACATCTCGCCCGGAGGGGGGAACCTCCTGGTTTTCTCGAGTTGCGGCTTGTGCTCTCGACTTACGACGGGGACCTCATGGACCCGCTCTGTTGGCCTCAGGAAAGGTCATTCCCCATGCGAGTTGCTCGGTGGCCTCTCAGGATTCCTCGCCCGTCGATGCCGGCGCCTAAGACCTTGTGTGGAGTCGGACCAGAACCTGAGGATTCCTCTCCCGTGCTCACATGGATCTTGGCGTACTTCTGGAGTCTCCCAAGGGGCGTCAGTCCTCGTCTCGAGTGGGGTCATGCAGGTGTGCTTTCCTCCTGAGCAGTAGCAGCAGTGTCTCGCTTCCCGTCTTGTGGATCAAGGGATCTGTGTCTTTCCCTCGAGGCTTTTCCATGGGCTTTCCCACAGGGCTATTCCACGTGCCACCATGCAGTGCTGGGAAAACAGGAACCTCCTTCCCCACATAGGGGGTACACTGTCCCCTTGGGCGTGTATCTCCGGGGCATTCGCGCTTGGGGGTTGCCACGGATGTTGGCCTCAGGCTCCACATGAGAAAAGCCCCTAATGGCATTAGCTGCCGGTCCAGACGCTGGCCCCTCAGGTCTCTGGCCGGAGCCTTGGGCTCCAGGCAACTCAAAGCCCTTGGGGCTGGTGCTCTGGGACTGCTGTAGGGAAAGGACGCCAGGAGCCCACGGAGGAGTTGGGGAGGCGCAGGTGGCATATGGAGGCGAGGACAGCGTGGGATCTAGGTGGAGGCGCTGGAGAGAGCGTCCGTTGTCCCGGAATGCCTCAGAGGAGCCAGCGGGGGACAGTCCAGGCCCAGGGACCTGTGGTATGTGAAAAGGTGGGAAACCCCAGAACAAGGCAGGCTGGGAAAGGGGGCATGGGCGGCCAATTCAAAGGGACCTAGGGGGCGTTTCCTGGGCGGTGAGCTCCCTTGGCACTGCTGAGGGCCCCTGATTGATCCACCCGGGGTTGATCCCACCATCCGCTGCGAGGGAGGGCCACAAACCAAAGCCCCCGAACTGCCCACCCACCCCAACGGGGATCTTGGCGGTCCGGGGCACAGCTGTGCCCGGGAAAAGCCCACTCCCTCCACGGGACTCCGTCCAGGGTCTCTGCTTGGAAAGAGGCCAGGGGCGGCCCCCTCCATCTACGCACCCAAACCCTATTGACGTCAATGGGGGCGGAGACGCCTCCCGCTCTCCAGAGTCCTGGGCTGCTGGGTCCCCGCCCACTCGGCCAGCAGTCTGCAGCGCTCCTGTGTGCCTCTCCCACCATGGCTTCGTCCAGCTCCTCCAGCACCTCAAGCGGTACGTTTGCCCTCGGTCCCTGGGGTCGGATCACGTCTCAGGGGATTTGCGGGTGGCCCGGGCAAGGGCTCTCGGCCCACGTGTCGACCCCCGCTCCCGCCCGAGAACGGCGGGGACCCATCGGCCGGGCCTGGGGTTCCCAGGCGTCAGGTGTGCCCAAAGTTGGAGGGCGTTGCATCGTTCATTCATCTTGCTCCTTTGGCACACACATGGCTTCTCCGTTCTCTTTTCTGGGAAGACAGTGTTGTTTTAGGGGGCGTGCTGCGGGAGTCAGGGGCCGGTGGGAGCGGGTGCTGTGCTGGGATGAGGCCCTTTATCCTCACATCTTCCTGTGGGAACGGGAGTCGGGGAGCTCTGTGGCCTTGCCGCCTTCAGTGGCTTCCTCTGCACACGGGCTTAGTGCCTTCTGCCTTCTGTCAGTCGTTACGGGGTTTGGGCTTCGCTTTGGCGGCCTTGGCCTTGGCCCTGGCCTGGGCCTTGGCCTTACCCTTGGCGTTGCCCTTGCCCTTGCCCTTGGCCTTCGGCTTGGCCTTCCCTAGGCCTTGTCCTTGGCCTTACCTTGTCCTTGCCCTTACCTTTTCCTTGCCCTTAAACTTAAACTTGACCTTGATTTGACCTTGAACTTGAACTTGACCTTGACTTTGACCTTGAACTTGAACTTGACCTTGAACTTGAACTTGACTTTGACCTTGAACTTGAACTTGAACTTGACCTTGAACTTGACCTTGACTTTGATCTTGAACTTGAACTTGACCTTGACCTTGACCTTGAACTTGACTTTGACCTTGAACTTGAACTTGACCTTCACGTTGACCTTGAACTTGAACTTGAACTTGACCTTGATCTTGAACTTGAACTTGACCTTGACCTTGAACTTGAACTTGACCAACAACGGGAGACCAGATTTGCTCAGAGCACCGGAGGTCCAGAGGCAGGGCCGTGTATCTCCCCTTCCCTTTGTGATCATTGCAAAGACATTCCTAGCTGATAGCGGGAGTGCCCATGAAGAAGCAAGCAGTGGGAGTGTGTTTGACACGACTGTGTGCCTCAACTCCACAAGGGGCCTTTCCTCTCGAAGTAGGCCCCATGTCCCCTTGGGGAGGGTGTCATGCCTCTTTTCTCCACACTGCCAAAGGGTGGAGCAAAGCTCGCTCTGTCAGAGGTACAAAAACAGCAATTGAATGGATTTTCAAGCTCTTGCTAGGCTGCACCCTTTCAGGGCCCACTTTACTGAAACAGGTGCTCTGTGGCCCCCGGTTGGGTATGCAGGTTCACAAACAGGGTGAGATCCTGTCCAAGCCAACAATTTTCCTGAAAGACCTAGGCTCACTAAAGCTCTCCTCCAGAGCAAAGGGGATAGAGGAGATGTATGGAGGAGTCTTTGCCTTTCCCTGTGAGTGTGGGGCTACTCCCTACGGCCCCAAGCTCAGGGATAACTGCCTCTAAGAAAGGAATGGCAAGAAGCGCTAATCTTGGAGGTTGGGACAGGGAGTTCGCAGCATGTGGGGAAAGAAAGACTTCTTCGGGGAAGAAGAGGCAACCACCGGGGGTGTGTTCGCAAGCCTCTATTTGGAAGGAACACGTTTGCTTATACAACTCAAGACCTCCAGATCTGCTCAGAGGACTGAAGTTCCAGAGACAGGGCCATGTATCTCCCCTTCCCTTTGAGATCCTTGCCAAGACATTCCTAGCAGATTGTCGGAGTGCCCATGAAGAAGCAAGCAGCGGGAGTGTGCTTGACATCACTGGCTGCCTACCTGGGCTCAGCTCCTCAAGGGGCCTTTCTCTCCTGGTAGGCCCTATGTCCCCTTTGGGAGAGGGTTGTGCCCTCTTCCCTCCACACTGCCAAAGGGTGGAGGTGGAGCAAACTCGTTCTCTCCGAGGTAAAAGAAAGACAAATTGGATGGATCTTTAAGCTCTTGCTATGCTGCACCCCTCCAGGACCCACTCGAGCAAAACAGGTGCCCTGTGGCCCCTAGGTCGGGTATGCAGGTTCACACACCGGGTGTGATCCCGTCAAAGCCAAGAATTTTCCTGACAGACCTAGGCTCACTAGAGCTCTCCTCCAGAGGAAAGGGGACAGAAAAGATGTGTGTGTGGAGGTGGCTCTGCCTTTCCAGGTCCCAATCTCAGGGATAACTGCCCCTAAGAAAGGAACTGCTGCTGCTGCTGCTGCTGCTGCTGCTGCTGCTGCTGCTGCTGCTGCTGCTGCTGCTGCTGCTGCTGCTAAGTTGGTTCAGTCATGTTCGACTCTGTGCGACGCCATAGACGGTAGCCCACTAGGCTCCCCCGTCCCTGGGATTCTCCAGGCAAGAACAGTAAGTGGGTTGCCATTGCCTTCTCCCATGCATGAAAGTGAAAATGAAAGTGCAGTCGCTCAGTTGTGTCCGACCCTCAGCGACCCCATGGACTGCAGCCTACCAGGCTTCTCTGTCCATAGGATTTTCTGAAAGGAACTGCAAGAAGCACTTTTCCAGGAGGCTGGGAAAGGGAGTTTGCAGGATGTGGGGAAAGAGAGCCTCCTTCGGGGAAGAATAGGCGGCCACTTGTTTTGTGTTGCAAACCTCTATTTGGAAGGAACAGGTTAGCTTATACAAAGGGAGACCTCCAGATCTGCTCAGAGGACCGAAGTTGCAGAGGCAGGTCGGTGTATCTTCCCTTCACTTTGCGATCCTTGCAAAGACATTCCTTGCTGCTAGATGACTCAGCAAGGGCCTTTGAGACTGTTGTTTTCTTTCCTAGGTTCAAAGATTCCTTCAGTTCCTAATATAGATATCCTAGAAATGATATGACATCCGTGAAAATCTGATATGTCCTGGTCAAATGCTGTCAGTTATCATTCTAGTTATCATATTAAAGCATTTCAAGTCGCAGCAGTGACCAGATGACATTGTCAATTTCTATTTCATCAGGTTTTAACCATGTCCTCTGTGGTTTCACACTGATGCCTTTGCAGAAATACTGCTACTTCAAGATATATGGAAAATACTTTTTTTAAGCTTACTGATAATTTGTTTGTTTGTTTGCTTGTCTTCTGGTAAGCTGCTACCAGATGGAATTTAGTCTCCTCTCTAGGTTAAGAGAACTAAGTTTTCTTAGAATGCAATTTTTGATCACAGACTATGAGTTTCTCTACCTTTCATTGATTTATAATTGTTTTCATCATCTGTTTTTTTACTTCGGTAAAGTAAATAAGCCTTATTTAAGATTTTGGTACATGTAGGATGGACTAAGCTTTCCCCACTCTTGCAAGTTCCCTTAACCCTTCAGATTCTTCTCGTGGGACCAAGATCTCACTTTCCTCCAGAGGGACAATCCAAGCTTTTTATCAGTTGATCTGCCCCTGACATCAGAGTCAAGTTGAGCACGAGTTGGCCTATAATTTAGGCATGAAACTATGACTACATAAAGGAAAGGTGACTTTATGATTCAGGGATGGCCATGATATGCCTTGCACTTCAGAGAAAATGGGTTAAAATGATTTTTTTTTCCTTCAAAACTGCACACCCAGTTCTTTCAGCATATGCAATTGAAAACATCTAGTCATTAGGTCAGTTTTCATTCCAATCCCAAAGAAAGGCAATGACAAAGACTATTCAAGCTGCTGCACAATTGCACTCATCTCACACACTAGTAAAGTAATGCTCAAAATTCTCCAAGTTCACATGAACTGTGAACTTCCAGATGTTCAAGAGGGATTTAAAAAATGCAGAGAAACCAGAGATCAAATTGCCAACATCCACTGGATCATTGAAAAAGCAAGAGAGTTCCGGAAAAAAAAAAAAAAAAACCATCTATTTCTGCTTTATTGACAATGCCAAAGCCTTTGACTGTGTGGATCACAAGAAACTGGGAAAAATTCTGAAAGAGATGGGAATACCAGACCACCTGACCTGTCTCTTGAGAAACCTGTATGCAGGTCAGGAAGAAACAGTTCGAACTGGACATGGAACAACAGACTGGTTCTACATAGGAAAAGGAACATGTCAAGGCTGTATATTGTCACCCTGCTTATTTAACTTATATGCAGAGTACAGCATGAGAAACACTGGGCTGGAGGAAGCACACGCTGGAATCAAGGTTGCTGGGAGAAATATCAATAATCTCAGATATTCAGATGACACCACCCTTATGGCAGAAAGTGAAGAAGAGCTAAAGAGTCTCCTGATGAAAGTGAAAGAGGAGAGTGAAAAAGTTAGCTTAAAGCTCAGCATTCAGAAAACTACAATCATTGCATCCAGTCTCATCACTTCATGGCAAATAGATGGGAAAACATTGGAAACAGCAGCAGACTATTTTGGGGGGCTTGGGAATCACTGCAGGTGATGGCTGCCTCCATGAACTTAAAACATATTTATGACTTGGAAGAAAAGTGATGACCAAACTAGACAGCATATTAAAAAGCCGAGACGTTGCTTTGCCAACAAAGATCCATCCGGTCAAGGCTATGGTTTTTCCATATGTCATGGATGGATATGAAAGATGTACTATAAAGAAAGTGACAGCTGAAAATTTGATGCTTTTAAACAGTGGTGTTGGAGAAGATGCTTGTAGGTCGCTTAGACTACAAGGAGACGCAACCACTCCATCCTAAAGGAAATCAGGTCTGAATATCCATTGGAAGGACTAATACTGAACCTGAAACTCCAATACTTTGGCCACTTGATGTGAAGAGCTGACTCACTTGGAAGTTGCTTTGATTTGCCTATGAGTGTGGGAGCCCTCCCTGGGCAAAGGGCCTCAGGGGTCATTGCCACTGAATCATGACATCCAAGCAAGCGCATTCCAGCTGTGTGACATGCAGGAAGCAGGAGACTGGGAAAACTGTCTTCCTTAGAGGAAGGAAAGTCATCCACAGAGAGTGTGTTTTCAGGCCTCTCTTTGCAGCAAGTGTTTTGCTTCTCAGACATCAGAGCTGCAGGCTTGCTCTGAGGGCCTCAATTCCAGAGTCAGGGCTGTGTGTCTCACTGCACTTTCCAAGCATTGCAGACACATTCCTAGGTTGGAGCAGTGCTTCCCATGAGAAAGAAGCCTCGGGAGTGTGTCTGAGCGGGCTGAGTGCCATGCTAGGGTCACCTAGTCGAGGGCACCTTGCACATCCAATGGGCCCCAGGCGAGTAGCTATGGACCGGCCCCTCGGTTGAGATATCCCAAAGCAGGGAACAAAGCTAGCTCTGTCTGTCAGAAGGAGGAAAACAGCAATGGGATGGATTTTCAAGCAGTTGCTCAGTCACACCACGTGAGGGCTCCGCGGGAAAGAAATGCGAATTTTGGCCTCTAGGCCCAGTATCCAGATGTGTGCACAGGATATTTTCCCCACAGGATCCAAGAATGTTCCAGACAGACCTAAGCTCACTAGCTCTCTCCTGCAGAGGAAATGAAATATTGTTGCTGAACCACGAAAAGATGCTGGGATTCTTGGCTTATGGAGGAGAAGAATTCAATCCAGGGCCCAAGACGAGGCTTGATTGCTCAGAGCTTTTGTGCAATCGAGTCTTATTCAAGTAGAAAGGAGATAGAGAAAGCTTCTGACAGAGACATCACAAGGGGCAGAAAGTGTACCCCCTTGCTAGTGTTAGTAATGGAGTTATATACTCTCCAATAAGTTATTACAACGAACAAAAGAATGTCTGGAGGTTGTAAAGACTCACTAGACCTACTCCCATCATTTACATTTTAAGATAACAGGATTAGCCAGAAGGTTTTTCCAGAGACCGTCCTCAAGAAGGATGCATGATTGTTATGTAATCCGAAGGAATGTAGAGGGAAAAAAGTGTGCCCTTTCTTCCTCCTTGAGAATTCTAGACCCCTCTCTCCTTGGGGACCCTGGAACTTCTTATAAACCTGCCTTGGCAATGACTCTCTCCGAAACATGATTGAACAGCCGTTTGGAGCTTCCTTTGACTTTCCCTGGGAGGGAGGGAGCCCTCCCTGAGCACAGGGCCTCAGGGGCCATGGCCAATGAAAACTAATCTCCCAGTAAGTGCTTTTCAGCCCTGTGTGACTCTCAGCCCACAGGAGGCTGAGAAAACTCTCTTCCTTGGAGGAAGGAAAGGCAGCCCAAGAGTGTGTTTTCAGGCCTGTATCTTGCAGCAAGTGTTTGGCTTGTTAGACATAAGACCTGCAGGCCTGCTCCAACAGACTCCATTCCAGAATCAGGGCCTTGTGTCTCCCTGCAGTTTCCTGGCCTCGCAAACACATTCCTAGGGGAGAGCAGTCCTGCCCATGGGGAAGCAGGCTGCGGGAGTGTGTCTGAGGGGGCCAGGTGCCATGCTGGGGTCACCTGGTCGAGGGCACCTTGCACCTCCAATGGACCCCAGGCAAGGAGTTGCAGGCCACCACCTTGCTTCTGAAATCCCAAAGTGGGGAGCAAAGCTCGCTCTGTCAGAGGGAAGAAAACAGCAACAGGATGGATTTTCAAGCAGTTGCTAGGCTGTACTGCGTTAGGCCTCCAAGGAAGAAAAATGCAGATGTTAGCCCCTACGACTGGTATCCAGGTGGGCTCCCAGGATGATTTCCCCGCAGGATCCAAGAACGTTCCAGACAGACCTGGGCTCACTAGCTCCCTCCTGCAGAGGAAACATGATAGAACAGCTGTTTGGAGGTTGCTTTGACTTCCCCTGGGAGGGTAGGATCCCTCCCTGGGTGCAGGGCCTCAGGGGCCATTGCCGCTGAGAAATGCCCTCTAAGCCAGACCTTTCCAGCCTTGTATGACTCAGCACGGAGGAGACTGGAAAAGCTATCTTCCTTGGAGGAAGGAAAGGCAGCCCCAGAGAGTGTGTTTTCACACCTGTATCTCGCAGCAAGCGTTTGCCGTCTCAGACGTCAGACCTCCAGGCCTGCTCCAACGGCCTCAGTTCCAGAGTCAGGGCCGTGTGTCTCCCTGCATTTTCTGAGCCTTGGGAACACATTCCTAGGTCAGAACAGTCCTGCCCATGGGGAAGGAGGCTGCGGGAGTGTGTCTGAGGGGGTCGGGTGCCATGCTGGGGTCCAGTAGACCTGGTACCTCCAATAGACCCCAGGACAACAGCGGTGGGGCTCCCCCTGGCTTCCGAAATGCCAAAGCGAGAAGCAAAGCTAGCTCTATCAGAAGGAAGAAAAGAGCAATTAGATGGATGTTCAGGCTGTTGCTGGGCCGCACCACTTCAGGTTACCCCCCGAGAGGAGCAGGCGCCCTGTGGCCCCTCGGTCCCATATGCAGGTTAACACACAGGATGTGTCCCCATAGGAGCCAAGAATTTTCCTGACAGACCTAGGCTCACTAGAGCTCTCCTACAGGGCAAAAGGGATAGAACAGACTGTGGATGTGACTCTGCCTTTCCCAGCGAGCATGGGGCCCTCCCTACGGCCCCGGGCTCCAGGGAAAATTGTCCCTGAAAAATGACCTCCAAGAAGCGCTTTTCCAGCAGGCTGGGATGCAGAGTTCACAGGATGTGGGGAAAGTGATCGTCCTTCAGGGAAGAAGAGGCAGCCACCCAGTGTGTGTTTGCAAGCCTGTATTTGGAAGAAACTGGTTTGCTTCTTCAAGGGGAGACCTCCAGGTCTGCTCAGAGGACCGAAATTCCAGAGGCAGCACCATGCATCTCCCCTGTCCTTTCTGAGCCTTGGAAAGACATTCCTAGCTTATAGCGGTATTGCTCATGAAGAAGCAGGATGCAGGAATGTGTCAGACATGACTGGGTGCCTTCCTGGGTTCAGCTCCGTGAGGGGCCTTTCCACTCAAAGTAGGTCCCATGCCTCCTTGGGGAGGAAGTGGGGCCCGCTTGCCTCCAAATTGCCAAAGGCTGGAACAAAGCTAGTTCTATCAGAGGTAAGAAAAGAGCAATTGGATGGATGTGGAAGCTGTTGCTGGGCCGCACTGCTTCAGGCCCCCCACCCCTCCGGCCCCGAGAGAAACAGGCGCCCTGTGGCCCCTCGGTCCTGTATGCAGTTTCACACATAGAATGTGTCCCCATAGGAGCCAAGAATTTTCCTGACAGACCTAGGCTCACTAGAGCTCTCCTACAGAGCAAAGGGGATGGGACAGATGTGTGGCTGTGGCTCTGCCTTTCCCTGGGAGTGTGGAGCCACTCCCTATGGCCCCGGGCTCCAGGGGAAATTGCCCCTGAATAATGACCTCCAAGAAGCGCTTTTCCAACTGGCTGAGACGTGGAGTTCTCAGGATGCAGGGAAAGCGAGTGTCCCTTCGGGGAAGCAAAGGCAGTCACCTGTTATCATTACTTACTAGAATAGTAGGTACCTTCTCTGGTTGGGCAGAGGCCTTCCCTACCTGATCTGAAAAAGAAAATGAAGTAGCTCGCTGATTTGAGAAATAATTCCCAGACTTGGGTTTCCAACCAGTATAGAATCCGACAATGGCCCTGTCTTTGTAGCCGCGTTAATTAACAGGTATGTGAAGCTCTAAATATCAGTGGAAATTACATACAGCATATAGGCCCCAGTGTTCTGGAATGGTGGAAAGAAACAACCAAACTCTTGAAGAGACTCTTTCAAAATGGATCATAGAGACTGACTGTACATGGATGGGCTTACTTCTGGCAGACTTACTCATATTACGGGTAACTGCACGTTCCCATTGTTGTTGTCCTTATGAAATTTTCTATGGGAGAACCCCCCACCCCAAATGAGGCAGGTGTTAGCAGATTTGCCACAAGTAAGGAGGTGGGATTTCACAGCAGCTGGAACAATTAGGTAAGGTAATAAATCAGGTAACTAAGTTTGTGTAAAAAAAAATATCATTCCCCCTTGAGGAACAGATTCATGAATTTGTGCTCAGTGATCAGGTGTGGCTCAATGACTGGAAACACAATTCCTTGGCCTGACATCGGAAAGGTCCTTATACTGTTGTTTTAGCCACAATTCTGAAAGAGAAGGGAATACTAGACCACCTAACCTGCCTCTTGAGAAATCTGTATGACGGTCAGGAAGCAACAGTTAGAGCAGGACATGGAACAACATACTGGTTCCAAAAAGGAAAAGGAGTATGTCAAGGCTGTATATTGTCACCCTGTTTATTTAGCTTATATGCAGACTACATCATGAAAAATGCTGGGATGGAAGATACCTGAGCTGGAATCAAGATTGCCGGAAGAAATAGCAATAAACTTAGATATGCAGATGTCACCACCATTATGGCAGAATGGGAAGAGGAACGCGTATGTCGGGGAACTTCTTGAGTTGCAGCAAAGGTGTGAAGGACCCTTTCGAAGTTCCAGAGGTTAGGTGTGGTTAGTCTCGAGATGCCTCAGCAGAAATGGGCCTCATGGCGCCTGGAATGGAGAGGCTTCTAGATATTCCCCAGTTTCAGCAGGTGCTCTCAAGTTACCACGGGGACTTCAGGGACCCGCTCTGGCGGCCTCAGGAAAGGCCAGTCATCATGCGTGTTGCTAGGGGGCCTCTCGTGATTCCTCTCCCGTCGGTGCCGGGGCCTAAGACGTTGTGTGGAGTCGGGGCCGGAACCTGAGGATTCCTCACCAATGCCGACATGGATCTTGGGGTAATTATGGAGTCTCCCCAGGGGAGTCAGTCCTCGTCTCGAGAGGGGGCATGCAGGTGCGCTTTCCTCCTGATCTGTAGCAGCAGTGTCACACTTCCCATCTCGTGAGTCATGGGATCTGTGGCTTTCCCTCCAGGATTTTCCACGAGTCTTTCCCACGAGGCTTTCCCACAGGGCTGTCCCACGAGGCTTTCGCACAGGGCTGTCTCACGTGCCACCTTGGTGGCAGTCGATCCTCGGCGTGAAAGTCGAGGCAGTGCAGGGAAAACAGGTTCCTCTGGAATGGACTGAGACATCTGGGGGACTCTTGGAATGGTGGAACGACGCTGGCGTACCTCTCGCCTTTCCTGTGGAGAGCGCCTCCTCTTGAGATGCGACGGGAACGCCCAGAATTCTTTCCCGGCCACCAGCGAAAGGATCCCTCATCACGAGCTACGAGCGGAAATGGGGCTCTTCTGGATGTGGGCCGGACCCTCGTGCTTCCTCTCGAGTGGAGACGGGTATGTCAGGCAACTTCTTGAGTTGCAGCAAGGGTGTGAAGGGCCTTTTGGAAGTTACAGACTGTAGGTTTGATTAGCTTCGAGAAGCCTCAACGGAAATGGGCCTCATCTCGCCTGGAGGGCAAAACCTCCTGGATTTTCTCGAGTTGCGGCAGGTGCTCTCGACTTACGACGGGGACCTCAGGGACCCTCTCTGGTGGCCTCAGGAAAGGCCAATCCCCATGCGAGTTGCTCGGGGGCCTCTCGGCATTCCTCTCCTTTCGATGCCGGGGCCTAAGACCTTGTGTTTAGTCAGGGCCAGAACCTGAGGATTCCTCTCCAGGGCTGACATGGATCTTGCGGTACTTCTGGAGTCTCCCCAGGGGAGTAAGTCCTCGTCTCGAATGGGGGCATGCACGTGCGCTTTCCTCCAGAGCAGTAGCAGCAGTGTCACCCTTCCTGTCGCGTGGATCAAGGAATCTGTGGCTTTTCCACGAGGCTTTCCCACAGGGCTGTCCCACGTGCCACCGTGGTGGGAGTCGATCCTCGGCGTGAAACTCGAGGCAGTGCAGGGAAAACAGGTTCCGCTGGAATGGACTGAGACATCTGGGGGACTCTGGGAATGGCGCAAAGACCCTGGAGTTCCTCTCGCCTTTCCTGTGGAGAGCGCCTCCTCTTGAGATGCGCCAGGAACGCCCAGAAATCTTTCCCGGGCAAGCAGCGAAAGGATCCCTCATCTCGAGCTACGAGGCGGAAACGGGACTCCTCTGGATGTGTGCAGGACCCGCGTGCTTCCTCTCGAGTGGAGACGGGTATGTCGGGGAGCTTCTTGAGTTGCAGCAAGGGTGTGAAGGACCTTTTGGGAGTTCCAGAGGTTAGGTGTGACTAGCCTTCAAAAGGAACAGCGGAAATGGGCCTCATCTTGCCTGGAGGGCAAAACCTCCTGGATTTTCTCGAGTTGCGGCAGGTGCTCTCTACTTATGACAGGGACCTCAGGGACCCGCTCTGGTGGCCTCAGGAAAGGCCTGTCCCCATGTGAGTTGGTCGCGGGCCTCTCGGGATTCCTCTCCCTTGGATGCTGGAGCCTAAGACCTTGTGTGGAGTCGGGCCCGGAACCTGAGGATTCCTCTCCAGTGCTGACATGGAACTTGGGGTACTTCTGGAGTCTCCCCAGGGAAGTAAGTCCTCGTTTCGAATGGGGGCATGCACGTGCCCTTTCCTCCAGAGCTGTAGCAGCAGTGTCACGCTTCCTATCAACTGCATCATGGTATCTGTGGCTTTCCCTCGAGGTTTTCCCACAAGGCTTTCCCATGAGGCTTTCCCACAGGGCTGTCCCATGTGCCACCGTGGTGTAAGTCGATCCCTGCTTCTGGAGTCTCCCCAGGGGAGTCAGTCCTCGTCTCGAATGCGGGCATGCACTTGCGCTTTCCTCCAGAGCGGTAGCAGCAGTGTCACGCAGTCCGCCGCGTGGATCAAAGGATCTATGGTTTTCCCTCGAGTCTTTCCCACGAGGCTTTCCCACGAGGCTTTCCCACAGGGCTGTCCCACGTGCACACGTGGTGGGAGTCGATCCTCGGCTTGAACGTCAAGGCAGTGCAGGGAAAACAGGTTCCTCTGGAATGGACTGACATATCTGAGGGTCTCTTGGAATGGTGCCACGATCCTGGAGTTCCTCTCGCCTTTCCTGTGGAGAGCGCCTCCTCGTGAGATGCGACGGGAACGCCGGGAATTCTTTCCCTACTAAACAGGGAAAGGATCCCTCATCTCGAGCTAGGAGGCGGAAACGGGGCTCCCCTGGATGTGTGCGGGACCCCACGTGCTTCCTCTCGAGTGGAGACGGGTATGTCGCGGAACTGCTTGAGTTGCAGCAAGGGTGTGAAGGACCCTTTGGAAGTTCCAGTGGTTAGATATGATTAGCATCGAGAAGCCTCAGCGGAAATGGGCCTCATCTCACCTGGAGGGCAAAACCTCCTGGATTTTCTCGAGTTGCGGCAGGTGCTCACGACTTACGACGGGGACCTCAGGGCCCCGCTCTGGAGGCCTCAGGAAAGGCTAGTCCCCATGCGAGTTCCGCGGGGGCCTCTCGGGATTCCTCTCCCGTAGATGCCGGGGCCTAAGACCTTGTGTGGAGTCGGGGCCGGAACCTGAGGATTCCTCTCCAGTGCAGACATGGATCTTGGGGTACTTCTTGAGTCTCCCCAGGGGAGTCAGTTCTCGTCTCGAATGCGGGCATGCACTTGCGCTTTCCTGCAGAGCGGTAGCAGCAGTGTCACGCAGTCCGCCGCGTGGATCAATGGATCTATGGTTTTCCCTCGAGTCTTTCCCACGAGGCTTTCCCACGAGGCTTTCCCACAGGGTTGTCCCACGTGCACACGTGGTGGGAGTCGATCCTCGGCTTGAACGTCAAGGCAGTGCAGGGAAAACAGGTTCCTCTGGAATGGACTGACCCATCTCGGGGACTCTTGGAATGGTGGCACGACCCTGGAGTTCCTCTCGCCTTTCCTGTGGAGAGAGCCTCCTCTTGAGATGCGACGGGAACGCCGGGAATTCTTTCCCTACGAAACATGGAAAGGATCCCTCTTCTCGAGCTAGGAGGCGTAAACGGGGCTCCCCTGGATGTGTGCTGGACCCCACGTGCTTCCTCTCGAGTGGAGACGGGTATGTCGGGGAACATCTTGAGTTGCAGCAAGGGTGTGAAGGACCCTTTGGAAGTTCCAGTGGTTAGATGTGATTAGCCTCGAGAAGCCTCAGCGGAAATGGGCCTCATCTCGCCTGGAGGGCAAAACCTCCTGGATTTTCTCGAGTTGCGGCAGGTGCTCTCGACTTATGACGGGGACCTCAGGGACCCGCTCTGGTGGCCTCAGGAAAGGCCAGTCCCCATGCGAGTTACTCGGGGGCCTCTCGGGATTCCTCTCCCGTCGATGCCGGGGCCTAAGACCTTGTGTGGAGTCGGGGCCGGAACCTGAGGATTCCTCTCCAGTGCTGACATGGATCTTGGGGTACTTCTGGAGTCTCCCCAGGGGAGTCAGTCCTCGTCTCGAATGCGGGCATGCACTTGCGCTTTCCTCCAGAGCGGTAGCAGCAGTGTCACGCAGTCCGCCGCGTGGATCAAAGGATCTATGGTTTTCCCTCGAGTCTTTCCCACGAGGCTTTCCCACGAGGCTTTCCCACAGGGCTGTCCCACGTGCACACGTGGTGGGAGTCGATCCTCGGCTTGAACGTCAAGGCAGTGCAGGGAAAACAGGTTCCTCTGGAATGGACTGACACATCTGGGGAACTCTTGGAATGGTGGCACGACCCTGGAGATCCTCTCGCCTTTCCTGTGGAGAGCGCCTCGTCTTGAGATGCGACGGGAATGCCGGGAATTCTTTCCCTACGAAACAGGGAAAGGATCGCTCATCTCGAGCTAGGAGGCGGAAACGGGGCTCCCCTGGATGTGTGCGAGACCCCACGTGCTTCCTCTCGAGTGGAGACGGGTATGTCGGGGAACTTCTTGAGTTGCAGTAAGGGTGTGAAGGACACTTTGTAAGTTCCAGTGGTTAGACGTGATTAGCCTCGAGAAGCCTCAGCGGAAATGGGCCTCATCTCGCCTGGAGGGCAAAACCTCCTGGATTTTCTCGAGTTGCGGCAGGTGCTCTCGACTTACGACGGGGACCTCAGGGACCCGCTCTGGTGGCCTCAGGAAAGGCCAGTCCCCATGCGAGTTCGTCGGGGGCCTCTCGGGATTCCTCTCCCGTCCATGCCGTGGCCTAAGACCTTGTGTGGAGTCGGGGCCGGAACCTGCGGATTCCTCTCCAGTGCAGACATGGATCTTGGGGTACTTCTGGAGTCTCCCCAGGGGAGTCAGTTCTCGTCTCGAATGCGGGCATGCACTTGCGCTTTCCTGCAGAGCGGTAGCAGCAGTGTCACGCAGTCCGCCGCGTGGATCAATGGATCTATGGTTTTCCCTCGAGTCTTTCCCACGAGGCTTTCCCACGAGGCTTTCCCACAGGGTTGTCCCACGTGCACACGTGGTGGGAGTCGATCCTCGGCTTGAACGTCAAGGCAGTGCAGGGAAAACAGGTTCCTCTGGAATGGACTGACCCATCTCGGGGACTCTTGGAATGGTGGCACGACCCTGGAGTTCCTCTCGCCTTTCCTGTGGAGAGCACCTCGTCTTGAGATGCGACGGGAACGCCGGGAATTCTTTCCCTACGAAACATGGAAAGGATCCCTCTTCTCGAGCTAGGAGGCGTAAACGGGGCTCCCCTGGATGTGTGCTGGACCCCACGTGCTTCCTCTCGAGTGGAGACGGGTATGTCGGGGAACTTCTTGAGTTGCAGCAAGGGTGTGAAGGACCCTTTGGAAGTTCCAGTGGTTAGATGTGATTAGCCTCGAGAAGCCTCAGCGGAAATGGGCCTCATCTCGCCTGGAGGGCAAAACCTCCTGGATTTTCTCGAGTTGCGGCAGGTGCTCTCGACTTATGACGGGGACCTCAGGGACCCGCTCTGGTGGCCTCAGGAAAGGCCAGTCCCCATGCGAGTTACTCGGGGGCCTCTCGGGATTCCTCTCCCGTCGATGCCGGGGCCTAAGACCTTGTGTGGAGTCGGGGCCGGAACCTGAGGATTCCTCTCCAGTGCTGACATGGATCTTGGGGTACTTCTGGAGTCTCCCCAGGGGAGTCAGTCCTCGTCTCGAATGCGGGCATGCACTTGCGCTTTCCTCCAGAGCGGTAGCAGCAGTGTCACGCAGTCCGCCGCGTGGATCAAAGGATCTATGGTTTTCCCTCGAGTCTTTCCCACGAGGCTTTCCCACGAGGCTTTCCCACAGGGCTGTCCCACGTGCACACGTGGTGGGAGTCGATCCTCGGCTTGAACGTCAAGGCAGTGCAGGGAAAACAGGTTCCTCTGGAATGGACTGACACATCTGGGGAACTCTTGGAATGGTGGCACGACCCTGGAGATCCTCTCGCCTTTCCTGTGGAGAGCGCCTCGTCTTGAGATGCGACGGGAATGCCGGGAATTCTTTCCCTACGAAACAGGGAAAGGATCGCTCATCTCGAGCTAGGAGGCGGAAACGGGGCTCCCCTGGATGTGTGCGAGACCCCACGTGCTTCCTCTCGAGTGGAGACGGGTATGTCGGGGAACTTCTTGAGTTGCAGTAAGGTTGTGAAGGACACTTTGTAAGTTCCAGTGGTTAGACGTGATTAGCCTCGAGAAGCCTCAGCGGAAATGGGCCTCATCTCGCCTGGAGGGCAAAACCTCCTGGATTTTCTCGAGTTGCGGCAGGTGCTCTCGACTTACGACGGGGACCTCAGGGACCCGCTCTGGTGGCCTCAGGAAAGGCCAGTCCCCATGCGAGTTCGTCGGGGGCCTCTCGGGATTCCTCTCCCGTCGATGCCGGGGCCTAAGACCTTGTGTGGAGTCGGGGCCGGAACCTGAGGATTCCTCTCCAGTGCTGACATGGATCTTGGAGTACTTCTGGAGTCTCCCCAGGGGAGTCAGTCCTCGTTTCGAATGCGGGCATGCACTTGCGCTTTCCTCCAGGGCGGTAGCAGCAGTGTCACGCAGTCCGCCGCGTGGATCAAAGGATCTATGGTTTTCCCTCGAGTCTTTCCCACGAGGCTTTCCCACGAGGCTGTCCCACAGGGCTGTCCCACGTGCACACGTGGTGGGAGTCGATCCTCGGCTTGAACGTCAAGGCAGTGCAGGGAAAACAGGTTCCTCTGGAATGGACTGACATATCTGGGGGTCTCTTGGAATGGTGCCACGATCCTGGAGTTCCTCTCGCCTTTCCTGTGGAGAGCGCCTCCTCTTGAGATGCGACTGGAACGCCGGGAATTCTTTCCCTACTTAACAGGGAAAGGATCCCTCATCTCGAGCTAGGAGGCGGAAACGGGGCTCCCCTGGATGTGTGCGGGACCCCACGTGCTTCCTCTCGAGTGGAGACGGGTATGTCGCGGAACTGCTTGAGTTGCAGCAAGGGTGTGAAGGACCCTTTGGAAGTTCCAGTGGTTAGATATGATTAGCATCGAGAAGCCTCAGCGGAAATGGGCCTCATCTCGCCTGGAGGGCAAAACCTCCTGGATTTTCTCGAGTTGAGGCAGGTGCTCTCGACATACGACGGGGACCTCAGGGCCCCGCTCTGGAGGCCTCAGGAAAGGCTAGTCCCCATGCGAGTTCCTCGGGGGCCTCTCGGGATTCCTCTCCCGTCGATGCCGGGGCCTAAGACCTTGTGTGGAGTCGGGGCCGGAACCTGAGGATTCCTCTCCAGTGCTGACATGGATCTTGGGGTACTTCTGGAGTCTCCCCAGGGGAGTCAGTCCTCGTCTCGAATGCGGGCATGCACTTGCGCTTTCCTCCAGAGCGGTAGCAGCAGTGTCACGCAGTCCGCCGCGTGGATCAAAGGATCTATGGTTTTCCCTCGAGTCTTTCCCACGAGGCTTTCCCACGAGGCTTTCCCACAGGGCTGTCCCACGTGCACACGTGGTGGGAGTCGATCCTCGGCTTGAACGTCAAGGCAGTGCAGGGACAACAGGTTCCTCTGGAATGGACTGACACATCTGGGGGACTCTTGGAATGGTGGCACGACCCTGGAGTTCCTCTCCCCATTCCTGTGGAGAGCGCCTCCTCTTGAGATGCGACGGGAACGCCGGGAATTCTTTCCCTATGAAACAGGGAAAGGATCGCTCATCTCGAGCTAGGAGGCGGAAACGGGGCTCCCCTGGATGTGTGCGGGACCCCATGTGCTTCCTCTCGAGTGGAGACGGGTATGTCGGGGAACTTCTTGAGTTGCAGCAAGGGTGTGAAGGACCCTTTGGAAGTTCCAGTGGTTAGATGTGATTAGCCTCGAGAAGCCTCAGCGGAAATGGGCCTCATCTCGCCTGGAGGGCAAAACCTCCTGGATTTTCTCGAGTTGCGGCAGGTGCTCTCGACTTACGACGGGGACCTCAGGGACCCGCTCTGGTGGCTTCAGGAAAGGCCAGTCCCCATGCGAGTTCCTCGGGGGCCTCTCGGGATTCCTCTCCCGTCGATGCCGGGGCCTGGGACCTTGTGTGGAGTCGGGGCCGGAACCTGAGGATTCCTCTCCAGTGCTGACATGGATCTTGGGGTACTTCTGGAATCTCCCCAGGGGAGTCAGTCCTCGTCTCGAATGCGGGCATGCACTTGCGCTTTCCTCCAGAGCGGTAGCAGCAGTGTCACGCAGTCCGCCGCGTGGATCAAAGGATCTATGGTTTTCCCTCGAGTCTTTCCCACGAGGCTTTCCCACGAGGCTTTCCCACAGGGCTGTTCCACGTGCACACGTGGTGGGAGTCGATCCTCTTCTTGAACGTCAAGGCAGTGCAGGGAAAACAGGTTCCTCTGGAATGGACTGACACATCTGGGGGTCTCTTGGAATGGTGCCACGACCCTGGAGTTCCTCTCGCCTTTCCTGTGGAGAGCGCCTCCTCTTGAGATGCGACGGGAACGCCGGGAATTCTTTCCCTACGAAACAGGGAAAGGATCCCTCATCTCGAGCTAGGAGGCGGAAACGGGGCTCCCCTGGATGTGTGCGGAACCCCACGTGCTTCCTCTCTAGTGGAGACGGGTATGTCGCGGAACAGCTTGAGTTGCAGCAAGGGTGTGAAGGACCCTTTGGAAGTTCCAGTGGTTAGATATGATTAGCATCGAGAAGCCTCAGCGGAAATGGGCCTCATCTCGCCTGGAGGGCAAAAACTTCTGGATTTTCTCGAGTTGCGGCAGGTGCTCTCGACTTACGACGGGGACCTCAGGGACCCGCTCTGGAGGCCTCAGGAAAGGCTAGTCCCCATGCGAGTTCCTCGGGGGCCTCTCGGGATTCCTCTCCCGTCGATGCCGGGGCCTAAGACCTTGTGTGGAGTCGGGGCCGGAACCTGAGGATTCCTCTCCAGTGCTGACATGGATCTTGGGGTACTTCTGGAGTCTCCCCAGGAGAGTCAGTCCTCGTCTCGAATGCGGGCATGCACTTGCGCTTTCCTCCAGAGCGGTAGCAGCAGTGTCACGCAGTCCGCCGCGTGGATCAATGGATCTATGGTTTTCCCTCGAGTCTTTCCCACGAAGCTTTCCCACGAGGCTTTCCCACAGGGCTGTCCCACGTGCACACGTGGTGGGAGTCGATCCTCGGCTTGAACGTCAAGGCAGTGCAGGGAAAACAGGTTCCTGTGGAATGGACTGACCCATCTCGGGGACTCTTGGAATGGTGGCACGACCCTGGAGTTCCTCTCGCCTTTCCTGTGGAGAGCGCCTCCTCTTGAGATGCGACGGGAACGCCGGGAATTCTTTCCCTACGAAACATGGAAAGGATCCCTCTTCTCGAGCTAGGAGGCGGAAACGGGGCACCCCTGGATGTGTGCGGGACCCCACGTGCTTCCTCTCGATTGGAGACGGGTATGTCGGGGAACTTCTTGAGTTGCATCAAGGGTGTGAAGGACCCTTTGGAAGTTCCAGTGGTTAGATGTGATTAGCCTCGAGAAGCCTCAGCGGAAATGGGCCTCATCTCGGCTGGAAGGCAAAACCTCCTGGATTTTCTCGAGTTGCGGCAGGTGCTCTCGACTTACGACGGGGACCTCAGGGACCCGCTCTGGTGGCCTCAGGAAAGGCCAGTCCCCATGCGAGTTCCTCGGGGGCCTCTCGGGATTCCTCTCCCGTCGATGCCGGGGCCTAAGACCTTGTGTGGAGTCGGGGCCGGAACCTGAGGTTTCCTCTCCAGTGCTGACATGGATCTTGGGGTACTTCTGGAGTCTCCCCAGGGGAGTCCGTCCTCCTCTCGAATGCGGGCATGCACTTGCGCTTTCCTCCGGAGCGGTAGCAGCAGTGTCACGCAGTCCGCCGCGTGGATCAAAGGACCTATGGTTTTCCCTCGTGTCTTTCCCACGAGGCTTTCCCACGAGGCTTTCCCACAGGGCTGTACCACGTGCACACGTGGTTGGAGTCGATCCTCGGCTTGAACGTAAAGGCAGTGCAGGGAAAACAGGTGCCTCTGGAATGGACTGACACATCTGGGTGTCTCTTGGAATGGTGGCACGACCCTGGAGTTCCTCTCCCATTTCCTGTGGAGAGTGCCTCCTTTTGAGATGCGACGGAAACGCCGGGAAATCTTTCCCTACGAAACAGGGAAAGGATCCCTCATCTCGAGCTAGGAGGCGGAAACGGGGCTCCCCTGGATGTGTGCGGGACCCCATGTACTTCCTCTCAAGTGGAGACGGGTATGTCGGGGAACTTCTTGAGTTGCAGCAAGGGTGTGAAGGACCCTTTGGAAGTTCCAGTGGTTAGATGTGATTAGCCTCGAGAAGCCTCAGCGGAAATGGGCCTCATCTCGCCTGGAGGGCAAAACCTCCTGGATTTTCTCGAGTTGCGGCAGGTGCTCTCGACTTACTACGGGGACCTCAGGGACCCGCTCTGGTGGCTTCAGGAAAGGCCAGTCCCCATGCGAGTTCCTCGGGGGCCTCTCGGGATTCCTCTCCCGTCGATGCCGGGGCCTAAGACCTTGTGTGGAGTCGGGGCCGGAACCTGAGGATTCCTCTCCAGTGCTGACATGGATCTTGGGGTACTTCTGGAGTCTCCCCAGGAGAGTCAGTCCTCGTCTCGAATGCGGGCATGCACTTGCGCTTTCCTCCAGAGCGGTAGCAGCAGTGTCACGCAGTCCGCCGCGTGGATCAATGGATCTATGGTTTTCCCTCGAGTCTTTCCCACGAGGCTTTCCCACGAGGCTTTCCCACAGGGCTGTCCCACGTGCACACGTGGTGGGAGTCGATCCTCGGCTTGAACGTCAAGGCAGTGCAGGGAAAACAGTTGCCTCTGGAATGGACTGACACATCTGGGTGTCTCTTGGAATGGTGGCACGACCCTGGAGTTCCTCTCCCATTTCCTGTGGAGAGTGCCTCCTTTTGAGATCCGACGGAAACGCCGGGAAATCTTTCCCTACGAAACAGGGAAAGGATCCCTCATCTCGAGCTAGGAGGCGGAAACGGGGCTCCCCTGGATGTGTGCGGGACCCCATGTACTTCCTCTCAAGTGGAGACGGTTATGTCGGGGAACTTCTTGAGTTGCAGCAAGGGTGTGAAGGACCCTTTGGAAGTTCCAGTGGTTAGATGTGATTAGCCTCGAGAAGCCTCAGCGGAAATGGGCCTCATCTCGCCTGGAGGGCAAAACCTCCTGGATTTTCTCGAGTTGCGGCAGGTGCTCTCGACTTACGACGGGGACCTCAGGGACCCGCTCTGGTGGCTTCAGGAAAGGCCAGTCCCCATGCGAGTTCCTCGGGGGCCTCTCGGGATTCCTCTCCCGTCGATGCCGGGGCCTGAGACCTTGTGTGGAGTCGGGGCCGGAACCTGAGGATTCCTCTCCAGTGCTGACATGGATCTTGGGGTACTTCTGGAATCTCCCCAGGGGAGTCAGTCCTCGTCTCGAATGCGGGCATGCACTTGCGCTTTCCTCCAGAGCGGTAGCAGCAGTGTCACGCAGTCCGCCGCGTGGATCAAAGGATCTATGGTTTTCCCTCGAGTCTTTCCCACGAGGCTTTCCCACGAGGCTTTCCCACAGGGCTGTCCCACGTGCACACGTGGTGGGAGTCAATCCCCGGCTTGAACGTCAAGTCAGTGCAGGGAAAACAGGTTCCTCTGGAATGGACTGACACATCTGGGGGTCTCTTGGAACGGTGGCACGACCCTGGAGTTCCTCTCGCCTTTCCTGTGGAGAGTGCCTCCTTTTGAGTTGCGACGGGAACGCCGGGAAATCTTTCCCTACGAAACAGGGAAAGGATCCCTCATCTCGAGCTAGGAGGCGGAAACGGGGCTCCCCTGGATGTGTGCGGGACCCCATGTGCTTCCTCTCAAATGGAGACGGGTATGTCAGGGAAATTCTTGAGTTGCAGCAAGGGTGTGAAGGATCCTTTGGAAGTTCCAGTGGTTAGATGTGATTAGCCTCGAGAAGCCTCAGCGGAAATGGGCCTCATCTCGCCTGGAGGGCAAAACCTCCTGGATTTTCTCGAGTTGCGGCAGGTGCTCTCGACTTACGACGGGGACCTCAGGGACCCGCTCTGGTGGACTCCGGAAAGGCCAGTCCCCATGCGAGTTCCTCGGGGGCCTCTTGGGATTCCTCTCCTGTCGATGCCGGGGCCTAAGACCTTGTGTGGAGTCGGGGCCGGAACCTGAGGATTCCTCTCCAGTGCTGACATGGATCTTGGGGTACTTCTGGAGTCTCCCCAGGGGAGTCAGTCCTTGCCTCGAATGCGGGCATGCACTTGCGCTTTCCTCCAGAGCGGTGGCAGCAGTGTCACACAGTCCGCCGCGTGGATCAAAGGATCTATGTTTTTCCCTCGAGTCTTTCCCACGAGGCTTTCCCACGAGGCTTTCCCACAGGGCTGTCCCACGTGCACACGTGGTGGGAGTCGATACTCGGCTTGAACTTCAAGGCAGTTCAGGGACAACAGGTTCCTCTGGAATGGACTGACACATCTGGGGGACTCTTGTAATGGTGGCACGACTCTGGAGTTGCTCTCGCCTTTCCTGTGGAGAGCGCCTCCTCTTGAGATGCGAAGGGAACGCCGGGAATTCTTTCCCTACGAAACAGGGATAGGATCCCTCATCTCGAACAAGGAGGCGGAAACGGGGCTCCCCTGGATGTGTGCGGCACCCCACGTGCTTCCTCTCGAGTGGAGACGGGTATGTCTCGGAACTGCTTGAGTTGCAGCAAGGGTGTGAAGGACCCTTTGGAAGTTCCAGTGGTTAGATGTGATTAGCCTCGAGAAGCCTCAGCGGAAATGGGCCTCATCTCGCCTGGAGGGCAAAACCTCCTGGAATTTCTCGAGTTGCGGCAGGTGCTCTCGACTTACGAAGGGGACCTCAGGGACCCGCTCTGGTGGCCTCAGGAAGGCCAGTCCCCATGCGAGTTCCTCGGGGGCCTCTCGGGATTCCTCTCCCGTCGATGCCGGGGACTAAGACCTTGTGTGGATTCGGGGCCGGAAGCTGAGGATTCCTCTCCAGTGCTGACATGGATCTTCGGGTACTTCTGGAGTCTCCCCCGGGGAGTCAGTCCTCGTCTCGAATGCGGGCATGCTCTTGCGCTTTCCTCCAGAGCGGTAGCAGCAGTATCACGCAGTCCGCCGCGTGGATCAAAGGATCTATGGTTTTCCCTCGAGTCTTTCCCACGAGGCTTTCCCACGAGGCTTTCCCACAGGGCTGTCCCACGTGCACACGTGGTGGGAGTCGATCCTCGGCTTGAACGTCAAGGCAGTGCAGGGAAAACAGGTTCCTCTGGAATGGACTGACACATCTTGGGGACTCTTGGAATGGTGGCACGACCATGGAGTTCCTCTCGCCTTTCCTGTGGAGAGCGCCTCCTCTTGAGATGCGAAGGGAACGCCGGGAATTCTTTCCCTACAAAATAGGGAAAGGATCCCTCATCTCGAGCTAGGAGGCGGAAACGGGGCTCCCCTGGATGTGTGCGGGACCCCACGTGCTTCCTCTCGAGTGCAGACGGGTATGTCGGGGAACTTCTTGAGTTGCAGCAAGGGTGTGAAGGACCCTTTGGAAGTTCCAGTGGTTAGACGTGATTAGCCTCGAGAAGCCTCAGCGGAAATGTGCCTCATCTCGCCTGGAGGGCAAAACCTCCTGGATTTTCTCGAGTTGCGGCAGGTGCTCTCGACTTACGACGGGGACCTCAGGGACCCGCTCTGGTGGCCTCAGGAAAGGCCAGTCCCCATGCGAGTTCCTCTGGGGCCTCTCGGGATTCCTCTCCCGTCGATGCCGGGGCCTAAGACCTTGTGTGGAGTCGGGGCCGGAACCTGAGGATTCCTCTCCAGTGCTGACATGGATCTTGGAGTACTTCTGGAGTCTTCCCAGGGGAGTCAGTCCTCGTCTCGAATGCGGGCATGCACTTGCGCTTTCCTCCAGAGCGGTAGCAGCAGTGTCACGCAGTCCACCGCGTGGATCAAAGGATCTATGGTTTTCCCTCGAGTCTTTCCGACGAGGCTTTCTCACGAGGCTTTCCCCAGGGCTGTCCCACGTGCACACGTGGTGGGAGTCGATCCTCGGCTTGAACGTCAAGGCGGTGCAGGGAAAACAGGTTCCTCTGGAATGGACTGACACATCTGGGGGACTCTTGGAATGGTGGCACGTCCCTGGAGTTCCTCTCGCCTTTCCTGTGGAGAGCGCCTCCTCTTGAGATGCGACGGGAACGCCGGGAATTCTTTCCCTACGAAACAGGGAAAGGATCCCTCATCTCGAGCTAGGAGGCGGAAACGGGGCTCCCCTGGATGTGGGCGGGACCCTCGGGCTTCCTCTCCAGTGGAGACGGGTATGTCGGGTAACTTCTTGAGTTGCAGCAAGGGTGTGAAGGACCCTTGGGAAGTTCCAGTGGTTAGATGTGATTAGCCTCGAGAAGCCTCAGCGGAAATGGGCCTCATCTCGCCTGGAGGGCAAAACCTCCTGGATTTTCTCGAGTTGCGGCAGGTGCTCTCGACTTACGACGGGGACCTCAGGGACCCGCTTTTGTGGCCTCAGGAAAGGCCAGTCCCCATGCGAGTTCCTCGGGGGCCTCTCGGGATTCCTCTCCCGTCGATGCCGGGGCCTAAGACCTTGTGTGGAGTCGGGGCCGGAACCTGAGGATTCCTCTCCAGTGCTGACATGGATCTTGGGGTACTTCTGGAGTCTCCCCAGGGGAGTCAGTCCTCGTCTCGAATGCGGGCATGCACTTGCGCTTTCCTCCAGAGCGGTAGCAGCAGTGTCACGCAGTCCGCCGCGTGGATCAAAGGATCTATGGTTTTCCCTCGAGTCTTTCCCACGATGCTTTCCCACGAGGCTATCCCACAGGGCTGTCCCACGTGCACACGTGGTGGGATTCGATCTTCGGCTTGATCGTCAAGGCAGTGCAGGGAAAACAGTTTCCTATGGAATGGACTGACACATCTGGGGGACTCTTGGAATGGTGGCACGACCCTGGAGTTCCTCTCGCCTTTCCTGTGGAGAGCGCCTCCTCTTGAGATGCGACGGGAACGCCGGGAATTCTTTCCCTACGAAACAGGGAAAGAATCCCTCATCTCAAGCTTGGAGGCGGAAACGGGGCTCCCCTGGATGTGTGCCGGACCCCACGAGCTTCCACTCGAGTGGAGACGGATATGTCGGGGAACTTCTTGAGTTGCAGCAAGGGTGTGAAGGACCCTTAGGAAGTTCCAGTGGTTAGACGTGATTAGCCTCGAGAAGCCTCAGCGGAAATGGGCCTCATCTCGCCTGGAGGGCAAAACCTCCTGGATTTTCTCGAGTTGGGGCAGGTGCTCTCGACTTACGACGGGGACCTCAGGGACTCGCTCTGGTGGCCTCAGGAAAGGCCAGTCCCCATGCGAGTTCCTCGGGGGCCTCTCGGGATTCCTCTCCCTTCAATGCCGGGGACTAAGACATTGTGTGGAATCGGGCCCGGCACCTGAGGATTCCTCTCCAGTGTTGACATGGATCTTGGGGTTCTTCTGGAGTCTCCCCAGGGAAGTCAGTCCTCGTCTCGAATGCGGGCATGCACTTGCGCTTTCCTCCAGAGCGGTAGCAGCAGTGTCACGCAGTCCGCCGCGTGGATCAAAGGATCTATGGTTTTCCCTCGAGTCTTTCCCACGAGGCTTTCCCACGAGGCTTTCCCACAGGGCTGTCCCACGTGCACACGTGGTGGGAGTCGATCCTCGGCTTGAACGTCAAGGCAGTGCAGGGAAAACAGCTTCCTCTGTAATGGACTGACACATCTGGGGGATTCGTGGAATGGTGGCACGACCCTGGAGTTCCTCTCGCCTTTCCTGTGGAGAGCGCCTCCTCTTGAGATGCGACGGGAACGCCGGGAATTCTTTCCCTACAAAACAGGGAAAGGATCCCTTATCTCGAGATAGGAGGCGGAAACGGGGCTCCCCTGGATGTGTGCGGGACCCTCGTGCTTCCTCTCGAGTGGAGACGGGTATGTCGGGGAACATCTTGAGTTGCAGCAAGGGTGTGAAGGACCCTTTGAAAGTTCCAGTGGTTAGATGTGATTAGCCTCGAGAAGCCTCAGCAGAAATGGGCCTCATCTCGCCTGGAGGGCAAAATCTCCTGGATTTTCTCGAGTTGCGGCAGGTGCTCTCGACTTACGACGGGGACCTCAGGGACACGCTCTGGTGGCCTCAGGAAAGGCCAGTCCCCATGCGAGTTCCTCGGGGCCCTCTCGGGATTCCTCTCCCGTCGATGCCGGGGCCTAAGACCTTGTGTGGAGTCGGGGCCGGAACCTGAGGATTCCTCTCCAGTGCTGACATGGATCTTGGGGTACTTCTGGAGTCTCCCCAGGGGAGTCAGTCCTCGTCTCGAATGCGGGCATGCACTTGCGCTTTCCTCCAGAGCGGTAGCAGCAGTGTCACGCAGTGCGCCGCGTGGATCAAAGGATCTATGGTTTTCCCTCGAGTCTTTCCCACGAGGCTTTCCCACGAGGCTTTCCCACAGGGCTGTCCCACGTGCACACGTGGTGGGAGTCGATCCTCGGCTTGAACGTCAAGGCAGTGCAGGGAAAACAGGTTCCTCTGGAATGGACTGACACATCTGGGGGACCCTTGGAATGGTGGCACGACCCTGGAGTTCCTCTCGCCTTTCCTGTGGAGATCGCCTCCTCTTGAGATAAGACGGGAACGCCGGGAATTCTTTCCCTACGAAACAGGGAAAGGATCCCTCATCTCGAGCTAGGAGGCGGAAACGGGGCTCCCCTGGATGTGTGCTTGACCCTCGTGCTTCCTCTCGAGTGGAGACGGGTATGTCGGGGAACTTCTTGAGTTGCAGCAAGGGTGAGAAGGACCCTTTGGATGTTCCAGTGGTTAGATGTGATTAGCCTCGAGAAGCCTCAGCGGAAATGGGCCTCATCTCGCCTGGAGGGCAAAACCTCCTGGATTTTCTCGAGTTGCGGCAGGTGCTCTCGACTTACGACGGGGACCTCAGGGACCCGCTCTGGTGGCCTCAGGAAAGGCCAGTCCCCATGCGAGTTCCTCGGGGGCCTCTCGGGATTCCTCTCCCGTCAATGCCGGGGCCTAAGACCTTGTGTGGAGTCGGGGCCGGAACCTGAGGATTCCTCTCCAGTGCTGACATGGATCTTGGGGTACTTCTGGAGTCTCCCCAGGGGAGTCAGTCCTCGTCTCGAATGCGGGCATGCACTTGCGCTTTCCTCCAGAGCAGTAGCAGCAGTGTCACGCAGTCCGCCGCGTGGATCAAAGGATCTATGGTTTTCCCTCGAGTCTTTCCCACGAGGCTTTCCCACGAGGCTTTCCCACAGGGCTGTCCCACGTGCACACGTGGTGGGAGTCGATCCTCTTCTTGAACGTCAAGGCAGTGCAGGGAAAACAGCTTCCTCTGTAATGGACTGACACATCTGGGGGTCTCTTGGAATGGTGGCACGACCCTGGAGTTCCTCTCGCCTTTCCTGTGGAGAGCGCCTCCTCTTGAGATGCGACGGGAACGCCGGGAATTCTTTCCCTACCAAACAGGGAAAGGATCCCTCATCTCGGGCTAGGAGGCGGAAATGGGGCTCCCCTGGATGTGTGCGGGACCCCACGTGCTTCCTCTCGAGTGCAGACGGGTATGTCGGGGAACTTCTTGAGTTGCAGCAAGGGTGTGAAGGACCCTTTGGAAGTTCCAGTGGTTAGATGTGATTAGCCTCGAGAAGCCTCAGCGGAAATGGGCCTCATCTCGCCTGGAGGGCAAAACCTCCTGGATTTTCTCGAGTTGCGGCAGGTGCTCTCGACTTACCACGGGGACCTCGGGGACCCGCTCTGGTGGCCTCAGGAAAGGCCAGTCCCCATGCGAGTTACTCGGGGGCCTCTCGGGATTCCTCTCCCGTCGATGCCGGGGCCTAAGACCTTGTGTGGAGTCGGGGCCGGAACCTGAGGATTCCTCTCCAGTGCTGACATGGATCTTGGGGTACTTCTGGAGTCTCCCCAGGGGAGTTAGTCCTCATCTCGAATGCGGGCATGCACTTGCGCTTTCCTCCAGAGCAGTAGCAGGAGTGTTACGCAGTCCGCCGCGTGGATCAAAGGATCTATGGTTTTCCCTCGAGTCTTTCCCACGAGGCTTTCCCACCAGGCTTTCCCACAGGGCTGTCCCACGTGCACACGTGGTGGGAGTCGATCCTCGGCTTGAACGTCAAGGCAGTGCAGGGAAAACAGGTTCCTCTGGAATGGACTGACGTATCTGGGGGCCTCTTGGAATGGTGCCACGACCCTGGAGTTCCTCTCGCCTTACCTGTGGAGAGCGACTCCTCTTGAGATGCGACGGGAACGCCGTGAATTCTTTCCCTACGAAACAGGGAAAGGATCCCTCATCTCGAGCTAGGAGGCGGAAACGGGGCTCCCCTGGATGTGTGCGGGACCCCACGTGCTTCCTCTCGACTGGAGACGGGAATGTCGCGGAACTGCTTGAGATGCAGCAAGGGTGTGAAGGACCCTTTGGAAGTTCCAGTGGTTAGATGTGATTAGCCTCGAGAAGCCTCAGCGGAAATGGGCCTCATTTCGCCTGGAGGGCAACACCTAGTGGATTTTCTCGAGTTGCGGCAGGTGCTCTCGACTTATGACGTGGACCTCAGGGACCCGCTCTGGTGGCCTCAGGATCGGCCAGTCCCTATGCGAGTTCCTCGGGGGCCTCTCGGGATTCCTCTCCCGTCGATGCCGGGGACTAAGACCTTGTGTGGAGTCGGGGCCGGAACCTGAGGATTCCTCTCCAGTGCTGACATGGATCTTGGGGTACTTCTGGAGTCTCCCCAGGGGAGTCAGTCCTCATCTCGAATGCGGGCATGCACTTGCGCTTTCCTCCAGAGCAGTAGCAGGAGTGTTACGCAGTCCGCCGCGTGGATCAAAGAATCTATGGTTTTCCCTCGAGGCTTTCCCACGAGGCTTTCCCACCAGGCTTTCCCACAGGGCTGTCCCACGTGCACACGTGGTGGGAGTCGATCCTCGGCTTGAACGTCAAGGCAGTGCAGGGAAAACAGGTTCCTCTGGAATGGACTGACATATCTGGGGGCCTCTTGGAATGGTGCCACGACCCTGGAGTTCCTCTCGCCTTTCCTGTGGAGAGCGCCTCCTCTTGAGATGCGACGGGAACGCCGTGAATTCTTTCCCTACGAAACAGGGAAAGGATCCCTCATCTCGAGCTAGGAGGCGGAAACGGGGCTCCCCTGGATGTGTGCGGGACCCCACGTGCTTCCTCTCTAGTGGAGACGGGTATGTCGCGGAACAGCTTGAGTTGCAGCAAGGGTGTGAAGGACCCTTTGGAAGTTCCAGTGGTTAGATATGATTAGCATCGAGAAGCCTCAGCGGAAATGGGCCTCATCTCGCCTGGAGGGCAAAAACTTCTGGATTTTCTCGAGTTGCGGCAGGTGCTCTCGACTTACGACGGGGACCTCAGGGACCCGCTCTGGAGGCCTCAGGAAAGACTAGTCCCCATGCGAGTTCCTCGGGGGCCTCTCGGGATTCCTCTCCCGTCGATGCCGGGGCCTAAGACCTTGTGTGGAGTCGGGGCCGGAACCTGAGGATTCCTCTCCAGTGCTGACATGGATCTTGGGGTACTTCTGGAGTCTCCCCAGGAGAGTCAGTCCTCGTCTCGAATGCGGGCATGCACTTGCGCTTTCCTCCAGAGCGGTAGCAGCAGTGTCACGCAGTCCGCCGGGTGGATCAATGGATCTATGGTTTTCCCTCGAGTCTTTCCCACGAGGCTTTCCCACGAGGCTTTCCCACAGGGCTGTCCCACGTGAACACGTGGTGGGAGTCGATCCTCGGCTTGAACGTCAAGGCAGTGCAGGGAAAACAGGTTCCTGTGGAATGGACTGACCCATCTCGGGGACTCTTGGAATGGTGGCACGACCCTGGAGTTCCTCTCGCCTTTCCTGTGGAGAGCGCCTCCTCTTGAGATGCGACGGGAACGCCGGGAATTCTTTCCCTACGAAACATGGAAAGGATCCCTCTTCTCGAGCTAGGAGGCGGAAACGGGGCTCCCCTGGATGTGTGCGGGACCCCACGTGCTTCCTCTCGAGTGGAGACCGGTATGTCGGGGAACTTCTTGAGTTGCAGCAAGGGTGTGAAGGACCCTTTGGAAGTTCCAGTGGTTAGATGTGATTAGCCTCGAGAAGCCTCAGCGGAAATGGGCCTCATCTCGGCTGGAAGGCAAAACCTCCTGGATTTTCTCGAGTTGCGGCAGGTGCTCTCGACTTACGACGGGGACCTCAGGGACCCGCTCTGGTGGCCTCAGGAAAGGCCAGTCCCCATGCGAGTTCCTCGGGGGCCTCTCGGGATTCCTCTCCCGTCGATGCCGGGGCCTAAGACCTTGTGTGGAGTCGGGGCCGGAACCTGAGGATTCCTCTCCTGTGCTGACATGGATCTTGGGGTACTTCTGGAGTCTCCCCAGGGGAGTCCGTCCTCCTCTCGAATGCGGGCATGCACTTGCGCTTTCCTCCGGAGTGGTAGCAGCAGTGTCACGCAGTCCGCCGCGTGGATCAAAGGACCTATGGTTTTCCCTCGAGTCTTTCCCACGAGGCTTTCCCACGAGGCTTTCCCACAGGGCTGTACCACGTGCACACGTGGTTGGAGTCGATCCTCGGCTTGAACGTAAAGGCAGTGCAGGGAAAACAGGTGCCTCTGGAATGGACTGACACATCTGGGTGTCTCTTGGAATGGTGGCACGACCCTGGAGTTCCTCTCCCATTTCCTGTGGAGAGTGCCTCCTTTTGAGATGCGACGGAAACGCCGGGAAATCTTTCCCTACGAAACAGGGAAAGGATCCCTCATCTCGAGCTAGGAGGCGGAAACGGGGCTCCCCTGGATGTGTGCGGGACCCCATGTACTTCCTCTCAAGTGGAGACGGGTATGTCGGGGAACTTCTTGAGTTGCAGCAAGGGTGTGAAGGACCCTTTGGAAGTTCCAGTGGTTAGATGTGATTAGCCTCGAGAAGCCTCAGCGGAAATGGGCCTCATCTCGCCTGGAGGGCAAAACCTCCTGGATTTTCTCGAGTTGCGGCAGGTGCTCTCGACTTACTACGGGGACCTCAGGGACCCGCTCTGGTGGCTTCAGGAAAGGCCAGTCCCCATGCGAGTTCCTCGGGGGCCTCTCAGGATTCCTCTCCCGTCGATGCCGGGGCCTGAGACCTTGTGTGGAGTCGGGGCCGGAACCTGAGGATTCCTCTCCAGTGCTGACATGGATCTTGGGGTACTTCTGGAATCTCCCCAGGGGAGTCAGTCCTCGTCTCGAATGCGGGCATGCACTTGCGCTTTCCTACAGAGCGGTAGCAGCAGTGTCACGCAGTCCGCCGCGTGGATCAAAGGATCTATGGTTTTCCCTCGAGTCTTTCCCACGAGGCTTTCCCACGAGGCTTTCCCACAGGGCTGTCCCACGTGCACACGTGGTGGGAGTCAATCCCCGGCTTGAACGTCAAGTCAGTGCAGGGAAAACAGGTTCCTCTGGAATGGACTGACACATCTGGGGGTCTCTTGGAACGGTGGCACGACCCTGGAGTTCCTCTCGCCTTTCCTGTGGAGAGTGCCTCCTTTTGAGTTGCGACGGGAACGCCGGGAAATCTTTCCCTACGAAACAGGGAAAGGATCCCTCATCTCGAGCTAGGAGGCGGAAACGGGGCTCCCCTGGATGTGTGCGGGACCCCATGTGCTTCCTCTCAAATGGAGACGGGTGTGTCGGGGAAATTCTTGAGTTGCAGCAAGGGTGTGAAGGATCCTTTGGAAGTTCCAGTGGTTAGATGTGATTAGCCTCGAGAAGCCTCAGCGGAAATGGGCCTCATCTCGCCTGGAGGGCAAAACCTCCTGGATTTTCTCGAGTTGCGGCACGTGCTCTCGACTTACGACGGGGACCTCAGGGACCCGCTCTGGTGGCCTCAGGAAAGGCCAGTCCCCATGCGAGTTCCTCGAGGGCCTCTTGGGATTCCTCTCCTGTCGATGCCGGGGCCTAAGACCTTGTGTGGAGTCGGGGCCGGAACCTGAGGATTCCTCTCCAGTGCTGACATGGATCTTGGGGTACTTCTGGAGTCTCCCCAGGGGAGTCAGTCCTTGTCTCGAATGCGGGCATGCACTTGCGCTTTCCTGCAGAGCGGTAGCAGCAGTGTCACACAGTCCGCCGCGTGGATCAAAGGATCTATGTTTTTCCCTCGAGTCTTTCCAACGAGGCTGTCCCACGAGGCTTTCCCACAGGGCTGTCCCACGTGCACACGTGGTGGGAGTCGATACTCGGCTTGAACTTCAAGGCAGTTCAGGGACAACAGGTTCCTCTGGAATGGACTGACACATCTGGGGGACTCTTGTAATGGTGGCACGACTCTGGACTTGCTCTCGCCTTTCCTGTGGAGAGCGCCTCCTCTTGAGATGCGAAGGGAACGCCGGGAATTCTTTCCCTACGAAACAGGGATAGGATCCCTCATCTCGAACAAGGAGGCGGAAACGGGGCTCCCCTGGATGTGTGCGGCACCCCACGTGCTTCCTCTCGAGTGGAGACGGGTATGTCTCGGAACTGCTTGAGTTGCAGCAAGGGTGTGAAGGACCCTTTGAAAGTTCCAGTGGTTAGATGTGATTAGCCTCGAGAAGCCTCAGCGGAAATGGGCCTCATCTCGCCTGGAGGGCAAAACCTCCTGGAATTTCTCGAGTTGCGGCAGGTGCTCTCGACTTACGAAGGGGACCTCAGGGACCCGCTCTGGTGGCCTCAGGAAGGCCAGTCCCCATGCGAGTTCCTCGGGGGCCTCTCGGGATTCCTCTCCCGTCGATGCCGGGGCCAAAGACCTTGTGTGGTGTCGAGGCCGGAACCTGAGGTTTCCTCTCCAGTGCTGACATGGATCTTGGGGTACTTTTGGAGTCTCCCCAGGGGAGTCAGTCCTCGTCTCGAATGCGGGCATGCACTTGCGCTTTCCTCCAGAGCGGTGGCAGCAGTGTCACGCAGTCCACCGCGTGGATCAAAGGATCTATGGCTTTCCCTCGAGTCTTTCCCACGAGGCTTTCCCACGAGGCTTTCCCACAGGGCTGTCCCACGTGCACACGTGGTGGGAGTCGATCCTCGGCTTGAACGTCAAGGCAGTGCAGGGAAAACAGGTTCCTCTGCAATGGACTGACCCATCTGGGGGACTCTTGGAATGGTGGCACGACCCTGGAGTTCCTCTCGCCTTTCCTGTGGAGAGCGCCTCCTCTTGAGATGCGACGGGAATGCCGGAAATTCTTTCCCTACGAAAGAGGGAAAGGATCCCTCATCTCGAGCTAGGAGGCGGAAACGGGGCTCCTCTGGATGTGTGCGGGACCCCACGTGCTTCCTCTCGAGTGGAGACGGGTATGTCGCGGAACTGCTTGAGTTGCAGCAAGGGTGTGAAGGACCCTTTGGAAGTAACAGTGGTTAGATGTGATTAGCCTCGAGAAGCCTCAGCGGAAATGGGCCTCATCTCGCCTGGAGGGCAACACCTCGTGGATTTTCTCGAGTTGCGGCAGGTGCTCTCGACTTACGACGGGGACCTCAGGGACCCGCTCTGGTGGCCTCAGGAAAGGCCAGTCCCCATGCGAGTTCCTCGGGGGCCTCTCGGGATTCCTCTCCCGTCGATGCCGGGGACTAAGACCTTGTGTGGATTCGGGGCCGGAAGCTGAGGATTCCTCTCCAGTGCTGACATGGATCTTCGGGTACTTCTGGAGTCTCCCCCGGGGAGTCAGTCCTCGTCTCGAATGCGGGCATGCACTTGCGCTTTCCTCCAGAGCGGTAGCAGCAGTGTCACGCAGTCCGCCGCGTGGATCAAAGGATCTATGGTTTTCCCTCGAGTCTTTCCCACGATGCTTTCCCCCGAGGCTATCCCACAGGGCTGTCCCACGTGCACACGTGGTGGGAGTCGATCCTCGGCTTGATCGTCAAGGCAGTGCAGGGAAAACAGGTTCCTATGGAATGGACTGACACATCTGGGGGACTCTTGGAATGGTGGCACGACCCTGGAGTTCCTCTCGCCTTTCCTGTGGAGAGCGCCTCCTCTTGAGATGCGACGGGAACGCCGGGAATTCTTTCCCTACGAAACAGGGAAAGAATCCCTCATCTCAAGCTTGGAGGCGGAAACGGGGCTCCCCTGGATGTGTGCCGGACCCCACGAGCTTCCACTCGAGTGGAGACGGATATGTCGGGGAACTTCTTGAGTTGCAGCAAGGGTGTGAAGGACCCTTAGGAAGTTCCAGTGGTTAGACGTGATTAGCCTCGAGAAGCCTCAGCGGAAATGGGCCTCATCTCGCCTGGAGGGCAAAACCTCCTGGATTTTCTCGAGTTGGGGCAGGTGCTCTCGACTTACAACGGGGACCTCAGGGACTCGCTCTGGTGGCCTCAGGAAAGGCCAGTCCCCATGCGAGTTCCTCGGGGGCCTCTCGGGATTCCTCTCCCTTCAATGCCGGGGACTAAGACATTGTGTGGAGTCGGGCCCGGCACCTGAGGATTCCTCTCCAGTGTTGACATGGATCTTGGGGTACTTCTGGAGTCTCCCCAGGGAAGTCAGTCCTCGTCTCGAATGCGGGCATGCACTTGCGCTTTCCTCCAGAGCGGTAGCAGCAGTGTCACGCAGTCCGCCGCGTGGATCAAAGGATCTATGGTTTTCCCTCGAGTCTTTCCCACGAGGCTTTCCCACGAGGCTTTCCCACAGGGCTGTCCCACGTGCACACGTGGTGGGAGTCGATCCTCGGCTTGAACGTCAAGGCAGTGCAGGGAAAACAGCTTCCTCTGTAATGGACTGACACATCTGGGGGATTCGTGGAATGGTGGCACGACCCTGGAGTTCCTCTCGCCTTTCCTGTGGAGAGCGCCTCCTCTTGAGATGCGACGGGAACGCCGGGAATTCTTTCCCTACAAAACAGGGAAAGGATCCCTTATCTCGAGATAGGAGGCGGAAACGGGGCTCCCCTGGATGTGTGCGGGACCCTCGTGCTTCCTCTCGAGTGGAGACGGGTATGTCGGGGAACATCTTGAGTTGCAGCAAGGGTGTGAAGGACCCTTTGAAAGTTCCAGTGGTTAGATGTGATTAGCCTCGAGAAGCCTCAGCAGAAATGGGCCTCATCTCCCCTGGAGGGCAAAATCTCCTGGATTTTCTCGAGTTGCGGCGGGTGCTCTCGACTTACAACGGGGACGTCAGGGACCCGCTCTGCTGTCCTCAGGAAAGGCCAGTCCCCATGCGAGTTCCTCGGGGCCTCTCGGGATTCCTCTCCCGTCGATGCCGGGGCCTAAGACCTTGTGTGGAGTCGGGGCCGGAACCTGAGGATTCCTCTCCAGTGCTGACATGGATCTTGGGGTACTTCTGGAGTCTCCCCAGGGGAGTCAGTCCTCGTCTCGAATGCGGGCATGCACTTGCGCTTTCCTCCAGAGCGGTAGCAGCAGTGTCACGCAGTCCGCCGCGTGGATCAAAGAATCTATGGTTTTCCCTCGAGTCTTTCCCACGAGGCTTTCCCACGAGGCTTTCCCACAGGGCTGTCCCACGTGCACACGTGGTGGGAGTCGATCCTCGGCTTGAACGTCAAGGCAGTGCAGGGAAAACAGGTTCCTCTGGAATGGACTGACACATCTGGGGGACTCTTGGAATGGTGGCACGACCCTGGAGTTCCTCTCGCCTTTCCTGTGGAGAGCGCCTCCTCTTGAGATGCGACGGGAACGCCGGGAATTCTTTCCCTACGAAACAGGGAAAGGATCCCTCATCTCGAGCTAGGAGGCGGAAACGGGGCTCCCCTGGATGTGTGCGAGACCCCACGTGCTTCCTCTCGAGTGGAGACGGGTATGTCGGGGAACTTCTTGAGTTGCAGTAAGGGTGTGAAGGACACTTTGGAAGTTCCAGTGGTTAGACGTGATTAGCCTCGAGAAGCCTCAGCGGAAATGGGCCTCATCTCGCCTGGAGGGCAAAACCTCCTGGATTTTCTCGAGTTGCGGCAGGTGCTCTCGACTTACGACGGGGACCTCAGGGACCCGCTCTGGTGGCCTCAGGAAAGGCCAGTCCCCATGCGAGATCCTCGGGGGCCTCTCGGGATTCCTCTCCCGTCAATGCCGGGGCCTAAGACCTTGTGTGGAGTCGGGGCCGGAACCTGAGGATTCCTCTCCAGTGCTGACATGGATCTTGGGGTACTTCTGGAGTCTCCCCAGGGGAGTCAGTCCTCGTCTCGAATGCGGGCATGAACTTGCGCTTTCCTCCAGAGCAGTAGCAGCAGTGTCACGCAGTCCGCCGCGTGGATCAAAGGATCTATGGTTTTCCCTCGAGTCTTTTCCACGAGGCTTTCCCACGAGGCTTTCCCACAGGGCTGTCCCACGTGCAAACGTGGTGGGAGTCGATCCTCGGCTTGAACGTCAAGGCAGTGCCGGGAAAACAGGTTCCTCTGGAATGGACTGACACATCTGGGGGTCTCTTGGAATGGTGCCACGACCCTGGAGTTCCTCTCGCCTTTCCTGTGGAGAGCGCCTCCTCTTGAGATGCGACGGGAACGCCGGGAATTCTTTCCCTACGAAACAGGGCAAGGATCCCTTATCTCGAGCTAGGAGGCGGAAACGGGGCTCCCATGGATGTGTGCGGGACCCTCGTGTTTCCTCTCGAGTGGAGATGGGTATGTCGGGGAACTTCTTGAGTTGCAGCAAGGGTGAGAAGGACCCTTTGGAAGTTCCAGTGGTTAGATGTGATTAGCCTCGAGAAGCCTCAGCGGAAATGGGCCTCATCTCGCCTGGATGGCAAAACCTCCTGGATTTTCTCGAGTTGCGGCAGGTGCTCTCGACTTACGACGGGGACCTCAGGGACCCGCTCTGGTGGCCTCAGGAAAGGCCAGTCCCCATGCGAGTTCCTCGGGGCCCTCTCGGGATTCCTCTCCCGTCGATGCCGGGGCCTAAGACCTTGTGTGGAGTCGGGGCCGGAACCTGAGGATTCCTCTCCAGTGCTGACATGGATCTTGGGGTACTTCTGGAGTCTCCCCAGGGGAGTCAGTCCTCGTCTCGAATGCGGGCATGCACTTGCGCTTTCCTCCAGAGCGGTAGCAGCAGTGTCACGCAGTCCGCCGCGTGGATCAAAGGATCTATGGTTTTCCCTCGAGTCTTTCCCACGAGGCTTTCCCACGAGGCTTTCCCACAGGGCTGTCCCACGTGCACACGTGGTGGGAGTCGATCCTCGGCTTGAACGTCAAGGCAGTGCAGGGAAAACAGGTTCCTCTGGAATGGACTGACACATCTGGGGGACCCTTGGAATGGTGGCACGACCCTGGAGTTCCTCTCGCCTTTCCTGTGGAGATCGCCTCCTCTTGAGATAAGACGGGAACGCCGGGAATTCTTTCCCTACGAAACAGGGAAAGGATCCCTCATCTCGAGCTAGGAGGCGGAAACGGGGCTCCCCTGGATGTGTGCTTGACCCTCGTGCTTCCTCTCGAGTGGAGACGGGTATGTCGGGGAACTTCTTGAGTTGCAGCAAGGGTGAGAAGGACCCTTTGGATGTTCCAGTGGTTAGATGTGATTAGCCTCGAGAAGCCTCAGCGGAAATGGGCCTCATCTCGCCTGGAGGGCAAAACCTCCTGGATTTTCTCGAGTTGCGGCAGGTGCTCTCGACTTACGACGGGGACCTCAGGGACCCGCTCTGGTGGCCTCAGGAAAGGCCAGTCCCCATGCGAGTTCCTCGGGGGCCTCTCGGGATTCCTCTCCCGTCAATGCCGGGGCCTAAGACCTTGTGTGGAGTCGGGGCCGGAACCTGAGGATTCCTCTCCAGTGCTGACATGGATCTTGGGGTACTTCTGGAGTCTCCCCAGGGGAGTCAGTCCTCGTCTCGAGTGCGGGCATGCACTTGCGCTTTCCTCCAGAGCAGTAGCAGCAGTGTCACGCAGTCCGCCGCGTGGATCAAAGGATCTATGGTTTTCCCTCGAGTCTTTCCCACGAGGCTTTCCCACGAGGCTTTCCCACAGGGCTGTCCGACGTGCACACGTGGTGGGAGTCGATCCTCGGCTTGAACGTCAAGGCAGTGCAGGGAAAACAGCTTCCTCTGTAATGGACTGACACATCTGGGGGTCTCTTGGAATGGTGGCACGACCCTGGAGTTCCTCTCGCCTTTCCTGTGGAGAGCGCCTCCTCTTGAGATGCGACGGGAACGCCGGGAATTCTTTCCCTACGAAACAGGGAAAGGATCCCTCATCTCGGGCTAGGAGGCGGAAATGGGGCTCCCCTGGATGTGTGCGGGACCCCACGTGCTTCCTCTCGAGTGCAGACGGGTATGTCGGGGAACTTCTTGAGTTGCAGCAAGGGTGTGAAGGACCCTTTGGAAGTTCCAGTGGTTAGATTTGATTAGCCTCGAGAAGCCTCAGCGGAAATGGGCCTCATCTCGCCTGGAGGGCAAAACCTCCTGGATTTTCTCGAGTTGCGGCAGGTGCTCTCGACTTACCACGGGGACCTCGGGGACCCGCTCTGGTGGCCTCAGGAAAGGCCAGTCCCCATGCGAGTTCCTCGGGGGCCTCTCGGGATTCCTCTCCCGTCGATGCCGGGGCCTAAGACCTTGTGTGGAGTCGGGGCCGGAACCTGAGGATTCCTCTCCAGTGCTGACATGGATCTTGGGGTACTTCTGGAGTCTCCCCAGGGGAGTCAGTCCTCGTCTCGAATGCGGGCATGCACTTGTGCTTTCCTCCAGAGCGGTAGCAGCAGTGTCACGGAGTCCGCCGCGTGGATCAAAGGATCTATGGTTTTCCCTCGAGTCTTTCCCACGATGCTTTCCCACGAGGCTATCCCACAGGGCTGTCCCACGTGCACACGTGGTGGGATTCGATCTTCGGCTTGATCGTCAAGGCAGTGCAGGGAAAACAGGTTCCTATGGAATGGACTGACACATCTGGGGGACTCTTGGAATGGTGGCACGACCCTGGAGTTCCTCTCGCCTTTCCTGTGGAGAGCGCCTCCTCTTGAGATGCGACGGGAACGCCGGGAATTCTTTCCCTACGAAACAGGAAAAGAATCCCTCATCTCAAGCTTGGAGGCTGAAACGGGGCTCCCCTGGATGTGTGCCGGACCCCACGAGCTTCCACTCGAGTGGAGACGGATATGTCGGGGAACTTCTTGAGTTGCAGCAAGGGTGTGAAGGACCCTTAGGAAGTTCCAGTGGTTAGACGTGATTAGCCTCGAGAAGCTTCAGCGGAAATGGGCCTCATCTCGCCTGGAGGGCAAAACCTCCTGGATTTTCTCGAGTTGGGGCAGGTGCTCTCGACTTACGACGGGGACCTCAGGGACTCGCTCTGGTGGCCTCAGGAAAGGCCAGTCCCCATGCGAGTTCCTCGGGGGCCTCTCGGGATTCCTCTCCCTTCAATGCCGGGGACTAAGACATTGTGTGGAGTCGGGCCCGGCACCTGAGGATTCCTCTCCAGTGTTGACATGGATCTTGGGGTACTTCTGGAGTCTCCCCAGGGGAGTCAGTCCTCGTCTCGAATGCGGGCATGCACTTGCGCTTTCCTCCAGAGCGGTAGCAGCAGTGTCACGCAGTCCGCCGCGTGGATCAAAGGATCTATGGTTTTCCCTCGAGTCTTTCCCACGAGGCTTTCCCACGAGGCTTTCCCACAGGGCTGTCCCACGTGCACACGTGGTGGGAGTCGATCCTCTTCTTGAACGTCAAGGCAGTGCAGGGAAAACAGCTTCCTCTGTAATGGACTGACACATCTGGGAGTCTCTTGGAATGGTGGCACGACCCTGGAGTTCCTCTCGCCTTTCCTGTGGAGAGCGCCTCCTCTTGAGATGCGAGGGGAACGTCGGGAATTCTTTCCCTACCAAACAGGGAAAGGATCCCTCATCTCGGGCTAGGAGGCGGAAATGGGGCTCCCCTGGATGTGTGCGGGACCCCACGTGCTTCCTCTCGAGTGCAGACGGGTATGTCGGGGAACTTCTTGAGTTGCAGCAAGGGTGTGAAGGACCCTTTGGAAGTTCCAGTGGTTAGATGTGATTAGCCTCGAGAAGCCTCAGCGGAAATGGGCCTCATCTCGCCTGGAGGGCAAAACCTCCTGGATTTTCTCGAGTTGCGGCAGGTGCTCTCGACTTACCACGGGGACCTCGGGGACCCGCTCTGGTGGCCTCAGGAAAGGCCAGTCCCCATGCGAGTTACTCGGGGGCCTCTCGGGATTCCTCTCCCGTCGATGCCGGGGCCTAAGACCTTGTGTGGAGTCGGGGCCGGAACCTGAGGATTCCTCTCCAGTGCTGACATGGATCTTGGGGTACTTCTGGAGTCTCCCCAGGGGAGTTAGTCCTCATCTCGAATGCGGGCATGCACTTGCGCTTTCCTCCAGAGCAGTAGCAGGAGTGTTACGCAGTCCCCCGCGTGGATCAAAGGATCTATGGTTTTCCCTCGAGTCTTTCCCAAGAGGCTTTCCCACCAGGCTTTCCCACAGGGCTGTCCCACGTGCACACGTGGTGGGAGTCGATCCTCGGCTTGAACGTCAAGGCAGTGCAGGGAAAACAGGTTCCTCTGGAATGGACTGACATATCTGGGGGCCTCTTGGAATGGTGCCACGACCCTGGAGTTCCTCTCGCCTTACCTGTGGAGAGCGACTCCTCTTGAGATGCGACGGGAACGCCGTGAATTCTTTCCCTACGAAACAGGGAAAGGATCCCTCATCTCGAGCTAGGAGGCGGAAACGGGGCTCCCCTGGATGTGTGCGGGACCCCACGTGCTTCCTCTCGACTGGAGACGGGAATGTCGCGGAACTGCTTGAGATGCAGCAAGGGTGTGAAGGACCCTTTGGAAGTTCCAGTGGTTAGATGTGATTAGCCTCGAGAAGCCTCAGCGGAAATGGGCCTCATTTCGCCTGGAGGGCAACACCTCGTGGATTTTCTCGAGTTGCGGCAGGTGCTCTCGACTTATGACGTGGACCTCAGGGACCCGCTCTGGTGGCCTCAGGATCGGCCAGTCCCTATGCGAGTTCCTCGGGGGCCTCTCGGGATTCCTCTCCCGTCGATGCCGGGGACTAAGACCTTGTGTGGAGTCGGGGCCGGAACCTGAGGATTCCTCTCCAGTGCTGACATGGATCTTGGGGTAATTCTGGAGTCTCCCCAGGGGAGTCAGTCCTCGTCTCGAATGCGGGCATGCACTTGCGCTTTCCTCCAGAGCGGTAGCAGCAGTGTCACGCAGTCCGCCGCGTGGATCAAAGGATCTATGGTTTTCCCTCGAGTCTTTCCCACGAGGCTTTCCCACGAGGCTTTCCCACAGGGCTGTCCCACGTGCACACGTGGTGGGAGTCGATCGTCGGCTTGAACGTCAAGGAAGTGCAGGGAAAACAGGTTCCTCTGGAATGGACTGACACATCTGGGGGACTCTTGGAATGGTGGCACGACCCTGAAGTTCCTCTCGCCTTTCCTGTGGAGAGCGCCTCCTCTTGAGATGCGACGGGAACGCTGGGAATTCTTTCCCTACGAAACAGGGAAAGGATCCCTCATCTCGAGCTAGGAGGCGGAAACGGGGCTCCTCTGGATGTGTGCGGGACCCTCGTGCTTCCTCTCGAGTGGAGACGGGTATGTCGGGGAACTTCTTGAGTTGCAGCAAGGGTGTGAAGGACTCTTTGGAAGTTATAGTTGTTAGATGTGATTAGCCTAGAGAAGCCTCAGCGGAAATGGACCTCATCTCGCCTGGAGGGCAAAACCTCCTGGATTTTCTCGAGTTGCGGCAGGTGCTCTCGACTTACGACGGGGACCTCAGGGACCCGCTCTGGTGGCCTCAGGAAAGGCCAGTCCCCATGCGACTTCCTCGGGGGCCTCTCGGGATTCCTCTCCCGTAGATGCCGGGGCCTAAGACCTTGTGTGGAGTCGGGGCCGGAACCTGAGGATTCCTCTCCAATGCTGACATTGATCTTGGGGTACTTCTGGAGTCTCCCCAGGTGAGTCAGTCCTCGTCTCGAATGCGGGCATGCACTTGCGCTTTCCTCCAGAGCGGTAGCAGCAGTGTCACGCAGTCCGCCGCGTGGATCAAAGGATCTATGGTTTTCCCTCGAGTCTTTCCCACGAGGCTTTCCTACGAGGCTTTCCCACAGGGCTGTCCCACGTGCACACGTGGTGGGAGTCTATCTTCGGCTTGAACGTCAAGGCAGTACATGGAAAAAAGGTTCCTCTGGAATGGACTGACACATCTGGGGTCTCTTGGAATGGTGGCACGACCCTGGAGTTCCTCTCGCCTTTCCTGTGGAGAGCGCCTCCTCTTGAGATGCGACGGGAACGCCGGGAATTCTTTCCCTACGAAACAAGGAAAGGATCCCTCATCTCGAGCTAGGAGGCGGAAACGGGGCTCCCCTGGATGTGTGCGGGACCCTCGTGCTTCCTCTCGAGTGGAGACGGGTATGTCGGGGAACTTCTTGAGTTGCAGCAAGGGTGTGAAGGACCCTTTGGAAGTTATAATTGTTAGATGTGATTAGCCTCGAGAAGCCTCAGCGGAAATGGATCTCATCTCGCCTGGAGGGCAAAACCTCCTGGATTTTCTCGAGTTGCGGCAGGTGCTCTCGACTTACGACGGGGACCTCAGGGACCCGCTCTGGTGGCCTCAGGAAAGGCCAGTCCCCATGCGACTTCCTCGGGGGCCTCTCGGGATTCCTCTCCCGTCGATGCCGGGGCCTAAGACCTTGTGTGGAGTCGGGGCCGGAACCTGAGGATTCCTCTCCAGTGCTGACATGGATCTTGGGGTACTTCTGGAGTCTCCCCAGGGGAGTCAGTCCTCGTCTCGAATGCGGGCATGCACTTGCGCTTTCCTCCAGAGCGGTAGCAGCAGTGTCACGCAGTCCGCCGCGTGGATCAAAGGATCTATGGTTTTCCCTCGAGTCTTTCCCACGAGGCTTTCCTACGAGGCTTTCCCACAGGGCTGTCCCACGTGCACACGTGGTGGGAGTCGATCGTCGGCTTGAACGTCAAGGCAGTGCAGGGAAAACAGGTTCCTCTGGAATGGACTGACACTTCTGGGGGACTCTTGGAATGGTGGCACGACCCTGGAGTTCCTCTCCCCTTTCCTGTGGAGAGCGCCTCCTCTTGAGATTCGACGGGAACACCGGGAATTCTTTCCCTACGAAACAGGGAAAGGATCCCTCATCTCGGGCTAGGAGGCGGAAACGGGGCTCCCCTGGATGTGTGCGGGACCCTCGTGCTTCCTCTCGAGTGGAGACGGGTATGTCGGGGAACTTCTTGAGTTGCAGCAAGGGTGTGAAGGACCCTTAGGAAGTTCCAGTGGTTAGACGTGATTAGCCTCGAGAAGCCTCAGGGGAAATGGTCCTCATCTCGCCTGGAGGGCAAAACCTCCTGGATTTTCTCTAGTTGCGGCAGGTGCTCTCGACTTACGACGAGGACCTCAGGGACCCGCTCTGGTGGCCTCAGGAAAGGCCAGTCCCCATGGGAGTTCCACGGGGGCCTCTCGGGATTCCTCTCCCGTCGATGCCGGGGACTAAGACCTTGTGTGGATTCGGGGCCGGAACCTGAGGATTCCTCTCCAGTGCTGACATGGATCTTGGGGTACTTCTGGAGTCTCCCCAGAGGAGTCAGTGCTCGTCTCGAATGCGGGCATGCACTTGCGCTTGGTCCAGAGCGGTAGCAGCACTGTCACGCAGTCCGCCGCGTGGATCAAAGGATTTATGGTTTTCCCTCGAGTCTTTCCCACGAGGCTTTCCCACGAGGCTTTCCCACAGGGCTGTCCCACGTGCACACGTGGTGGGAGTCGATCCTCGGCTTGAACGTCAAGGCAGTGCAGGGAAAACCGTTTCCTCTGTAACGGACTGACACATCTGGTTGTCTCTTGGAATGCTGGCACGACACTGGAGTTCCTCTCGCCTTTCCTTTGGATAGCGCCTCCTCTTGAGATGCGACGGGAACGCCGGGAATTCTTTCGCTACGAAACAGGGAAAGGATCCCTCATCTCCAGCTAGGAGGCGGAAACGGTGCTTCCCTGCATGTGTGCATGACCCCACGTGCTTCCTCTCGAGTGGAGACGGGTATGTCGGGGAACTTCTTGAGTTGCAGCAAGGGTGTGAAGGACCCTTTGGAAGTTCCAGTGGTTAGATGTGATTAGCCTCGAGAAGCCTCAGCTGAAATGGGCCTCATCTCGCCTGGAGGGCAAAACCTCCTGGATTTTCTCGAGTTGCGGCAGGTGCTCTCAACTTATGACAGGGACCTCGGGGACCCGCTCTGGTGGCCTCAGGAAAGGCCAGTCCCCATGCGAGTTCCTCGGGGGCCTCTCGGGATTCCTCTCCCGTCGATGCCGGGGCCTAAGACCTTGTGTGGAGTCGGGGCCAGAACCTGAGGATTCCGCTCCAGTGCTGACATGGATCTTGGGGTACTTCTGGAGTCTCCCCAGGGGAATCAGTCCTCGTCTCGAACGCGGGCATGCACTTGCGCTTTCCTCCAGAGCAGTGTCACGCAGTCCGCCGCGTGGATCAAAAGATCTATGGTTTTCCCTCGAGTCTTTCCCACGAGGCTTTCCCACAGGGCTGTCCCACGTGCACACTTGGTGGGAGTCGATCCTCGGCTTGAACGTCAAGGCAGTGCAGGGAAAACAGGTTCCTCAGGAATGGACTGACACATCTGGGGTCTCTTGGAATGGTGGTATGACCCTGGAGTTCCTCTCGCCTTCCCTGTGGAGAGCGCCTCCTCTTGAGATGCGACGGGAACGCCGGGAATTCTTTCCCTACGAAACAGGGAAAGGATCCCTCATCTCGAGCTAGGAGGCGGAAACGGGGCACCCCTGGATGTGTGCGGGACCCCACGTGCTTCCTCTCGAGTGGAGACGGGTATGTCGCGGAACTTCTTGAGTTGCAGCAAGGGTGTGAAGGACCCTTGGGAAGTTCCAGTGGTTAGATGTGATTAGCCTCGAGAAGCCTCAGCGGAAATGGGCCTCATCTCGCCTGGAGGGCAAAACCTCCTGGATTTTCCCGAGTTGCGGCAGGTGCTCTCGACTTACGACGGGGACCTCAGGGACCCGCTCTGGTGGCCTCAGGATAGGCCAGTCCCCATGCGAGTTCCACGGGGGCCTCTCGGGATTCCTCTCCCGTCGATGCCGGGGCCTAAGACCTTGTGTGGAGTCGGGGCCGGAACCTGAGGATTCCTCTCCAGTGCTGACATGGATCTTGGGGTACTTCTGGAGTCTCCCCAGGGGAGTCAGTCCTCGTCTCGAATGCGGGCCTGCACTTGCGCTTTCCTCCAGAGCGGTAGCAGCAGTGTCACGCAGTCCGCCGCGTGGATCAAAGGATCTATGGTTTTCCCTCGAGTCTTTCCCACGAGGTTTTCCCACGAGGCTTTCCCGCAGGGCTGTCCCACGTGCACACGTGGTGGGAGTCGATCCTCGGCTTGAACGTCAAGGCAGTGCAGGGAAAACAGGTTCCTCTGGAATGGACTGACACATCTGGGGGACTCTTGGAATGGTTGCACGACCCTGGAGTTCCTCTCGCCTTTCCTGTGGAGAGCGCCTCCTCTTGAGATGCGACGGGAACGCCGGGAATTCTTTCCCTACGAAACAGGGAAAGGATCCCTCATCTCGTGCTAGGAGGCGGAAACGGGGCTCCCCTGGATGTGTGCTGGACCCTCGTGCTTCCTCTCGAGTGGAGACGGGTATGTCGCGGAACTGCTTGAGTTGCAGCAAGGGTGTGAAGGACCCTTTGGAAGTTCCAGTGGTTAGATGTGATTAGCCTCGAGAAGCCTCAGCGGAAATGGGCCTCATCTCGCCTGGAGGGCAAAACCTCCTGAATTTTCTCGAATTGCGGCAGGTGCTCTCGACTTACGACGGGGACCTCAGGGACCCGCTCTGAAGGCCTCAGGAAAGGCTAGTCCCCATGCGAGTTCCTCGGGGGCCGCTCGGGATTCCTCTCCCGTCGATGCCGGGGCCTAAGACCTTGTGTGGATTCGGGGCCGGAACATGAGGATTCCTCTCCAGTGCTGACATCGATCTTGGGGTACTTCTGGAGTCTCCCCAGGGGAGTCAGTCCTCGTCTCGAATGCGGGCATGCACTTGCGCTTTCCTCCAGAGTGGTAGCAGCAGTGTCACGCAGTCCGCCGCGTGGATCAAAGGATCTATGGTTTTCCCTCGAGTCTTTCCCACGAGGCTTTCCCACGAGGCTTTCCCACAGGGCTGTCCCACGTGCACACGTGGTGGGAGTCGATCCTCGACTTGAACGTCAAGGCAGTGCAGGGAAAACAGGTTCCTCTGGAATGGACTGACACATCTGGGGGACTCTTGGAATGGTGGCACGACCCTGGAGTTCCTCTCGTCTTTCCTGTGGAGAGCGCCTCCTCTTGAGATGCGCCGGAAACGCCGGGAATTCTTTCTCTACGAAACAGGGAAAGGATCCCTCATCTCGAGCTAGGAGGCGGAAACGGGGCTCCCCTGGATGTGTGCGGGACCCTCGTGCTTCCTCTCGAGAGGAGACGGGTATGTCGGGGAACTTCTTGAGTTGCAGCAAGGGTGTGAAGGACCCTTTGGAAGTTCCAGTGGTTAGATGTGATTAGCCTCGAGAAGCCTCAGCGGAAATGGGCCTCATCTCGCCTGGAGGGAAAACCTCCTGGATTTTCTCGAGTTGCGGCAGGTGCTCTCGACTTACTACGGGGACCTCAGGGACCCGCTCTGGTGGCCTCAGGAAAGGCCAGTCCCCATGCGAGTTCCTAGGGGGCCTCTCGGGATTCCTCTCCCGTCGATGTCGGGGCCTAAGACCTTGTGTGGAGTCGGGGCCGGAACCTGAGGATTCCTCTCCAGTGCTGACATGGATCTTGGGGTACTTCTGGAGTCTCTGCAGGGGAGTCAGTCCTCGTCTCGAATGCGGGCATGCACTTGCGCTTTCCTCCAGAGCGGTAGCAGCAGTGTCAGGCAGTCCGCCGCGTGGATCAAAGGATCTATGGTTTTCAATCGAGTCTTTCCCATGAGGCTTTCCCATGAGGCTTTCCCACAGGGCTGTCCCACGTGCACACGTGGAGGGAGTCGATCCTCGGCTTGAACATCAAGGCAGTGCAGGGTAAACAGGTCCCTCTGGAATGGACTGACACATCTGGGGGACTCTTGGAATGGTGGCACGACCCTGGAGTTCCTCTCGCCTTTCCTGTGGAGAGCGCCTCCTCTTGAGATGCGACGGGAACGCCGGGAATTCTTTCCCTACGAAACAGGGAAAGGATCCCTCATCTCGAGCTAGGAGGTGGAAACGGGACTCCCCTGGATGTGTGCGGGACCCTCGTGCTTCCTCTCGAGTGGAGACGGGTTTGTCGGGGAACTTCTTGAGTTGCAGAAAGGGTGTGTAGGACCCTTTGGAAGTTCCAGTGGTTAGATGCGATTAGCCTCGAGAAGCCTCAGCGGAAATGGGCCTCATCTCGCCTGGAGGGCAAAACCTCCTGGATTTTTCGAGTTGCGGCAGGTGCTATCGACTTACGACGGTGACCTCAGGGACCCGCTCTGGTGGCCTCAGGAAAGGCCAGTCCCCATGCGAGGTCCTCGGGGGCCTCTCGGGATTCCTCTCCCGTCGATGCCGGTGCCAAAGACCTTGTGTGGAGTCGGGGCCGGAACCTGAGGATTCCTCTCCAGTGCTGACATGGATCTTGGGGTACTTCTGGAGTCTCCCCAGGGGAGTCAGTCCTGGTCTCGAATGAGGGCATGTACTTGCGCTTTCCTCCAGAGCGGTAGCAGCAGTGTCACGCAGTCCGCCGCGTGGATCAAAGGATCTATGTTTTTCCCTCGAGTCTTTCCCACGAGGCTTTCCCACAGGGTTGTCCCACGTGCACACGTGGTGGGAGTCGATCCTCGGCTTGAACGTCAAGGCAGTGCAGGGAAAACAGGTTCCTCTGGAATGGAATTACATATCTGGGGGACTCTTGGAATGGTGGCACGACCCTGGAGTTCCTCTCGCCTTTCCTGTGGAGAGCGCCTCCTCTTGAGATGGAACGGGAACGCCGGGAATTCTTTCCCTATGAAACAGGGATAGGATCCCTCATCTCGAGCTAGGAGGCGGAAACGGGTCTCCCATGAAGTGTGCGCGACCCTCGTGCTTCCTCTCGAGAGGAGACAGGTATGTCGGGGAACTTCTTGAGTTGCAGCAAGGGTGTGAAGGACCCTTTGGAAGTTCCAGTGGTTAGATGTGATTAGCCTCGAGAAGCCTCAGCGGAAATGGGCCTCATCTCGCCTGGAGGGCAAAACCTCCTGGATTTTCTCCAGTTGCGGCAGGTGCTCTCGACTTACGACGGGGACCTCGAGGACCCGCTCTGGTGGCCTCAGGAAAGGCCAGTCCCCATGCGAGTTCCTCGAGGGCATCTAGGGATTCCTCTCCCGTCGATGCCGTGGCCTAAAACCTTGTATGGAGTCGGGGCCGGAACCGGAGGATTCCTCTCCAGTGCTGACATGGATCTTGGGCTACTTCTGGAGTCTCCCCAGGGGAGTCAGTCCTCGTCTCGAATGCGGGCATGCACTTGCGCTTTCCTCCAGAGCGGTAGCAGCAGTGTCACGCAGTCCGCCGCGTGGATCAAAGTATCTATGGTTTTCCCTCGAGTCTTTCCCACGAGGCATTCCCACGAGGCTTTCTCACAGGGCTGTCCCACGTTCACACGTGGTGGGAGTCGATCCTCGGCTTGAACGTCAAGGCAGTGCAGGGAAAACAGGTTCCTCTGGAATGGACTGACACATCTGGGGGACTCTTGGAATGGTGGCACGACCCTGGAGTTCCTCTCGCCTTTCCTGTGGAGAGCGCCTCCTCTTGAGATGCGACGGGAACGCCGGGAATTCTTTCCCTACGAAACAGGGAAAGGATCCCTCATCTCGAGCTAGGAGGCGGAAACGGGGCTCCCCTGGTTGTGTGCGGGACCCTCGTTCTTCTTCTCGAGTGGAGACGGGTATGTCGGGGAACTTCTTGAGTTGCAGCAAGGGTGAAAAGGACCCTTTGGAAGTTCCAGTTGTTAGATGTGATTAGCCTCGAGAAGCCTCAGCGGATATGGGCCTCATCTCGCCTGGAGGGCAAAACCTCCTGGATTTTCTCGAGTTGCGGCAGGTGCTCTCGACTTACGACGGGGACCTCGGGGAACCGCTCTGGTGGCCTCAGGAAAGGCCAGTCCCCATGCGAGTTCCTCGGGGGCCTCTCGGGATTCCTCTCCCGTCGATGCCGGGGCCTAAGACCTTGTGTTGGGTCGCGGCCGGAACCTGAGGATTCCTCTCCAGTGCTGACATGGATCTTGGGGTACTTCTGGAGTCTCCCCAGGGGAGTCAGTCCTCGTCTCGAATGCGGGCATGCACTTGCGCTTTCCTCCAGAGCGGTAGCAGCAGTGTCACGCAGTCCGCCGCGTGGATCAAAGGATCTATGGTTTTCCCTCGAGTCTTTCCCACGAGGCTTTCCCACGAGGCTTTCCCACAGGGCTTTCCCACGTGCACACGTGGTGGGAGTCGATCCTCGTCTTGAACGTCAAGGCAGTGCAGGGAAAACAGCTTCCTCTGTAATGGACTGACACATCTGGGGGTCTCTTGGAATGGTGGCACGACCCTGGAGTTCCTCTCGCCTTTCCTGTGGAGAGCGGCTCCTCTTGAGATGCGACGGGAACGCCGGGAATTCTTTCCCTACAAAACAGGGAAAGGATCCGTCATCTCGGGCTAGGAGGCGGAAATGGGGCTCCCCTGGATGTGTGAGGAACCCCACGTGCTTCCTCTCGAGTGCAGACGGGTATGTCGGGGAACTTCTTGAGTTGCAGCAAGGGTGTGAAGGACCCTTGGGAAGTTCCAGTGGTTAGATGTGATTAGCCTCGAGAAGCCTCAGCGGAAATGGGCCTCATCTCGCCTGGAGGGCAAAACCTCCTGGATTTTCTTGAGTTGCGGCAGGTGCTCTCGACTTACGACGGGGACCTCAGGGACCCGCTTTTGTGGCCTCAGGAAAGGCCAGTCCCCATGCGAGTTCCTCGGGGGCCTCTCGGGATTCCTCTCCCGTCGATGCCGGGGCCTAAGACCTTGTGTGGAGTCGGGGCCGGAACCTGAGGATTCCTCTCCAGTGCTGACATGGATCTTGGGGTACTTCTGGAGTCTCCCCAGGGGAGTCAGTGCTCGTCTCGAATGCGGGCATGCACTTGCGCTTGGTCCAGAGCGGTAGCAGCACTGTCACGCAGTCCGCCGCGTGGATCAAAGGATTTATGGTTTTCCCTCGAGTCTTTCCCACGAGGCTTTCCCACGAGGCTTTCCCACAGGGCTGTCCCACGTGCACACGTGGTGGGAGTCGATCCTCGGCTTGAACGTCAAGGCAGTGCAGGGAAAACCGTTTCCTCTGTAACGGACTGACACATCTGGTTGTCTCTTGGAATGCTGGCACGACACTGGAGTTCCTCTCGCCTTTCCTTTGGATAGCGCCTCCTCTTGAGATGCGACGGGAACGCCGGGAATTCTTTCGCTACGAAACAGGGAAAGGATCCCTCATCTCCAGCTAGGAGGCGGAAACGGTGCTTCCCTGCATGTGTGCATGACCCCACGTGCTTCCTCTAGAGTGGAGACGGGTATGTCGGGGAACTTCTTGAGTTGCAGCAAGGGTGTGAAGGACCCTTTGGAAGTTCCAGTGGTTAGATGTGATTAGCCTCGAGAAGCCTCAGCTGAAATGGGCCTCATCTCGCCTGGAGGGCAAAACCTCCTGGATTTTCTCGAGTTGCGGCAGGTGCTCTCAACTTATGACAGGGACCTCGGGGACCCGCTCTGGTGGCCTCAGGAAAGGCCAGTCCCCATGCGAGTTCCTCGGGGGCCTCTCGGGATTCCTCTCCCGTCGATGCCGGGGCCTAAGACCTTGTGTGGAGTCGGGGCCGGAACCTGAGGATTCCGCTCCAGTGCTGACATGGATCTTGGGGTACTTCTGGAGTCTCCCCAGGGGAATCAGTCCTCGTCTCGAACAAGGGCATGCACTTGCGCTTTCCTCCAGAGCAGTGTCACGCAGTCCGCCGCGTGGATCAAAAGATCTATGGTTTTCCCTCGAGTCTTTCCCACGAGGCTTTCCAACAGGGCTGTCCCACGTGCACACTTGGTGGGAGTCGATCCTCGGCTTGAACGTCAAGGCAGTGCAGGGAAAACAGGTTCCTCCGGAATGGACTGACACATCTGGGGTCTCTTGGAATGGTGGTATGACCCTGGAGTTCCTCTCGCCTTCCCTGTGGAGAGCGCCTCCTCTTGAGATGCGACGGGAACGCCGGGAATTCTTTCCCTACGAAACAGGGAAAGGATCCCTCATCTCGAGCTAGGAGGCGGAAACGGGGCACCCCTGGATGTGTGCGGGACCCCACGTGCTTCCTCTCGAGTGGAGACGGGTATGTCGCGGAACTTCTTGAGTTGCAGCAAGGGTGTGAAGGACCCTTGGGAAGTTCCAGTGGTTAGATGTGATTAGCCTCGAGAAGCCTCAGCGGAAATGGGCCTCATCTCGCCTGGAGGGCAAAACCTCCTGGATTTTCCCGAGTTGCGGCAGGTGCTCTCGACTTACGACGGGGACCTCAGGGACCCGCTCTGGTGGCCTCAGGATAGGCCAGTCCCCATGCGAGTTCCACGGGGGCCTCTCGGGATTCCTCTCCCGTCGATGCCGGGGCCTAAGACCTTGTGTGGAGTCGGGGCCGGAACCTGAGGATTCCTCTCCAGTGCTGACATCGATCTTGGGGTACTTCTGGAGTCTCCCCAGGGGAGTCAGTCCTCGTCTCGAATGCGGGCATGCACTTGCGCTTTCCTCCAGAGTGGTAGCAGCAGTGTCACGCAGTCCGCCGCGTGGATCAAAGGATCTATGGTTTTCCCTCGAGTCTTTCCCACGAGGCTTTCCCACGAGGCTTTCCCACAGGGCTGTCCCACGTGCACACGTGGTGGGAGTCGATCCTCGACTTGAACGTCAAGGCAGTGCAGGGAAAACAGGTTCCTCTGGAATGGACTGACACATCTGGGGGACTCTTGGAATGGTGGCACGACCCTGGAGTTCCTCTCGTCTTTCCTGTGGAGAGCGCCTCCTCTTGAGATGCGCCGGAAACGCCGGGAATTCTTTCTCTACGAAACAGGGAAAGGATCCCTCATCTCGAGCTAGGAGGCGGAAACGGGGCTCCCCTGGATGTGTGCGGGACCCTCGTGCTTCCTCTCGAGAGGAGACGCGTATGTCGGGGAACTTCTTGAGTTGCAGCAAGGGTGTGAAGGACCCTTTGGAAGTTCCAGTGGTTAGATGTGATTAGCCTCGAGAAGCCTCAGCGGAAATGGGCCTCATCTCGCCTGGAGGGAAAACCTCCTGGATTTTCTCGAGTTGCGGCAGGTGCTCTCGACTTACTACGGGGACCTCAGGGACCCGCTCTGGTGGCCTCAGGAAAGGCCAGTCCCCATGCGAGTTCCTAGGGGGCCTCTCGGGATTCCTCTCCCGTCGATGTCGGGGCCTAAGACCTTGTGTGGAGTCGGGGCCGGAACCTGAGGATTCCTCTCCAGTGCTGACATGGATCTTGGGGTACTTCTGGAGTCTCTGCAGGGGAGTCAGTCCTCGTCTCGAATGCGGGCATGCACTTGCGCTTTCCTCCAGAGCGGTAGCAGCAGTGTCAGGCAGTCCGCCGCGTGGATCAAAGGATCTATGGTTTTCAATCGAGTCTTTCCCATGAGGCTTTCCCATGAGGCTTTCCCACAGGGCTGTCCCACGTGCACACGTGGAGGGAGTCGATCCTCGGCTTGAACATCAAGGCAGTGCAGGGTAAACAGGTCCCTCTGGAATGGACTGACACATCTGGGGGACTCTTGGAATGGTGGCACGACCCTGGAGTTCCTCTCGCCTTTCCTGTGGAGAGCGCCTCCTCTTGAGATGCGACGGGAACGCCGGGAATTCTTTCCCTACGAAACAGGGAAAGGATCCCTCATCTCGAGCTAGGAGGTGGAAACGGGACTCCCCTGGATGTGTGCGGGACCCTCGTGCTTCCTCTCGAGTGGAGACGGGTTTGTCGGGGAACTTCTTGAGTTGCAGAAAGGGTGTGTAGGACCCTTTGGAAGTTCCAGTGGTTAGATGCGATTAGCCTCGAGAAGCCTCAGCGGAAATGGGCCTCATCTCGCCTGGAGGGCAAAACCTCCTGGATTTTTCGAGTTGCGGCAGGTGCTATCGACTTACGACGGTGACCTCAGGGACCCGCTCTGGTGGCCTCAGGAAAGGCCAGTCCCCATGCGAGGTCCTCGGGGGCCTCTCGGGATTCCTCTCCCGTCGATGCCGGTGCCAAAGACCTTGTGTGGAGTCGGGGCCGGAACCTGAGGATTCCTCTCCAGTGCTGACATGGATCTTGGGGTACTTCTGGAGTCTCCCCAGGGGAGTCAGTCCTGGTCTCGAATGAGGGCATGTACTTGCGCTTTCCTCCAGAGCGGTAGCAGCAGTGTCACGCAGTCCGCCGCGTGGATCAAAGGATCTATGTTTTTCCCTCGAGTCTTTCCCACGAGTCTTTCCCACGAGGCTTTCCCACAGGGTTGTCCCACGTGCACACGTGGTGGGAGTCGATCCTCGGCTTGAACGTCAAGGCAGTGCAGGGAAAACAGGTTCCTCTGGAATGGAATTACATATCTGGGGGACTCTTGGAATGGTGGCACGACCCTGGAGTTCCTCTCGCCTTTCCTGTGGAGAGCGCCTCCTCTTGAGATGCGACGGGAACGCCGGGAATTCTTTCCCTACGAAACAGGGATAGGATCCCTCATCTCGAGCTAGGAGGCGGAAACGGGTCTCCCATGAAGTGTGCGCGACCCTCGTGCTTCCTCTCGAGAGGAGACAGGTATGTCGGGGAACTTCTTGAGTTGCAGCAAGGGTGTGAAGGACCCTTTGGAAGTTCCAGTGTTTAGATGTGATTACCTCGAGAAGCCTCAGCGGAAATGGGCCTCATCTCGCCTGGAGGGCAAAACCTCCTGGATTTTCTCCAGTTGCGGCAGGTGCTCTCGACTTACGACGGGGACCTCGAGGACCCGCTCTGGTGGCCTCAGGAAAGGCCAGTCCCCATGCGAGTTCCTCGAGGGCATCTAGGGATTCCTCTCCCGTCGATGCCGTGGCCTAAAACCTTGTATGGAGTCGGGGCCGGAACCGGAGGATTCCTCTCCAGTGCTGACATGGATCTTGGGCTACTTCTGGAGTCTCCCCAGGGGAGTCAGTCCTCGTCTCGAATGCGGGCATGCACTTGCGCTTTCCTCCAGAGCGGTAGCAGCAGTGTCACGCAGTCCGCCGCGTGGATCAAAGTATCTATGGTTTTCCCTCGAGTCTTTCCCACGAGGCATTCCCACGAGGCTTTCTCACAGGGCTGTCCCACGTTCACACGTGGTGGGAGTCGATCCTCGGCTTGAACGTCAAGGCAGTGCAGGGAAAACAGGTTCCTCTGGAATGGACTGACACATCTGGGGGACTCTTGGAATGGTGGCACGACCCTGGAGTTCCTCTCGCCTTTCCTGTGGAGAGCGCCTCCTCTTGAGATGCGACGGGAACGCCGGGAATTCTTTCCCTACGAAACAGGGAAAGGATCCCTCATCTCGAGCTAGGAGTCGGAAACGGGGCTCCCCTGGTTGTGTGCGGGACCCTCGTTCTTCTTCTCGAGTGGAGACGGGTATGTCGGGGAACTTCTTGAGTTGCAGCAAGGGTGAAAAGGACCCTTTGGAAGTTCCAGTTGTTAGATGTGATTAGCCTCGAGAAGCCTCAGCGGATATGGGCCTCATCTCGCCTGGAGGGCAAAACCTCCTGGATTTTCTCGAGTTGCGGCAGGTGCTCTCGACTTACGACGGGGACCTCGGGGAACCGCTCTGGTGGCCTCAGGAAAGGCCAGTCCCCATGCGAGTTCCTCGGGGGCCTCTCGGGATTCCTCTCCCGTCGATGCCGGGGCCTAAGACCTTGTGTTGGGTCGCGGCCGGAACCTGAGGATTCCTCTCCAGTGCTGACATGCATCTTGGGGTACTTCTGGAGTCTCCCCAGGGGAGTCAGTCCTCGTCTCGAATGCGGGCATGCACTTGCGCTTTCCTCCAGAGCGGTAGCAGCAGTGTCACGCAGTCCGCCGCGTGGATCAAAGGATCTATGGTTTTCCCTCGAGTCTTTCCCACGAGGCTTTCCCACGAGGCTTTCCCACAGGGCTTTCCCACGTGCACACGTGGTGGGAGTCGATCCTCGTCTTGAACGTCAAGGCAGTGCAGGGAAAACAGCTTCCTCTGTAATGGACTGACACATCTGGGGGTCTCGTGGAATGGTGGCACGACCCTGGAGTTCCTCTCGCCTTTCCTGTGGAGAGCGGCTCCTCTTGAGATGCGACGGGAACGCCGGGAATTCTTTCCCTACAAAACAGGGAAAGGATCCGTCATCTCGGGCTAGGAGGCGGAAATGGGGCTCCCCTGGATGTGTGAGGAACCCCACGTGCTTCCTCTCGAGTGCAGACGGGTATGTCGGGGAACTTCTTGAGTTGCAGCAAGGGTGTGAAGGACCCTTTGGAAGTTCCAGTGGTTAGATGTGATTAGCCTCGAGAAGCCTCAGCAGAAATGGGCCTCATCTCGCCTGGAGGGCAAAACCTCCTGGATTTTCTCGAGTTGCGGCAGGTGCTCTCGACTTACGACGGGGACCTCAGGGACCCGCTCTGGTGGCCTCAGGAAAGGCCAGTCCCCATGCGAGTTCCTTGGGGGCCTCTCGGGATTCCTCTCCCGTCGATGCCGGGGCCTAAGACCTTGTGTCGAGTCGGGGCCGGAACCTGAGGATTCCTCTCCAGTGCTGACATGGATCTTGGGGTACTTCTGGAGTCTCCCCAGGGGAGTCAGTCCTCGTCTCGAATGCGGGCATGCACTTGCGCTTTCCTCCAGAGCAGCAGCAGCAGTGTCACGCAGTCCGCCGCGTGGATCAAAGGATCTATGGTTTTCCCTCGAGTCTTTCCCACGAGGCTTTCCCACGAGGCTTTCCCACAGGGCTGTCCCACGTTCAAACGTGGTGGGAGTCGATCCTCGGCTTGAACGTCAAGGCAGTGCAGGGAAAACAGGTTCCTATGGAATGGACTGACACATCTGGGGGACTCTTGGAATGGTGGCACGACCCTGGAGTTCCTCTCGCCTTTCCTGTGGAGAGCGCCTCCTCTTGAGATGCGACGGGAACGCCGGGAATTCTTTCCCTACGAAACAGGGAAAGGATCCCTCATCTCGAGCTAGGAGGCGGAAACGGGGCTCCCCTGGATGTGGGCGGGACCCTCGGGCTTCCTCTCCAGTGGAGACGGGTATGTCGGGTAACTTCTTGAGTTGCAGCAAGGGTGTGAAGGACCCTTGGGAAGTTCCAGTGGTTAGATGTGATTAGCCTCGAGAAGCCTCAGCGGAAATGGGCCTCATCTCGCCTGGAGGGCAAAACCTCCTGGATTTTCTTGAGTTGCGGCAGGTGCTCTCGACTTACGACGGGGACCTCAGGGACCCGCTTTTGTGGCCTCAGGAAAGGCCAGTCCCCATGCGAGTTCCTCGGGGGCCTCTCGGGATTCCTCTCCCGTCGATGCCGGGGCCTAAGACCTTGTGTGGAGTCGGGGCCGGAACCTGAGGATTCCTCTCCAGTGCTGACATGGATCTTGGGGTACTTCTGGAGTCTCCCCAGGGGAGTCAGTCCTCGTCTCGAATGCGGGCATGCACTTGCGCTTTCCTCCAGAGCGGTAGCAGCAGTGTCACGCAGTCCGCCGCGTGGATCAAAGGATCTATGGTTTTCCCTCGAGTCTTTCCCACGATGCTTTCCCACGAGGCTATCCCACAGGGCTGTCCCACGTGCACACGTGGTGGGATTCGATCTTCGGCTTGATCGTCAAGGCAGTGCAGGGAAAACAGGTTCCTATGGAATGGACTGACACATCTGGGGGACTCTTGGAATGGTGGCACGACCCTGGAGTTCCTCTCGCCTTTCCTGTGGAGAGCGCCTCCTCTTGAGATGCGACGGGAACGCCGGGAATTCTTTCCCTACGAAACAGGGAAAGAATCCCTCATCTCAAGCTTGGAGGCGGAAACGGGGCTCCCCTGGATGTGTGCCGGACCCCACGAGCTTCCACTCGAGTGGAGACGGATATGTCGGGGAAATTCTTGAGTTGCAGCTAGGGTGTGAAGGACCCTTAGGAAGTTCCAGTGGTTAGACGTGATTAGCCTCGAGAAGCCTCAGCGGAAATGGGCCTCATCTCGCCTGGAGGGCAAAACCTCCTGGATTTTCTCGAGTTGGGGCAGGTGCTCTCGACTTACGACGGGGACCTCAGGGACCCGCTCTGGTGGCCTCAGGAAAGGCCAGTCCCCATGCGAGTTCCTCGGGGGCCTCTCGGGATTCCTCTCCCTTCAATGCCGGGGACTAAGACATTGTGTGGAGTCGGGCCCGGCACCTGAGGATTCCTCTCCAGTGTTGACATGGATCTTGGGGTACTTCTGGAGTCTCCCCAGGGAAGTCAGTCCTCGTCTCGAATGCGGGCATGCACTTGCGCTTTCCTCCAGAGCGGTAGCAGCAGTGACACGCAGTCCGCCGCGTGGATCAAAGGATCTATGGTTTTCCCTCGAGTCTTTCCCACGAGGCTTTCCCACGAGGCTTTCCCACAGGGCTGTCCCACGTGCACACGTGGTGGGAGTCGATCCTCGGCTTGAACGTCAAGGCAGTGCAGGGAAAACAGCTTCCTCTGTAATGGACTGACACATCTGGGGGATTCGTGGAATGGTGGCACGACCCTGGAGTTCCTCTCGCCTTTCCTGTGGAGAGCGCCTCCTCTTGAGATGCGACGGGAACGCCGGGAAATCTTTCCCTACAAAACAGGGAAAGGATCCCTTATCTCGAGATAGGAGGCGGAAACGGGGCTCCCCTGGATGTGTGCGGGACCCTCGTGCTTCCTCTCGAGTGGAGACGGGTATGTCGGGGAACATCTTGAGTTGCAGCAAGGGTGTGAAGGACCCTTTGAAAGTTCCAGTGGTTAGATGTGATTAGCCTCGAGAAGCCTCAGCAGAAATGGGCCTCATCTCGCCTGGAGGGCAAAATCTCCTGGATTTTCTCGAGTTGCGGCGGGTGCTCTCGACTTACAACGGGGACGTCAGGGACCCGCTCTGCTGTCCTCAGGAAAGGCCAGTACCCATGCGAGTTCCTCGGGGCCTCTCGGGATTCCTCTCCCGTCGATGCCGGGGCCTAAGACCTTGTGTGGAGTCGGGGCCGGAACCTGAGGATTCCTCTCCAGTGCTGACATGGATCTTGGGGTACTTCTGGAGTCTCCCCAGGGGAGTCAGTCCTCGTCTCGAATGCGGGCATGCACTTGCGCTTTCCTCCAGAGCGGTAGCAGCAGTGTCACGCAGTCCGCCGCGTGGATCAAAGAATCTATGGTTTTCCCTCGAGTCTTTCCCACGAGGCTTTCCCACGAGGCTTTCCCACAGGGCTGTCCCACGTGCACACGTGGTGGGAGTCGATCCTCGGCTTGAACGTCAAGGCAGTGCAGGGAAAACAGGTTCCTCTGGAATGGACTGACACATCTGGGGGACTCTTGGAATGGTGGCACGACCCTGGAGTTCCTCTCGCCTTTCCTGTGGAGAGCGCCTCCTCTTGAGATGCGACGGGAACGCCGGGAATTCTTTCCCTACGAAACAGGGAAAGGATCCCTCATCTCGAGCTAGGAGGCGGAAACGGGGCTCCCCTGGATGTGTGCGAGACCCCACGTGCTTCCTCTCGAGTGGAGACGGGTATGTCGGGGAACTTCTTGAGTTGCAGTAAGGGTGTGAAGGACACTTTGGAAGTTCCAGTGGTTAGACGTGATTAGCCTCGAGAAGCCTCAGCGGAAATGGGCCTCATCTCGCCTGGAGGGCAAAACCTCCTGGATTTTCTCGAGTTGCGGCAGGTGCTCTCGACTTACGACGGGGACCTCAGGGACCCGCTCTGGTGGCCTCAGGAAAGGCCAGTCCCCATGCGAGTTCCTCGGGGTTCTCTCGGGATTCCTCTCCCGTCAATGCCGGGGACTAAGACCTTGTGTGGAGTCGGGGCCGGAACCTGAGGATTCCTCTCCAGTGCTGACATGGATCTTGGGGTACTTCTGGAGTCTCCCCAGGGGAGTCAGTCCTCGTCTCGAATGCGGGCATGCACTTGCGCTTGGTCCAGAGCGGTAGCAGCACTGTCACGCAGTCCGCCGCGTGGATCAAAGGATTTATGGTTTTCCCTCGAGTCTTTCCCACGAGGCTTTCCCACGAGGCTTTCCCACAGGGCTGTCCCACGTGCACACGTGGTGGGAGTCGATCCTCGGCTTGAACGTCAAGGCAGTGCAGGGAAAACCGTTTCCTCTGTAACGGACTGACACATCTGGGTGTCTCTTGGAATGCTGGCACGACACTGGAGTTCCTCTCGCCTTTCCTTTGGATAGCGCCTCCTCTTGAGATGCGACGGGAACGCCGGGAATTCTTTCGCTACGAAACAGGGAAAGGATCCCTCATCTCCAGCTAGGAGGCGGAAACGGTGCTCCCCTGCATGTGTGCATGACCCCACGTGCTTCCTCTCGAGTGGAGACGGGTATGTCGGGGAACTTCTTGAGTTGCAGCAAGGGTGTGAAGGACCCTTTGGAAGTTCCAGTGGTTAGATGTGATTAGCCTCGAGAAGCCTCAGCTGAAATGGGCCTCATCTCGCCTGGAGGGCAAAACCTCCTGGATTTTCTCGAGTTGCGGCAGGTGCTCTCAACTTACGACAGGGACCTCAGGGACCCGCTCTGGTGGCCTCAGGAAAGGCCAGTCCCCATGCGAGTTCCTCGGGGGCCTCTCGGGATTCCTCTCCCGTCGATGCCGGGGCCTAAGACCTTGTGTGGAGTCGGGGCCGGAACCTGAGGATTCCTCTCCAGTGCTGACATGGATCTTGGGGTACTTCTGGAGTCTCCCCAGGGGAGTCAGTCCTCGTCTCGAATGCGGGCCTGCACTTGCGCTTTCCTCCAGAGCGGTAGCAGCAGTGTCACGCAGTCCGCCGCGTGGATCAAAGGATCTATGGTTTTCCCTCGAGTCTTTCCCACGAGGTTTTCCCACGAGGCTTTCCCACAGGGCTGTCCCACGTGCACACGTGGTGGGAGTCGATCCTCGGCTTGAACGTCAAGGCAGTGCAGGGAAAACAGGTTCCTCTGGAATGGACTGACACATCTGGGGGACTCTTGGAATGGTTGCACGACCGGAGTTCCACTCGCCTTTCCTGTGGAGAGCGCCTCCTCTTGAGATGCGACGGGAACGCCGGGAATTCTTTCCCTACGAAACAGGGAAAGGATCCCTCATCTCGTGCTAGGAGGCGGAAACGGGGCTCCCCTGGATGTGTGCTGGACCCTCGTGCTTCCTCTCGAGTGGAGACGGGTATGTCGCGGAACTGCTTGAGTTGCAGCAAGGGTGTGAAGGACCCTTTGGAAGTTCCAGTGGTTAGATGTGGTTAGCCTCGAGAAGCCTCAGCGGAAATGGGCCTCATCTCGCCTGGAGGGCAAAACCTCCTGAATTTTCTCGAATTGCGGCAGGTGCTCTCGACTTACGACGGGGACCTCAGGGACCCGCTCTGGAGGCCTCAGGAAAGGCTAGTCCCCATGCGAGTTCCTCGGGGGCCGCTCGGGATTCCTCTCCCGTCGATACCGGTGCCTAAGACCTTGTGTGGATTCGGGGCCGGAACATGAGGATTCCTCTCCAGTGCTGACATCGATCTTGGGGTACTTCTGGAGTCTCCCCAGGGGAGTCAGTCCTCGTCTCGAATGCGGGCATGCACTTGCGCTTTCCTCCAGAGTGGTAGCAGCAGTGTCACGCAGTCCGCCGCGTGGATCAAAGGATCTATGGTTTTCCCTCGAGTCTTTCCCACGATGCTTTCCCACGAGGCTTTCCCACAGGGCTGTCCCACGTGCACACGTGGTGGGAGTCGATCCTCGACTTGAACGTCAAGGCAGTGCAGGGAAAACAGGTTCCTCTGGAATGGACTGACACATCTGGGGGACTCTTGGAATGGTGGCACGACCCTGGAGTTCCTCTCGTCTTTCCTGTGGAGAGCGCCTCCTCTTGAGATGCGACGGAAACGCCGGGAATTCTTTCCCTACGAAACAGGGAAAGGATCCCTCATCTCGAGCTAGGAGGCGGAAACGGGGCTCCCCTGGATGTGTGCGGGACCCTCGTGCTTCCTCTCGAGAGGAGACGGGTATGTCGGGGAACTTCTTGAGTTGCAGCAAGGGTGTGAAGGACCCTTTGGAAGTTCCAGTGGTTAGATGTGATTAGAGTCGAGAAGCCTCAGCGGAAATGGGCCTCATCTCGCCTGGAGGGAAAACCTCCTGGATTTTCTCGAGTTGCGGCATGTTCTCTCGACTTACTACGGGGACCTCAGGGACCCGCTCTGGTGGCCTCAGGAAAGGCCAGTCCCCATGCGAGTTCCTAGGGGGCCTCTCGGGATTCCTCTCCCGTCGATACCGGTGCCTAAGACCTTGTGTGGATTCGGGGCCGGAACATGAGGATTCCTCTCCAGTGCTGACATCGATCTTGGGGTACTTCTGGAGTCTCCCCAGGGGAGTCAGTCCTCGTCTCGAATGCGGGCATGCACTTGCGCTTTCCTCCAGAGTGGTAGCAGCAGTGTCACGCAGTCCGCCGCGTGGATCAAAGGATCTATGGTTTTCCCTCGAGTCTTTCCCACGAGGCTTTCCCACGAGGCTTTCCCACAGGGCTGTCCCACGTGCACACGTGGTGGGAGTCGATCCTCGGCTTGAACGTCAAGGCAGTGCAGGGAAAACAGGTTCCTCTGGAATGGACTGACACATCTGGGGGACTCTTGGAATGGTGGCACGACCCTGGAGTTCCTCTCGCCTTTCCTGTGGAGAGCGCCTCCTCTTGAGTTGCGACGGGAACGCCGGGAATTCTTTCCCTACGAAACAGGGAAAGGATCCCTTATCTCGAGATAGGAGGCGGAAACGGGGCTCCCCTGGATGTGTGCGGGACCCTCGTGCTTCCTCTCGAGTGGAGACGGGTATGTCGGGGAACATCTTGAGTTGCAGCAAGGGTGTGAAGGACCCTTTGAAAGTTCCAGTGGTTAGATGTGATTAGCCTCGAGAAGCCTCAGCAGAAATGGGCCTCATCTCGCCTGGAGGGCAAAATCTCCTGGATTTTCTCGAGTTGCGGCGGGTGCTCTCGACTTACAACGGGGACGTCAGGGACCCGCTCTGCTGTCCTCAGGAAAGGCCAGTACCCATGCGAGTTCCTCGGGGCCTCTCGGGATTCCTCTCCCGTCGATGCCGTGGCCTAAGACCTTGTGTGGAGTCGGGGCCGGAACCTGAGGATTCCTCTCCAGTGCTGACATGGATCTTGGGGTACTTCTGGAGTCTCCCCAGGGGAGTCAGTCCTCGTCTCGAATGCGGGCATGCACTTGCGCTTTCCTCCAGAGCGGTAGCAGCAGTGTCACGCAGTCCGCCGCGTGGATCAAAGAATCTATGGTTTTCCCTCGAGTCTTTCCCACGAGGCTTTCCCACGAGGCTTTCCCACAGGGCTGTCCCACGTGCACACGTGGTGGGAGTCGATCCTCGGCTTGAACGTCAAGGCAGTGCAGGGAAAACAGGTTCCTCTGGAATGGACTGACACATCTGGGGGACTCTTGGAATGGTGGCACGACCCTGGAGTTCCTCTCGCCTTTCCTGTGGAGAGCGCCTCCTCTTGAGATGCGACGGGAACGCCGGGAATTCTTTCCCTACGAAACAGGGAAAGGATCCCTCATCTCGAGCTAGGAGGCGGAAACGGGGCTCCCCTGGATGTGTGCGAGACCCCACGTGCTTCCTCTCGAGTGGAGACGGGTATGTCGGGGAACTTCTTGAGTTGCAGTAAGGGTGTGAAGGACACTTTGGAAGTTCCAGTGGTTAGACGTGATTAGCCTCGAGAAGCCTCAGCGGAAATGGGCCTCATCTCGCCTGGAGGGCAAAACCTCCTGGATTTTCTCGAGTTGCGGCAGGTGCTCTCGACTTACGACGGGGACCTCAGGGACCCGCTCTGGTGGCCTCAGGAAAGGCCAGTCCCCATGCGAGTTCCTCGGGGTTCTCTCGGGATTCCTCTCCCGTCAATGCCGGGGACTAAGACCTTGTGTGGAGTCGGGGCCGGAACCTGAGGATTCCTCTCCAGTGCTGACATGGATCTTGGGGTACTTCTGGAGTCTCCCCAGGGGAGTCAGTCCTCGTCTCGAATGCGGGCATGCACTTGCGCTTGGTCCAGAGCGGTAGCAGCACTGTCACGCAGTCCGCCGCGTGGATCAAAGGATTTATGGTTTTCCCTCGAGTCTTTCCCACGAGGCTTTCCCACGAGGCTTTCCCACAGGGCTGTCCCACGTGCACACGTGGTGGGAGTCGATCCTCGGCTTGAACGTCAAGGCAGTGCAGGGAAAACCGTTTCCTCTGTAACGGACTGACACATCTGGGTGTCTCTTGGAATGCTGGCACGACACTGGAGTTCCTCTCGCCTTTCCTTTGGATAGCGCCTCCTCTTGAGATGCGACGGGAACGCCGGGAATTCTTTCGCTACGAAACAGGGAAAGGATCCCTCATCTCCAGCTAGGAGGCGGAAACGGTGCTCCCCTGCATGTGTGCATGACCCCACGTGCTTCCTCTCGAGTGGAGACGGGTATGTCGGGGAACTTCTTGAGTTGCAGCAAGGGTGTGAAGGACCCTTTGGAAGTTCCAGTGGTTAGATGTGATTAGCCTCGAGAAGCCTCAGCTGAAATGGGCCTCATCTCGCCTGGAGGGCAAAACCTCCTGGATTTTCTCGAGTTGCGGCAGGTGCTCTCAACTTACGACAGGGACCTCAGGGACCCGCTCTGGTGGCCTCAGGAAAGGCCAGTCCCCATGCGAGTTCCTCGGGGGCCTCTCGGGATTCCTCTCCCGTCGATGCCGGGGCCTAAGACCTTGTGTGGAGTCGGGGCCGGAACCTGAGGATTCCTCTCCAGTGCTGACATGGATCTTGGGGTACTTCTGGAGTCTCCCCAGGGGAGTCAGTCCTCGTCTCGAATGCGGGCCTGCACTTGCGCTTTCCTCCAGAGCGGTAGCAGCAGTGTCACGCAGTCCGCCGCGTGGATCAAAGGATCTATGGTTTTCCCTCGAGTCTTTCCCACGAGGTTTTCCCACGAGGCTTTCCCACAGGGCTGTCCCACGTGCACACGTGGTGGGAGTCGATCCTCGGCTTGAACGTCAAGGCAGTGCAGGGAAAACAGGTTCCTCTGGAATGGACTGACACATCTGGGGGACTCTTGGAATGGTTGCACGACCGGAGTTCCACTCGCCTTTCCTGTGGAGAGCGCCTCCTCTTGAGATGCGACGGGAACGCCGGGAATTCTTTCCCTACGAAACAGGGAAAGGATCCCTCATCTCGTGCTAGGAGGCGGAAACGGGGCTCCCCTGGATGTGTGCTGGACCCTCGTGCTTCCTCTCGAGTGGAGACGGGTATGTCGCGGAACTGCTTGAGTTGCAGCAAGGGTGTGAAGGACCCTTTGGAAGTTCCAGTGGTTAGATGTGGTTAGCCTCGAGAAGCCTCAGCGGAAATGGGCCTCATCTCGCCTGGAGGGCAAAACCTCCTGAATTTTCTCGAATTGCGGCAGGTGCTCTCGACTTACGACGGGGACCTCAGGGACCCGCTCTGGAGGCCTCAGGAAAGGCTAGTCCCCATGCGAGTTCCTCGGGGGCCGCTCGGGATTCCTCTCCCGTCGATACCGGTGCCTAAGACCTTGTGTGGATTCGGGGCCGGAACATGAGGATTCCTCTCCAGTGCTGACATCGATCTTGGGGTACTTCTGGAGTCTCCCCAGGGGAGTCAGTCCTCGTCTCGAATGCGGGCATGCACTTGCGCTTTCCTCCAGAGTGGTAGCAGCAGTGTCACGCAGTCCGCCGCGTGGATCAAAGGATCTATGGTTTTCCCTCGAGTCTTTCCCACGATGCTTTCCCACGAGGCTTTCCCACAGGGCTGTCCCACGTGCACACGTGGTGGGAGTCGATCCTCGACTTGAACGTCAAGGCAGTGCAGGGAAAACAGGTTCCTCTGGAATGGACTGACACATCTGGGGGACTCTTGGAATGGTGGCACGACCCTGGAGTTCCTCTCGTCTTTCCTGCGGAGAGCGCCTCCTCTTGAGATGCGACGGAAACGCCGGGAATTCTTTCCCTACGAAACAGGGAAAGGATCCCTCATCTCGAGCTAGGAGGCGGAAACGGGGCTCCCCTGGATGTGTGCGGGACCCTCGTGCTTCCTCTCGAGAGGAGACGGGTATGTCGGGGAACTTCTTGAGTTGCAGCAAGGGTGTGAAGGACCCTTTGGAAGTTCCAGTGGTTAGATGTGATTAGAGTCGAGAAGCCTCAGCGGAAATGGGCCTCATCTCGCCTGGAGGGAAAACCTCCTGGATTTTCTCGAGTTGCGGCATGTTCTCTCGACTTACTACGGGGACCTCAGGGACCCGCTCTGGTGGCCTCAGGAAAGGCCAGTCCCCATGCGAGTTCCTAGGGGGCCTCTCGGGATTCCTCTCCCGTCGATGCCGGGGCCTAAGACCTTGTGTGGAGTCGGGGCCGGAACCTGAGGATTCCTCTCCAGTGCTGACATGGATCTTGGGGTACTTCTGGAGTCTCCGCAGGGGAGTCAGTCCTCGTCTAGAATGCGGGCATGCACTTGCGCTTTCGTCCAGAGCGGTAGCAGCAGTGTCAGGCAGTCCGCCGCGTGGATCAAAGGATCTATGGCTTTCCCTCGAGTCTTTCCCACGAGGCTTTCCCATGAGGCTTTCCCACAGGGCTGTCCCACGTGCACACGTGGAGGGAGTCGATCCTCGGCTTGAACGTCAAGGCAGTGCAGGGTAAACAGGTCCCTCTGGAATGGACTGACACATATGGGGGACTCTTGGAATGGTGGCACGACCCTGGAGTTCCTCTCGCCTTTCCTGTGGAGAGCGCCTCCTCTTGAGATGCGACGGGAACGCCGGGAATTCTTTCCCTACGAAACAGGGAAAGGATCCCTCATCTCGAGCTAGGAGGTGGAAACGGGACTCCCCTGGATGTGTGCGGGACCCTCGTGCTTCCTCTCGAGTGGAGACGGGTTTGTCGGGGAACTTCTTGAATTGCAGAAAGGGTGTGTAGGACCCTTTGGAAGTTCCAGTGGTTAGATGCGATTAGCCTCGAGAAGCCTCAGCGGAAATGGGCCTCATCTCGCCTGGAGGGCAAAACCTCCTGGATTTTTCGAGTTGCGGCAGGTGCTATCGACTTACGATGGTGACCTCAGGGACCCGCTCTGGTGGCCTCAGGAAAGGCCAGTCCCCATGCGAGGTCCTCGGGGGCCTCTCGGGATTCCTCTCCCCTCGATGCCGGTGCCAAAAACCTTGTGTGGAGTCGGGGCCGGAACCTGAGGATTCCTCTCCAGTGCTGACATGGATCTTGGGGTACTTCTGGAGTCTCCCCAGGGGAGTCAGTCCTGGTCTCGAATGAGGGCATGTACTTGCGCTTTCCTCCAGAGCGGTAGCAGCAGTGTCACGCAGTCCGCCGCGTGGATCAAAGGATCTATGTTTTTCCCTAGAGTCTTTCCCACGAGTCTTTCCCACGAGGCTTTCCCACAGGGTTGTCCCACGTGCACACGTGGTGGGAATCGATCCTCGGCTTGAACGTCAAGGCAGTGCAGGGAAAACAGGTTCCTCTGGAATGGACTTACATATCTGGGGGACTCTTGGAATGGTGGCACGACCCTGGAGTTCCTCCCGCCTTTCCTGTGGAGAGCGCCTCCTCTTGAGATGCGACGGGAACGCCGGGAATTCTTTCCCTATGAAACAGGGATAGGATCCCTCATCTCGAGCTAGGAGGCGGAAACGGGTCTCCCATGAAGTGTGCGCGACCCTCCTGCTTCCTCTCGAGAGGAGACAGGTATGTCGGGGAACTTCTTGAGTTGCAGCAAGGGTGTGAAGGACCCTTTGGAAGTTCCAGTGGTTAGATGTGATTAGCCTCGGGAAGCCTCAGCGGAAATGGGCCTCATCTCGCCTGGAGGGCAAAACCTCCTGGATTTTCTCGAGTTGGGGCAGGTGCTCTCGACTTACGACGGGGACCTCAGGGACTCGCTCTGGTGGCCTCAGGAAAGGCCAGTCCCCATGCGAGTTCCTCGGGGGCCTCTCGGGATTCCTCTCCCTTCAATGCCGGGGACTAAGACATTGTGTGGAGTCGGGCCCGGCACCTGAGGATTCCTCTCCAGTGTTGACATGGATCTTGGGGTACTTCTGGAGTCTCCCCAGGGAAGTCAGTCCTCGTCTCGAATGCGGGCATGCACTTGCGCTTTCCTCCAGAGCGGTAGCAGCAGTGACACGCAGTCCGCCGCGTGGATCAAAGGATCTATGGTTTTCCCTCGAGTCTTTCCCACGAGGCTTTCCCACGAGGCTTTCCCACAGGGCTGTCCCACGTGCACACGTGGTGGGAGTCGATCCTCGGCTTGAACGTCAAGGCAGTGCAGGGAAAACAGCTTCCTCTGTAATGGACTGACACATCTGGGGGATTCGTGGAATGGTGGCACGACCCTGGAGTTCCTCTCGCCTTTCCTGTGGAGAGCGCCTCCTCTTGAGATGCGACGGGAACGCCGGGAAATCTTTCCCTACAAAACAGGGAAAGGATCCCTTATCTCGAGATAGGAGGCGGAAACGGGGCTCCCCTGGATGTGTGCGGGACCCTCGTGCTTCCTCTCGAGTGGAGACGGGTATGTCGGGGAACATCTTGAGTTGCAGCAAGGGTGTGAAGGACCCTTTGAAAGTTCCAGTGGTTAGATGTGATTAGCCTCGAGAAGCCTCAGCAGAAATGGGCCTCATCTCGCCTGGAGGGCAAAATCTCCTGGATTTTCTCGAGTTGCGGCGGGTGCTCTCGACTTACAACGGGGACGTCAGGGACCCGCTCTGCTGTCCTCAGGAAAGGCCAGTACCCATGCGAGTTCCTCGGGGCCTCTCGGGATTCCTCTCCCGTCGATGCCAGGGACTAAGACCTTGTGTGGAGTCGGGGCCGGAACCTGAGGATTCCTCTCCAGTGCTGACATGGATCTTGGGGTACTTCTGGAGTCTCCCCAGGGGAGTCAGTCCTCGTCTCGAATGCGGGCATGCACTTGCGCTTTCCTCCAGAGCGGTAGCAGCAGTGTCACGCATTCCGCCGCGTGGATCAAAGAATCTATGGTTTTCCCTCGAGTCTTTCCCACGAGGCTTTCCCACGAGGCTTTCCCACAGGGCTGTCCCACGTGCACACGTGGTGGGAGTCGATCCTCGGCTTGAACGTCAAGGCAGTGCAGGGAAAACAGGTTCCTCTGGAATGGACTGACACATCTGGGGGACTCTTGGAATGGTGGCACGACCCTGGAGTTCCTCTCGCCTTTCCTGTGGAGAGCGCCTCCTCTTGAGATGCGACGGGAACGCCGGGAATTCTTTCCCTACGAAACAGGGAAAGGATCCCTCATCTCGAGCTAGGAGGCGGAAACGGGGCTCCCCTGGATGTGTGCGAGACCCCACGTGCTTCCTCTCGAGTGGAGACGGGTATGTCGGGGAACTTCTTGAGTTGCAGTAAGGGTGTGAAGGACACTTTGGAAGTTCCAGTGGTTAGACGTGATTAGCCTCGAGAAGCCTCAGCGGAAATGGGCCTCATCTCGCCTGGAGGGCAAAACCTCCTGGATTTTCTCGAGTTGCGGCAGGTGCTCTCGACTTACGACGGGGACCTCAGGGACCCGCTCTGGTGGCCTCAGGAAAGGCCAGTCCCCATGCGAGTTCCTCGGGGTTTTCTCGGGATTCCTCTCCCGTCAATGCCGGGGACTAAGACCTTGTGTGGAGTCGGGGCCGGAACCTGAGGATTCCTCTCCAGTGCTGACATGGATCTTGGGGTACTTCTGGAGTCTCCCCAGGGGAGTCAGTCCTCGTCTCGAATGCGGGCATGCACTTGCGCTTGGTCCAGAGCGGTAGCAGCACTGTCACGCAGTCCGCCGCGTGGATCAAAGGATTTATGGTTTTCCCTCGAGTCTTTCCCACGAGGCTTTCCCACGAGGCTTTCCCACAGGGCTGTCCCACGTGCACACGTGGTGGGAGTCGATCCTCGGCTTGAACGTCAAGGCAGTGCAGGGAAAACCGTTTCCTCTGTAACGGACTGACATATCTGGGTGTCTCTTGGAATGCTGGCACGACACTGGAGTTCCTCTCGCCTTTCATTTGGATAGCGCCTCCTCTTGAGATGCGACGGGAACGCCGGGAATTCTTTCGCTACGAAACAGGGAAAGGATCCCTCATCTCCAGCTAGGAGGCGGAAACGGTGCTCCCCTGCATGTGTGCATGACCCCACGTGCTTCCTCTCGAGTGGAGACGGGTATGTCGGGGAACTTCTTGAGTTGCAGCAAGGGTGTGAAGGACCCTTTGGAAGTTCCAGTGGTTAGATGTGATTAGCCTCGAGAAGCCTCAGCTGAAATGGGCCTCATCTCGCCTGGAGGGCAAAACCTCCTGGATTTTCTCGAGTTGCGGCAGGTGCTCTCAACTTACGACAGGGACCTCAGGGACCCGCTCTGGTGGCCTCAGGAAAGGCCAGTCCCCATGCGAGTTCCTCGGGGGCCTCTCGGGATTCCTCTCCCGTCGATGCCGGGGCCTAAGACCTTGTGTGGAGTCGGGGCCGGAACCTGAGGATTCCTCTCCAGTGCTGACATGGATCTTGGGGTACTTCTGGAGTCTCCCCAGGGGAGTCAGTCCTCGTCTCGAATGCGGGCCTGCACTTGCGCTTTCCTCCAGAGCGGTAGCAGCAGTGTCACGCAGTCCGCCGCGTGGATCAAAGGATCTATGGTTTTCCCTCGAGTCTTTCCCACGAGGTTTTCCCACGAGGCTTTCCCACAGGGCTGTCCCACGTGCACACGTGGTGGGAGTCGATCCTCGGCTTGAACGTCAAGGCAGTGCAGGGAAAACAGGTTCCTCTGGAATGGACTGACACATCTGGGGGACTCTTGGAATGGTTGCACGACCGGAGTTCCTCTCGCCTTTCCTGTGGAGAGCGCCTCCTCTTGAGATGCGACGGGAACGCCGGGAATTCTTTCCCTACGAAACAGGGAAAGGATCCCTCATCTCGTGCTAGGAGGCGGAAACGGCGCTCCCCTGGATGTGTGCTGGACCCTCGTGCTTCCTCTCGAGTGGAGACGGGTATGTCGCGGAACTGCTTGAGTTGCAGCAAGGGTGTGAAGGACCCTTGGGAAGTTCCAGTGGTTAGATGTGGTTAGCCTCGAGAAGCCTCAGCGGAAATGGGCCTCATCTCGCCTGGAGGGCAAAACCTCCTGAATTTTCTCGAATTGCGGCAGGTGCTCTCGACTTACGACGGGGACCTCAGGGACCCGCTCTGGAGGCCTCAGGAAAGGCTAGTCCCCATGCGAGTTCCTCGGGGGCCGCTCGGGATTCCTCTCCCGTCGATACCGGTGCCTAAGACCTTGTGTGGATTCGGGGCCGGAACATGAGGATTCCTCTCCAGTGCTGACATCGATCTTGGGGTACTTCTGGAGTCTCCCCAGGGGAGTCAGTCCTCGTCTCGAATGCGGGCATGCACTTGCGCTTTCCTCCAGAGTGGTAGCAGCAGTGTCACGCAGTCCGCCGCGTGGATCAAAGGATCTATGGTTTTCCCTCGAGTCTTTCCCACGATGCTTTCCCACGAGGCTTTCCCACAGGGCTGTCCCACGTGCACACGTGGTGGGAGTCGATCCTCGACTTGAACGTCAAGGCAGTGCAGGGAAAACAGGTTCCTCTGGAATGGACTGACACATCTGGGGGACTCTTGGAATGGTGGCACGACCCTGGAGTTCCTCTCGTCTTTCCTGCGGAGAGCGCCTCCTCTTGAGATGCGACGGAAACGCCGGGAATTCTTTCCCTACGAAACAGGGAAAGGATCCCTCATCTCGAGCTAGGAGGCGGAAACGGGGCTCCCCTGGATGTGTGCGGGACCCTCGTGCTTCCTCTCGAGAGGAGACGGGTATGTCGGGGAACTTCTTGAGTTGCAGCAAGGGTGTGAAGGACCCTTTGGAAGTTCCAGTGGTTAGATGTGATTAGAGTCGAGAAGCCTCAGCGGAAATGGGCCTCATCTCGCCTGGAGGGAAAACCTCCTGGATTTTCTCGAGTTGCGGCATGTTCTCTCGACTTACTACGGGGACCTCAGGGACCCGCTCTGGTGGCCTCAGGAAATGCCAGTCCCCATGCGAGTTCCTAGGGGGCCTCTCGGGATTCCTCTCCCGTCGATGCCGGGGCCTAAGACCTTGTGTGGAGTCGGGGCCGGAACCTGAGGATTCCTCTCCAGTGCTGACATGGATCTTGGGGTACTTCTGGAGTCTCCGCAGGGGAGTCAGTCCTCGTCTAGAATGCGGGCATGCACTTGCACTTTCCTCCAGAGCGGTAGCAGCAGTGTCAGGCAGTCCGCCGCGTGGATCAAAGGATCTATGGTTTTCCCTCGAGTCTTTCCCACGAGGCTTTCCCATGAGGCTTTCCCACAGGGCTGTCCCACGTGCACACGTGGAGGGAGTCGATCCTCGGCTTGAACGTCAAGGCAGTGCAGGGTAAACAGGTCCCTCTGGAATGGACTGACACATATGGGGGACTCTTGGAATGGTGGCACGACCCTGGAGTTCCTCTCGCCTTTCCTGTGGGAGCGCCTCCTCTTGAGATGCGACGGGAACGCCGGGAATTCTTTCCCTACGAAACAGGGAAAGGATCCCTCATCTCGAGCTAGGAGGTGGAAACGGGACTCCCCTGGATGTGTGCGGGACCCTCGTGATTCCTCTCGAGTGGAGACGGGTTTGTCGGGGATCTTCTTGAGTTGCAGAAAGGGTGTGTAGGGCCCTTTGGAAGTTCCAGTGGTTAGATGCGATTAGCCTCGAGAAGCCTCAGCGGAAATGGGCCTCATCTCGCCTGGAGGGCAAAACCTCCTGGATTTTTCGAGTTGCGGCAGGTGCTATCGACTTACGACGGTGACCTCAGGGACCCGCTCTGGTGGCCTCAGGAAAGGCCAGTCCCCATGCGAGGTCCTCGGGGGCCTCTCGGGATTCCTCTCCCGTCGATGCCGGTGCCAAAGACCTTGTGTGGAGTCGGGGCCGGAACCTGAGGATTCCTCTCCAGTGCTGACATGGATCTTGGGGTACTTCTGGAGTCTCCCCAGGGGAGTCAGTCCTGGTCTCGAATGAGGGCATGTACTTGCGCTTTCCTCCAGAGCGGTAGCAGCAGTATCACGCAGTCCGCCGCGTGGATCAAAGGATCTATGTTTTTCCCTCGAGTCTTTCCCACGAGTCTTTCCCACGAGGCTTTCCCACAGGGTTGTCCCACGTGCACACGTGGTGGGAATCGATCCTCGGCTTGAACGTCAAGGCAGTGCAGGGAAAACAGGTTCCTCTGGAATGGACTTACATATCTGGGGGACTCTTGGAATGGTGGCACGACCCTGGAGTTCCTCTCGCCTTTCCTGTGGAGAGCGCCTCCTCTTGAGATGCGACGGGAACGCCGGGAATTCTTTCCCTATGAAACAGGGATAGGATCCCTCATCTCGAGCTAGGAGGCGGAAACGGGTCTCCCATGAAGTGTGCGCGACCCTCGTGCTTCCTCTCGAGAGGAGACAGGTATGTCGGGGAACTTCTTGAGTTGCAGCAAGGGTGTGAAGGACCCTTTGGAAGTTCCAGTGGTTAGATGTGATTAGCCTCGAGAAGCCTCAGCGGAAATGGGCCTCATCTCGCCTGGAGGGCAAAACCTCCTGGATTTTCTCCAGTTGCGGCAGGTGCTCTCGACTTACGACGGGGACCTCAGGGACCCGCTCTGGTGGCCTCAGGAAAGGCCAGTCCCCATGCGAGTTCCTCGAGGGCATCTTGGGATTCCTCTCCCGTCGATGCCGTGGCCTAAGACCTTGTATGGAGTCGGGGCCGGAACCTGAGGATTCCTCTCCAGTGCTGACATGGATCTTGGGCTACAACTGGAGTCTCCCCAGGGGAGTCAGTCCTCGTCTCGAATGCGGGCATGCACTTGCGCTTTCCTCCAGAGCGGTAGCAGCAGTGTCACGCAGTCCGCCGCGTGGATCAAATGATCTATGGTTTTCCCTCGAGTCTTTCCCACGAGGCTTTCCCACGAGGCTTTCTCACAGGGCTGTCCCACGTTCACACGTGGTGGGAGTCGATCCTCGGCTTGAACGTCAAGGCAGTGCAGGGAAAACAGGTTCCTCTGGAATGGACTGACACATCTGGGGGACTCTTGGAATGGTGGCACGACCCTGGAGTTCCTCTCGCCTTTCCTGTGGAGAGCGCCTCCTCTTGAGATGCGACGGGAACGCCGGGAATTCTTTCCCTACGAAACAGGGAAAGGATTCCTCATCTCGAGCTAGGAGGCGGAAACGGGGTTTCCCTGGATGTGTGCGGGACGGCCGTGCTTCCTCTCGAGTGGAGACGGGTATGTCGCGGAACTTCTTGAGTTGCAGCAAGGGTGTGAAGGACCCTTTGGAAGTTCGAGTGGTTAGATGTGATTAGCCTCGAGAAGCCTCAGTGGAAATGGGCCTCATCTCGCCTGGAGAGCAAAACCTCCTGGATTTTCTCGAGTTGCGGCAGGTGCTCTCGGCTTACGACGGGGACCTCGGGGACCCGCTCTGGTGGCCTCAGTAAAGGCCAGTCCCCATGCGATTTCCTCGGTGGCCTCTCGGGATTCCTCTCCCGTCGATGCCGGGGCCTAAGACCTTGTGTGGAGTCGGGGCCGGAACCTGAGGATTCCTCTCCAGTGCTGACATGGATCTTGGGGTTCTTCTGGAGTGTCCCCAGGGGAGTCAGTCCTTGTCTCGAATGCGGGCATGCACTTGTGCTTTCCCCCAGAGGGGTAGCAGCAGTGTCACGCAGTCCGCCGCCTGGATCAAAGGATCTATGGTTTTCCCTCGAGTCTTTCCCACGAGGCTTTCCCACGAGGCTTTCCCACAGGGCTGTCCCACGTGCACACGTGGTGGGAGTCGATCCTCGGCTTGAACGTCAAGGCAGTGCAGGGAAAACAGCTTCCTCTGTAATGGACTGACACATCTGGGGGATTCGTGGAATGGTGGCACGACCCTGGAGTTCCTCTCGCCTTTCCTGTGGAGAGCGCCTCCTCTTGAGATGCGACGGGAACGCCGGGAAATCTTTCCCTACAAAACAGGGAAAGGATCCCTTATCTCGAGATAGGAGGCGGAAACGGGGCTCCCCTGGATGTGTGCGGGACCCTCGTGCTTCCTCTCGAGTGGAGACGGGTATGTCGGGGAACATCTTGAGTTGCAGCAAGGGTGTGAAGGACCCTTTGAAAGTTCCAGTGGTTAGATGTGATTAGCCTCGAGAAGCCTCAGCAGAAATGGGCCTCATCTCGCCTGGAGGGCAAAATCTCCTGGATTTTCTCGAGTTGCGGCGGGTGCTCTCGACTTACAACGGGGACGTCAGGGACCCGCTCTGCTGTCCTCAGGAAAGGCCAGTACCCATGCGAGTTCCTCGGGGCCTCTCGGGATTCCTCTCCCGTCGATGCCAGGGCCTAAGACCTTGTGTGGAGACGGGGCCGGAACCTGAGGATTCCTCTCCAGTGCTGACATGGATCTTGGGGTACTTCTGGAGTCTCCCCAGGGGAGTCAGTCCTCGTCTCGAATGCGGGCATGCACTTGCGCTTTCCTCCAGAGCGGTAGCAGCAGTGTCACGCAGTCCGCCGCGTGGATCAAAGAATCTATGGTTTTCCCTCGAGTCTTTCCCACGAGGCTTTCCCACGAGGCTTTCCCACAGGGCTGTCCCACGTGCACACGTGGTGGGAGTCGATCCTCGGCTTGAACGTCAAGGCAGTGCAGGGAAAACAGGTTCCTCTGGAATGGACTGACACATCTGGGGGACTCTTGGAATGGTGGCACGACCCTGGAGTTCCTCTCGCCTTTCCTGTGGAGAGCGCCTCCTCTTGAGATGCGACGGGAACGCCGGGAATTCTTTCCCTACGAAACAGGGAAAGGATCCCTCATCTCGAGCTAGGAGGCGGAAACGGGGCTCCCCTGGATGTGTGCGAGACCCCACGTGCTTCCTCTCGAGTGGAGACGGGTATGTCGGGGAACTTCTTGAGTTGCAGTAAGGGTGTGAAGGACACTTTGGAAGTTCCAGTGGTTAGACGTGATTAGCCTCGAGAAGCCTCAGCGGAAATGGGCCTCATCTCGCCTGGAGGGCAAAACCTCCTGGATTTTCTCGAGTTGCGGCAGGTGCTCTCGACTTACGACGGGGACCTCAGGGACCCGCTCTGGTGGCCTCAGGAAAGGCCAGTCCCCATGCGAGTTCCTCGGGGTTTTCTCGGGATTCCTCTCCCGTCAATGCCGGGGACTAAGACCTTGTGTGGAGTCGGGGCCGGAACCTGAGGATTCCTCTCCAGTGCTGACATGGATCTTGGGGTACTTCTGGAGTCTCCCCAGGGGAGTCAGTCCTCGTCTCGAATGCGGGCATGCACTTGCGCTTGGTCCAGAGCGGTAGCAGCACTGTCACGCAGTCCGCCGCGTGGATCAAAGGATTTATGGTTTTCCCTCGAGTCTTTCCCACGAGGCTTTCCCACGAGGCTTTCCCACAGGGCTGTCCCACGTGCACACGTGGTGGGAGTCGATCCTCGGCTTGAACGTCAAGGCAGTGCAGGGAAAACCGTTTCCTCTGTAACGGACTGACATATCTGGGTGTCTCTTGGAATGCTGGCACGACACTGGAGTTCCTCTCGCCTTTCCTTTGGATAGCGCCTCCTCTTGAGATGCGACGGGAACGCCGGGAATTCTTTCGCTACGAAACAGGGAAAGGATCCCTCATCTCCAGCTAGGAGGCGGAAACGGTGCTCCCCTGCATGTGTGCATGACCCCACGTGCTTCCTCTCGAGTGGAGACGGGTATGTCGGGGAACTTCTTGAGTTGCAGCAAGGGTGTGAAGGACCCTTTGGAAGTTCCAGTGGTTAGATGTGATTAGCCTCGAGAAGCCTCAGCTGAAATGGGCCTCATCTCGCCTGGAGGGCAAAACCTCCTGGATTTTCTCGAGTTGCGGCAGGTGCTCTCAACTTACGACAGGGACCTCAGGGACCCGCTCTGGTGGCCTCAGGAAAGGCCAGTCCCCATGCGAGTTCCTCGGGGGCCTCTCGGGATTCCTCTCCCGTCGATGCCGGGGCCTAAGACCTTGTGTGGAGTCGGGGCCGGAACCTGAGGATTCCTCTCCAGTGCTGACATGGATCTTGGGGTACTTCTGGAGTCTCCCCAGGGGAGTCAGTCCTCGTCTCGAATGCGGGCCTGCACTTGCGCTTTCCTCCAGAGCGGTAGCAGCAGTGTCACGCAGTCCGCCGCGTGGATCAAAGGATCTATGGTTTTCCCTCGAGTCTTTCCCACGAGGTTTTCCCACGAGGCTTTCCCACAGGGCTGTCCCACGTGCACACGTGGTGGGAGTCGATCCTCGGCTTGAACGTCAAGGCAGTGCAGGGAAAACAGGTTCCTCTGGAATGGACTGACACATCTGGGGGACTCTTGGAATGGTTGCACGACCGGAGTTCCTCTCGCCTTTCCTGTGGAGAGCGCCTCCTCTTGAGATGCGACGGGAACGCCGGGAATTCTTTCCCTACGAAACAGGGAAAGGATCCCTCATCTCGTGCTAGGAGGCGGAAACGGCGCTCCCCTGGATGTGTGCTGGACCCTCGTGCTTCCTCTCGAGTGGAGACGGGTATGTCGCGGAACTGCTTGAGTTGCAGCAAGGGTGTGAAGGACCCTTTGGAAGTTCCAGTGGTTAGATGTGGTTAGCCTCGAGAAGCCTCAGCGGAAATGGGCCTCATCTCGCCTGGAGGGCAAAACCTCCTGAATTTTCTCGAATTGCGGCAGGTGCTCTCGACTTACGACGGGGACCTCAGGGACCCGCTCTGGAGGCCTCAGGAAAGGCTAGTCCCCATGCGAGTTCCTCGGGGGCCGCTCGGGATTCCTCTCCCGTCGATACCGGTGCCTAAGACCTTGTGTGGATTCGGGGCCGGAACATGAGGATTCCTCTCCAGTGCTGACATCGATCTTGGGGTACTTCTGGAGTCTCCCCAGGGGAGTCAGTCCTCGTCTCGAATGCGGGCATGCACTTGCGCTTTCCTCCAGAGTGGTAGCAGCAGTGTCACGCAGTCCGCCGCGTGGATCAAAGGATCTATGGTTTTCCCTCGAGTCTTTCCCACGATGCTTTCCCACGAGGCTTTCCCACAGGGCTGTCCCACGTGCACACGTGGTGGGAGTCGATCCTCGACTTGAACGTCAAGGCAGTGCAGGGAAAACAGGTTCCTCTGGAATGGACTGACACATCTGGGGGACTCTTGGAATGGTGGCACGACCCTGGAGTTCCTCTCGTCTTTCCTGCGGAGAGCGCCTCCTCTTGAGATGCGACGGAAACGCCGGGAATTCTTTCCCTACGAAACAGGGAAAGGATCCCTCATCTCGAGCTAGGAGGCGGAAACGGGGCTCCCCTGGATGTGTGCGGGACCCTCGTGCTTCCTCTCGAGAGGAGACGGGTATGTCGGGGAACTTCTTGAGTTGCAGCAAGGGTGTGAAGGACCCTTTGGAAGTTCCAGTGGTTAGATGTGATTAGAGTCGAGAAGCCTCAGCGGAAATGGGCCTCATCTCGCCTGGAGGGAAAACCTCCTGGATTTTCTCGAGTTGCGGCATGTTCTCTCGACTTACTACGGGGACCTCAGGGACCCGCTCTGGTGGCCTCAGGAAAGGCCAGTCCCCATGCGAGTTCCTAGGGGGCCTCTCGGGATTCCTCTCCCGTCGATGCCGGGGCCTAAGACCTTGTGTGGAGTCGGGGCCGGAACCTGAGGATTCCTCTCCAGTGCTGACATGGATCTTGGGGTACTTCTGGAGTCTCCGCAGGGGAGTCAGTCCTCGTCTAGAATGCGGGCATGCACTTGCACTTTCCTCCAGAGCGGTAGCAGCAGTGTCAGGCAGTCCGCCGCGTGGATCAAAGGATCTATGGTTTTCCCTCGAGTCTTTCCCACGAGGCTTTCCCATGAGGCTTTCCCACAGGGCTGTCCCACGTGCACACGTGGAGGGAGTCGATCCTCGGCTTGAACGTCAAGGCAGTGCAGGGTAAACAGGTCCCTCTGGAATGGACTGACACATATGGGGGACTCTTGGAATGGTGGCACGACCCTGGAGTTCCTCTCGCCTTTCCTGTGGGAGCGCCTCCTCTTGAGATGCGACGGGAACGCCGGGAATTCTTTCCCTATGAAACAGGGAAAGGATCCCTCATCTCGAGCTAGGAGGTGGAAACGGGACTCCCCTGGATGTGTGCGGGACCCTCGTGCTTCCTCTCGAGTGGAGACGGGTTTGTCGGGGATCTTCTTGAGTTGCAGAAAGGGTGTGTAGGACCCTTTGGAAGTTCCAGTGGTTAGATGCGATTAGCCTCGAGAAGCCTCAGCGGAAATGGGCCTCATCTCGCCTGGAGGGCAAAACCTCCTGGATTTTTCGAGTTGCGGCAGGTGCTATCGACTTACGACGGTGACCTCAGGGACCCGCTCTGGTGGCCTCAGGAAAGGCCAGTCCCCATGCGAGGTCCTCGGGGGCCTCTCGGGATTCCTCTCCCGTCGATGCCGGTGCCAAAGACCTTGTGTGGAGTCGGGGCCGGAACCTGAGGATTCCTCTCCAGTGCTGACATGGATCTTGGGGTACTTCTGGAGTCTCCCCAGGGGAGTCAGTCCTGGTCTCGAATGAGGGCATGTACTTGCGCTTTCCTCCAGAGCGGTAGCAGCAGTGTCACGCAGTCCGCCGCGTGGATCAAAGGATCTATGTTTTTCCCTCGAGTCTTTCCCACGAGTCTTTCCCACGAGGCTTTCCCACAGGGTTGTCCCACGTGCACACGTGGTGGGAATCGATCCTCGGCTTGAACGTCAAGGCAGTGCAGGGAAAACAGGTTCCTCTGGAATGGACTTACATATCTGGGGGACTCTTGGAATGGTGGCACGACCCTGGAGTTCCTCTCGCCTTTCCTGTGGAGAGCGCCTCCTCTTGAGATGCGACGGGAACGCCGGGAATTCTTTCCCTATGAAACAGGGATAGGATCCCTCATCTCGAGCTAGGAGGCGGAAACGGGTCTCCCATGAAGTGTGCGCGACCCTCGTGCTTCCTCTCGAGAGGAGACAGGTATGTCGGGGAACTTCTTGAGTTGCAGCAAGGGTGTGAAGGACCCTTTGGAAGTTCCAGTGGTTAGATGTGATTAGCCTCGAGAAGCCTCAGCGGAAATGGGCCTCATCTCGCCTGGAGGGCAAAACCTCCTGGATTTTCTCCAGTTGCGGCAGGTGCTCTCGACTTACGACGGGGACCTCAGGGACCCGCTCTGGTGGCCTCAGGAAAGGCCAGTCCCCATGCGAGTTCCTCGAGGGCATCTTGGGATTCCTCTCCCGTCGATGCCGTGGCCTAAGACCTTGTATGGAGTCGGGGCCGGAACCTGAGGATTCCTCTCCAGTGCTGACATGGATCTTGGGCTACAACTGGAGTCTCCCCAGGGGAGTCAGTCCTCGTCTCGAATGCGGGCATGCACTTGCGCTTTCCTCCAGAGCGGTAGCAGCAGTGTCACGCAGTCCGCCGCCTGGATCAAATGATCTATGGTTTTCCCTCGAGTCTTTCCCACGAGGCTTTCCCACGAGGCTTTCCCACAGGGCTGTCCCACGTGCACACGTGGTGGGAGTCGATCCTCGGCTTGAACGTCAAGGCAGTGCAGGGAAAACAGGTTCCTCTGGAATGGACTGACACATCTGGGGGACTCTTGGAATGGTGGCACGACCCTGGAGTTCCTCTCGCCTTTCCTGTGGAGAGCACCTCCTCTTGAGATGCGACGGGAATGCCGGGAAGTCTTTCCCTTCGGAACAGGGAAAGGATCCCTCATCTCGAGCTAGGAGGCGGAAACGGGGCTCCCCTGGATGTGTGCGGGACCCTCGTGCATCCTCTCGAGTGGAGACGGGTATGTCGGGGAACTTCTTGAGTTGCAGCAAGGGTGTGAAGGACCCTTTGGAAGTTCCAGTGTTTAGATGTGATTAGCCTCGAGAAGCCTCAGCGGAAATGGGCCTCATCTCGCCTGGAGGGCAAAACCTCCTGGAATTTCTCGAGTTGCGGCAGGTGCTCTCGACTTACGACGGGGACTTCGGGGACACGCTCTGGTGGCCTCAGGAAAGGCCAGTCCCCATGCGACTTCCTCGGGGGCCTCTCGGGATTCCTCTCCCATCGATGCCGGGGCGTAAGACCTTGTGTGGAGTCGGGGCCGGAACCTGAGGATTCCTCTCCAGTGCTGACATGGATATTGGGGTACTTCTGGAGTCTCCCCAGGGGAGTCAGTCCTCGTCTCGAATGCGGGCATGCTCTTGCGCTTTCCTCCAGAGCGGTAGCAGCAGTGTCACGCAGTCCGCCGCGTGGATCAAAGGATCTATGGTTTTCCCTCGAGTCTTTCCCACGAGGCTTTCCCACGAGGCTTTCCTACAGGGCTGTCCCACGTGCACAGGTGGTGGGAGTCGATCCTCGGCTTGAACGTCAAGG